>NC_054061.1:46059814-46396314 GCF_017639655.2 Falco naumanni
AGGAATTAGTGCAAGTCTGCAAATAAAGCAATGGAAAATTTTCAGCTTACTGAGGTATAAATGAATATACACAAAACATACCATTACTTTGCATACTGAAGAGTTTTTAGCATTTACCATGAATGGTATTGTATCATAGCTCCTCTTCTGGGAATAGCTACAAAATGAAACTCTCTCTTGGATAATTTACATATTAACTAGCTTACAGTAATTAAAATTAGTATTACTTTCAAAGCCTGAAGACCCTGACGTACATGAGGCTGGGCAAGGTACGCTGGGTATGTGCACATGCAGGCAGCTGGGTGACAAAGTGCCCATTTGCACAGGCCATCAAAGGCACTCGCAGCATCCGCTCTGGCTAGCTTGGAAGAGGGCCTCTGCCCTCTGAGGTCTGGCCTGCTGTGTAGCTCATACTGCGCCTCAGAAAGCTTTCCGACGGGCTGCTATCGTTTCAGTAATGATTTTTAAAGGTTCTCAGCAATATAAAAACAAATCTGCAGAAGAGGTTTTAAAATCAGGATGGAAATAATAAAGGGGAGGGAAAAGAGGAGGCAAAAAAGTAATCTGAAACAAACAGAAGGTCTGCTTCAGCAAACAGCCCCCCCTCCCCCCGCTCCAGGACTTTAATCACCCCTTCTTCACGTCAAAGCCAACCTTAGGTCAGCCCAAACTACTTGGGTACTGTGACCAAAAGGTGATCATCTTCTCAAAAGGGTCTACAAAACTTGAGAAACTGCATCCAAAGCAATACAAAAAACACCCCCAAACCTAAACTGAATTAAGGATAACAGATTGATTTTAATCTTAAATATCTATCATACATATTTTGGGTTGAAATTGTTTCACTTAAAAACAACAAAGAAAAGCAACAGCGTTACTGAAAACACAGTATTTCACATGCGAATTTACAGGATCACCTAATATCCTGGCAGTACTGGCAAATGATGTCTTGTTCTTACCCACATTAAAAACAAGTCCAGCTGCACCACCAGATTATTTGCCTGGTTGGAATCCAGCAAGAAACTTCTCCTGCAACTTACTTCAGAGAAAAAGAGGAAGCAATACATTACTGCTATTTAAAATTGTTCAATAAGACAACTCAAAAACTGTCTTTAGATGGCTTGTACAAAACTAACAGACCAGATAACCATTAATTGAAGCTTGCCATTATCTCTATATTGTTTGGTTCTTCGTATCATATATAAACTCTACTAGCTCAGACCATCTTTTCCACAGTTTTAAAAAACATAGCTTCCATAACATACCCATATCAACTGTGTTGTTCCACCACCTCTATTGCTATAGCAAGAAAAGCTTAATTCTAAGAGTTTTGTTTTTTTTTTTTAATAAAAGTTAAAAAAAAAAAGGTATTAGCTGTCTTTAACTGACAGGAACTGCTCTAGTTTCACTCCAGACCTACGGTCCAGAAGTAGTAATGTGAATCTGATAAGTGAGGCTGCCAGTTGAAGCTCTAGGGCTAAAGCAGGCTACCAGCAGGGAAGACAAAGAACTGTCTTTTCCTCCTGTGATACTGAACCACTGAATCCATCACATACCTTATTCTGAGCTGACTAGCACTTTGCCACCTTCAAGACCAGTTACTGGGTGAAGTGAGCTATTACCTAATGGAAACTTGTATAGAAACCCTGCAGGAGGTCTCCTGCTCTAGACTTGCTCCTTGGGAAGAGCAGCTCCAGAGCAAATTAGTGGTTTGGTGACTGCCCTGCAGAAGGTCACCTTCAAGCCAGGGACCAACCAGAGGGATGGGTGGAGGAGCTTGGAGACACCCTCACTCTTTGGCCACCCTGGAGATGAGCTCCAAATCATCCTCCTGAATCGAAACCACATGAGGGAGGTGGAACTGGTGGACTGGTGTTAAAGAGATCCCCAGGCAAGGAGCCTGACACCCTGGTGGCTGCTCTCTCAGACTCCCATTCACAGCTGGAGTGGTGGAAGGACAGACCTGGAATTCTGCCTCTTCTGTCTGGATTTAGTTTGGCTTTTTGTGAAACAGTACAAATCTAACCTACAGTGCATTGGATACCTCTCCATGTGTAACAGGAGAGACCTTAGCCTTCAGCATCTGAGTTTGCATGTGTGCAAGTTACCCACAATGCTCATGCACTGTTCCTATCACTGACAATTTCCATTTTGTCCAATCTGGAAAACATCCTGAGTAATACAAGGATGAATTTTTCTGTTAAGTATTTCCAACATTGCCTTTTGGCAAGAAAAAAAATGTCAAAAGTCAATTGGAAAAGAAAGGTACAGCTAAGAGATGTTTAAGTTATTTCATAAATAAGCTGCCAAAATGCAAAGAGTAAAATCCAGGCAACACTAATATTCTTCATATTTATACCATTATAAGCCAACGGGAGATCAGAGTACTGACCAACCGCAATTACATTTTATGTCATTTACTACAGGTGGAGCTACAACAAAAATTCAACTCAAAATAGCTTTGTAAAGCCATTTTTACATTAATCTTAGCATTTCATCTACTTTTGCAGGAGTTGATATTTATGAAATACAGATATTTACAAAACATAGGTGAGAACACTGAAACAGAGGGTTCGGATTTTACATCTGGCACTTTAGCTGAAGACTCAGCGTTGATATTGGGACTATGAAATTTGCACATACACATCTGAGCATGCAGTACACATCTGCAGCAGATGATGCCAGTTCAAACACCTACAGTAGGGGCACACAGTTAAACTGTCCATACCTAATCTAAGGTTTTCATTGTCCAGATGGAAGCCCTATAAGTAAAGAGAGCTTCTGAAGATTTCATTCATGAAATATACTTCTTTACTTGTTTTGGCAGTTATCTAATAGATGGTAAGGTACAAGTTCTGTTTTGCATCAGTCTGTGGTTCTTTTAAACTCAAAGAAATTCTAATGTTATATGAAAGACTAAGTCTAGGAATTCACATTCCCTGTTCTACCTGGAGAGGCACTAAAATTTGTGTATGCTGGTATCCTACAGGATTAAACAATGTGGGGTTTTTGGGGAAAAAAACCACCAGGAGTAGGAAACTAATTTTATAACCTGTCAAAGTTTGAGACATGAAGAGATTTCTGCCTTAATCAGGAATTTAAAAAAACAAACAGTTTTGTTCTTCGAAGCACAAATTTCACCAGAGCCTACATTCGCTTTAGGTATTTTAAATTTCTTTTAAAAGCTAATTTTAGAATTCTCTAATTTCTGAAATTTAAACTTTGTGCCAAATTCATCTTTGCTCTCGGGGAGGGGAAGGCTTTTGAAAAACTGATGGTTTTAATTGGAAAAGCTTTTCAATAAAAATATCCTGGAAAACTGTAACTGTGATCAACTTTGATATCCAAACAGAAATTTTCTAGCTTAGGCATCTAAATCCTATTGCTAGGGGCTTATGTTTTCATACCTTTGTGCTGCGGACCCGGCACAGGGCTATCCTACTGACTCTTAACTGCCTTGATCACCCCCTGGTCCCCGGAGGGACACGGGGCAAGTCTGTACCCCTAGAGCTTAAGACTGGGGGGACACAGATGCAGACAAGCAAGGGGTGGGGGGGCAAAGTCCTGTAGAGGAGACTAGTTTATAGCACGGCACAAATCAAACCAAAAGCAACCAAGGACAAAGTGAAAACGCCCTTCTGCTTAGTCTCCAATTACAGAGGTCTTTGCTCCAATTTGTTCTCTTTGGAAACAACTTTTTACAGCTGCACATGGCAAGCACTTAGCTAGTGAGCAAAGAAGAGAAGCTGGAAAGAATGATTATTAATGGATTCTGCCAAAAAAATAGGCAGGGCAAAGTCTTTCATGGCTTAGCACAAGAGCCAGTCAATCTTCCCTTACGCAAAGAGGAGGCATGTCTTGTGTTGCCTTCCTGCGAAGGCAAGCAGCGCAGCCACACTGCCTACTGCTGCAGCCCAGGCTGGCCCCCCAGGAAACGCGCAGCACCCTGCACTTTCTGCTTGTGAAGCTAGTCGTGTCCACACATGTTGAAAGACAGCGTTTGCCCAAGTCATTTTTAGTTAAAACCAAGCAATTCCATTCAGCTATCTGCATTTTAATTTGATTATTTATACCTCCAACCGTTTTCCACGACCTTCCATAACCGAGTGTTTCTACACAGCAAGTGTAGTCAAAGGCAATGTGCCACATGGGTGCCTGCCCTGGAGGGCACAGGTTTACCAGGGGGCTCTGGGGACTGTAGTGACATCACACATGTGGTCCCATCTAGCTGACTGTGTAGATCAGACCCGGGTGGACATGCTAGGTAGGTGAATATGCTAAGAATGACAAATCCACACCTTGCCTGAAATTGGTGGGAACCATGGCTCAAGGAGTGACAAGGTCTCCTGGCCACCTGCTCAAGGTTCTTGCCAGTTTTTTGGAAGCAGTGCCCAGCTAGCATTGCACCTTGGTGTTAGCCGGCAGCTCCGAGACCAGCTCCACAAGCCATGCAAGAGCTCAGGGGGAGCCCAGGCAGCAGCTGGTTTGGGAGGTTATTTGCCTCTGTGGAGGTCTAGCTGAGCTCCTGGTGGTATACCAAACGCAGCTTTTTGCATAAAAAGTAGTAGTTCTGTGCCGTTTAATCTAAAAAAAAAAAAGTATGTACAGTATACCACTGCCATGAAAAAAACATACCCACAAAACCAAAAGCAGCCACATACCATCATTCAACACTTGCGTTTCCTCTTCAGGACATTCTTCAGTAAGTCCTCTTACTCCACAGGACTACTCAAATTTGTCCTAATGCCAATCTACCAAAAGCTCAGGGGAGAAAACCAATCAGTCACTGCAGGCTGGACCACCCAGTGCAGGTGCCCTGAAACAGCAGGCATTGGAAGATGGCAGCCAATTTCCCCGTTAATTTCTTTGTGGCTGTCGCAGATGTTAAACCTTAGCTAAAGTGAGCATCACATCTGCTGAATCCTGTAAATATGGCTGAAACCCTGATCAAACTGGCTGAACTGCTTGGCTAGCTTGCGTGGGCAAACCCAAACTGGGTTCATTGTAAGTAAATTTGAAGACTAAGTTTAGCATATGGCAGACTGAAATACAACTCCTAACATCTCTGCTTTCAAAACCAGAATCAGTAATTAAACAGAGTTAAGATCCACTTCAAATCTGAGGCCACAAGCTTCCAGATAAAAAACCCCCACCAACTTTTTCTGAACTCACAAAGCTGGAGTTGTATCTGGATCAAATCCCCAACTGAAAGGAAGCTTTGCGCTGTTTTTATCAGGTTGTAAGACATTATTACTCTCATGAAGTCTGTTTTCTCTCTTAAACTGCAGTCCCGATGACTGGCAGTCCTCAAGCAAACGATCGTGCAAGGATCACCGTTTTCTTCATTATCTGCCAAGGCCCTTCAAAGCAGCCTGGGTCACACGTGCAAAGAAAAAGCCCCACTTCTGCACAGAAGGGTCACGGCAGCAGCAGGGCTGCTGTGTCAACAAAGCCTGAACTCTGCAGCCAAACGCTGCTTCAGGCGAGCCCTGATCCATCAAAACTGGCTACTAGGAAACCTTGTTCAACGCAGACCAAACTGGTTTTGCACAGCCAGTATCAATTTGAAGTTTGCTGTTAGTACCAGAGTTTTGAGATCCATGATAAAAATGAGCAGTTTTCTGGCTTCCCATAACTGATCGCCCGAGAAAGCGGCACAGCCTGCCTTTTCAGGTCTCCTTACACCAGGAGCAGACTTTGCCAGCTGCTAATGATAATAACTCAGTGCTTTCCCACCGTGCACACTATAATGCACTCATTTTATCTGCTGACTCCAAAGGTAGAAAAGCAAAATCTCCTCAGGAAACTCAGAAGCAGCATGTCATCTTCCCTCCCTGAAAAGTGGAGTATGGGATATTCTGTACCATACATCTGGAAGTGTTTATTGCTTTTAAAATAACTATTCAGCTCTCATCAATAACCAGAAAAAAATAAAGTCACTGTCAACAAGGAGACTGAAATACAGAATGACAGACAGCAGGGCTGGAAGAGGGCATCTACCTTTCCCCTGAGTCAACATTGATTATGTCATTCCTGGCAGGTATTTATTTATCTCTTCTCCCTAAAAATCTCCAATGATGGAAATTCTGCAATATCCCTCTGCCACCTACTTTGTTAGCATTACAGCTAATGAAGCTTTTGCCACTACCTAATCTAAACCTCCTTTGATGTGATTTAATTTGCTATTTCTCATCCAATGTACAACTGATGTGCAAAATAATTTATTCCTTTCCTCTTCATGGCTTTTTGAAAACTTTCTACATGCCTCTTTGATCTTCTCTTCTTTAGGTTAAGCAATCATATTTCTTCCACTCCTTCCTCATGGGCTGTTTTTGGTCTGTCTCTCATCATTACTGTTGTTCCTAGGATGTTCCATAATCCCCTAGCATATTTTAAACGGGTGAAGGTGATGTGATTTACCGTCTTTATCTTAGTATTGCACTGAACGTTCTTTTGCAGCATCCAGTTTTCTAATCTGAAATATAAATGTCAATTTAAAAAATGCTCCTATTTTCCCTATCTGCATGTCTTCCTCCCTCAAACAAGCCATCCTTTCTCACCTGCTTTGTCCAAACAGGTGTGTTTGGCTACTGATCACACAGCAGTACCATCTTTTTTGGTCCTCTGATGTGGAATAACCCTCCAAGTATTAGGCTTTGCACCAGTCCTCATCCTGACAGCAGTTCATCATGCTTGGTATGGTTTGTGGACCCATGAATGAAGCAAAATGTTTGCCTCCTCCTAGGGCTAACTCTTCCCCTCTCTTATCTCCCAAGCCAAGCACCCAGATTTCTCCTGATTGTGGTTTCCAAAGCAAGCACACTGCTGAAACTGCACCAAAACATCAACCCACATGCACAAGCAATAGACCATATCAAGAAGCCGCCCAGAATGGTTTTGTGCTCATGTCTACAGAGAACCAAAATCCCAAGCACCTCTAGGACCCTTCCAGCATCAGTTTCTACCTGGCCACAGTCAGGTCTTACAACACAGTGCATCTGAGATAATAAATAATGCTTGATCTGCTGGGCTGCACCAGCTCTAGGTCAGCATGTTGCAGCCTATCTACAGCACACGCTTTCTACTTAGCCTCTGTTGCAATGAAAAAAAATACTAACAAGTAAATTCACTCTTATTTCTTCCTTTCTGATTCACTGTGTGTGTCAGTGGACCTTTTCATACAATTTCTGTTCATGAACACCAAACTCTGAACATTGCAGCCCTCACTGTGCAGTTTTCTAAGTCAGGACAACTACAGATTCACAATGCCTGGTCAAATCATATCTCAGGTCTCCTGACCTACTTGTGAAGTCTTAAATCCCTCCACTGTTAGCACCATGCTACTGGAATGAAAAAAAAAAACCCACCCTCACTGCATGTGTTAAAAGCTTGTGGATTTGGCAGAAAATCTGATGTAACCTAAGGCACCTAAATCTGATATTAGGAAAGATGTGGCACATCAGAGCATGTCAGTGAAGTGGCATTAGCATTAACCAGGCCTTGGAGAAGAGCAACTCCTGTACCATTACACTGCAAATCAAGACATCAGGTGGCTCCATGCCTTCTGACTGTTACAGGCCAGGAGGACACATATCAGAGATGTTTTTCCCTGTGCTGCTGCTCACATGGTGACTCCTCCCCCCTCCCATCCCTCTCCCAGTGCAAACCCCACAGGCTCTGTACCTTGTCACCAGCAGAAGAGGTGCTTACACAGAACAGGAGGCCTGGTAAATTCAGTCCAGAACACACTTGCTGAAGTTAATTACATCACAGTAACATTTCCTGGGTTGCACATTCCTTCAAGGAAGAAAAAAACCCCCAAACAAACCAAAGCCCAAACCCAACTATTGTGAAACCAAAATGCTGGGGTCCACAGAGCTTGGGTACATCTGTCATGCATTTCTTTGCATAAGCAGAAATTCTGCACGAGAAACTGGCAGTGTGTAAAGAGAAGCACAGCTCCATCTGAAGAGGCGTCAGAACAGCAAAACACACTGATGCTGCTCTCCAATAGCATGTTCGCATGGGAACAAAGGGCCCAATTTGTTCTCCAACAAATTTAAGGTAATTCCCCCAACTTCAGCATAGCATAGTAAAGGCCAATATAAATGGTGGAATGAAAGCAGAAAAGCCTACAGACGTGTATGAATGTAGCAGTAAGACTGCACAGAGTTCCCCACTGCTACAGTTGTTCCTCTTAAAAGAGCCATGGCTCACCAACCAGCTTTGTAATAAGGAGGTTTCTATAATTTAGGCTAGAGAAAAATGTATGTACAAGCTGAAACAACTCAACTAAACAAAAGTAAAACCAAACTCCTTCAACCTCTAGATGCTTTTAACAGCTGACTACAGAAACTGAACTTGCAGTGTTTGGAGGGAAGGGAAGGGGGAGGGAATGGCCAGCAAGATGTGCCAAAGATGTGCTGCAAATAATGTCCCAGCGAAAGATACCTTGTCCATTTGATGTATTTAATATTAAAACAAGAAAATGTCTCTAAAAATCCAGTCAATTTGAAATAAAAGAACAGTAACCATTCAGCATTGTATGGACTTCTATTTAGAGAACAAAGTCTCGAGACTCCTGTCCCTCACTGGGATGAAGCCTTTGCATACGCTATGTGGTGAAATGAAACCCACACGAGGATCCTGTTATGAATGCTCCGAAGCTGGTCTATGCAGTTCACATTTGCATTAGCTGGTGTTGCACATCTTAACGCCTATTTTGCCCTTGCAGAGAGGACAACCCTGTGCCATGGATCCAAGTGCACAGTGGACACAAAGTCAACTGAACAATGCAGCTGAGTAGCTTTTGGGGACCAAAACTGGCCAGTGATTAAAGTGGCATTCTGAGTGGTTTATTCTGTTTGTTTGATGACTTAAGAGTACTTTAAAGTTGCTTTCATCTAACTTTGAAGCTCTCTCAAACTTACGAACTTTTATACTAATACTGCCCAAGGGAAAGAAACCAAAATAATTTAAAAAAATCATACAGAAAAATGAATTATTCTTCTATAGATGTTATGAATATGTGCAAAACCATACACACAGTCTCCCTTCCTTCTGAAGTTCAGTAAAAGAGGAGGATTTCTTTCCTGAGCACAGAATTTGTCCCCATCTGGTTCCATTTTTTACTATTTTCTTTTTTTGGTTTCCTTCTCTCTTCATTCCAATCCATATTTATTTCCTTTTGTTTAGTCTGTACTCTTTATTCCCTTTCCTCTTTTTGCAGATTTCCTTTTTAATTTGTTAGGGAAAGAAACATTCTTTCCCTGGTTTTCATAATGCAAGCTGGTGGAACAGGCCCATTCAGAAATTTCCCCTCTCCTGCTCCTTCCCTCCTCTTTCAGTCCTGGTTGCCTGTGCTCACTCCTGCTAGCAGAGTAAAAGTGTTAGGCTTTATTTATTTAGGAAAGTGTCTCAGCATATTTTTTAATTCAGTTTCAAATACCTGGCGCAAACCACTGTGTGGAGACTCAAATATATTATTTACAAGCCATTATACTTAGTTTAAAACAACTCCTAATCTATTTGAGATGAGCAGCTATAAGGCAGGATTAGGCTGAAATGAAAATGTCTGCAGTGGGATTTTACTAAATTGCTTTTAAATCACATTCTTAGTTAAACAGAGTTGAGTTTCACAGTGCTCTAGTGGGGCTATAAACCCTAATAAAGCAGAAAGGCTGATTTTGGGCAGAACTTTGGTTTTTTCTGCAAAACTTGCCAGTTTTACAGAAGCAGAGAAGCCCAGCTAAGCTGACAGCCTTCTGCATGAAAAACTCCAAAGCCCAAAATGTGAGAGCAAGCTCGAGAGCCGCAGAGCAGTGACCTGCCCAGACACAGGGTCCTGCTATGCCCCAGCCGCCGAGACCCTCCGTGCCCCGCAGCTCAGCTGGCCCCAGCAGCTGCCTCCCCAGGCAGAAGGCAGTCAGGACTTCCCCGCTCGTGCGCCTGGCCTTCCTGAGCTGCTGCATTCATTTTGTGTAGACGTTTTTATGCTGCGATCAGGGTGAATGCACTAGGTGGTACGAGGAGGGTAAAACAACAGTGCAACTTGGTCTGTTTTTCAACAGAATCAAGGAGATATTTTAAAAAAGATTCCGGAAGAAGTATGGACAGTTTTAGAAATACTTGCCTGACACTCAAAAGCTCTGATTTTAATGTCTGCCATGCCCTTGGTACAGCATCTGTCATCCTCAACAGCAGCATTTTGTGCTAGACCACTGCCACTACCACTGTCCCAGCCCCTCTACCTCGCAGACTGTGACTTTGCCTAGTGAGCAAGGGAGTCGTTGCACAAAGCAAATACCTTTGCCTTCAGCTGCCACCACCTGAGCAGGCTGCGCGGCCGTCACCTCTTCTTTCCCCTGTGGTCTCCCAGCACCACGTGCACCCCATGCTGGGTTTTCATTTTAGTTCAGATTCCATGTAGTACTACTACTATATTCTACATTTTATCATCCTGAAGCTTATTTTCTTTGTAATTTCCACTCCTGCTTTGCATTCAAAGTTTTTAATCAATTACAATTGCCTAGTAATATTTAAAAGTAATGAATATATTTTTGCACAGGAATACAAAACGTACATCCCATTAAACAGCCTCCCTCTAAGAGCTTCCACATTTTCCAGAACCTAACTGGTGCCGTTTCATTCCTGATACAGTGAGCTCTCAAGTCAAAACCCTCCAGCCCAGAAAAGCTGGGATGGAATTCCTCAACAGAAATCACCAGGAATGAGAGAAAACCTTAACAAGAGACTGCACCAGTAAAATTACGAGAACAGCTATACACTTGGTACAGCCAAAACAAACAAAGTGAAGTTCTCGCTATAGTCAATAGCTTTAACCTGCACTTGGAAAAGCACTTTCTGGTATTCATTAACACTGAACACTTTATTAAAAATCCAGACCTTTTGCTCATTAGATGAAAATCTTAACAAGACAGAAAAGATTTCATTTGCACTTCCAACGTGACTCAGGTCCGCATTGCTGTTCTACAGCAAGGCAGGCTCCAAGCTCCCCACAAACCAAGCTAACTCACAGATGAGCTTCCTATTTTTGCCCCATTCAGTCGTGCTTCAAAAGCCCACATCCCTCACTGCCAGCTAACACAGGTAGTGTTACCTTGCCGCACGGACCAGTTCTCATCCACCCCACCAAAATTCCATGAAAACACATATCACAGAACTCCCACAGGACACTGAAGAGGTATTTTAAGAGAACTAACCTGTGCTATTTGAATCCGTTGGAGATCACCCGGTTCTGAACTTCCTCCAGCAGCTTCAATCTCGTTTCCTGTAGAGCAGCATGTGACACGACACTTCCTCACCGCACCTTGCTAGACTCGCTTCACTTTTTACAAGATGAAGAAACTCACTGTCCCTTACAGCACATTTAAAGGCTTTCTGCTTTCGTGTTGAACCACTGCCATTTTTGCATAGCCAAAAAGCCCTCCTCTATTGCCTTCTGAGTCACTCCATGATTCAATGGACCTTTTTGTACTATTTCTTTGTATTAAAACCAAATGCTGAATGTGATTCTGTTATAGTATGCTCAGTGCCCCCCTCCCCCATCTTTTAAAGAGGAAACATGTAGTAGTGGAGAACGTAATTACATTGCAGAGGTGGGAAAATTAAGTTAAAGGATATCTGTTTATCAACTTTTCAGAGTGGTAATAAATTGACGTATTTGAATAGATGCAGTCATCAGCAACTTTCAGAAATATTTTTCATTTGAACATGGCAAACAGCTTTCATAGGAGTTTGAGAGTCCTGTGAAAAATAGTTTATGACTTCAGAAGAGTAGAGGTTCTAGAAGTGTGCATCCATATATTGTCATCTAGTGATGGGACAAACAGGTCTGAATATGCATCACAAATCTAAAAACGGTAAAGTCCTGGATTAGAAGAATATGTTTACAGGATTAGTCAATAGGTGGTGCTTTAGCAGAATTTTATTTTAAAGATACATGAATTTTGGAAAGGCAATCTAATCCCAAGTGGTACCATCACCAGAACTATCATGTCAGAGGAGAGGCAGAATGGTCTCACCAGAGTCAGTAAGGAGATACTGCTGTGCTGGAAGATGCTCCTTGTGGGACATGTTAAACACCCTTCAGTTAGGCTAAGGAAGGGGACAGAGATCAACTCAATGCCCCTTTATTTAGCAAGAGCTGAAATAACAATGGCCAGTGCCTGGGGCACTGATCAGCCTGGCAAGGACTAAGTGAAGGGATGGGTTACACAGCTAGAGGGGCTCCCTTGGAGACTGATGGCAAACTTCTGTACTGGGGCACTGGTTGGATTTAGCTGCACCTAAGTGCGGGTGTGAAGCACCGAAGGCAGGAAGAGAGTGAACACACAGTGATGCTGCACATTTGGGATACAAAGCTTTCAGCAGCAACACTCATTTATGGCTGTCCTCCCACTGCCATTCATTTTCCCCACCTTGTCTCAGGTGTGTTGGCACAGTGGTTCCACAGCCTGTGCCATGGACCATACTGAAGAATTTATCTAGTGTTCAAAAGTAGATCAGGGTTTTTTTTTTTTTTTTTCCTTCTTTTTCTTTTTCTAACTCAGGTAGCAGGGGACAACTGCTAGCATGAAGCTGGCTCTGCTGTGACCCAGGCTGTAACACAAAGCCACAACTTACAGTGAGAGGCCCAGAGCAAACCAATGGGAGCCTCTTCTTGTCCATTGGTTGATGCATTCTATGTAATTTCTATGCAAATTTAAGAGGTTTCCACTAAAAATATTATATTTTAAATTAAACCATGCCAGGTGAAGGTATCAATGTTGTGAGCAGCCTCCCAATGACCACCAGCCAGAGATTACCTCCCCATCTGCTGCCTCAGGGCTTGCGACCACTGCTCACTAGTTCACTATTATCAAGTGAGCCAAAGTAGCTCCAATAATTTTTATTGGTGAGTTAGAAGTAATCTAACTGATCCTGCCGGAAATAGAGTGGCAAGGTTTTGAGGATCCCGCCTACCACACAGATGCAGTAGTGACCTCTGGCAAAGAGGCAGCGACAAAATACAGGATTTCACAGAGCAGCAACTAAGCATTGGCCACATCACACCCATCTCATAAAAACAGGCAAGTACTTTTTGTGTAAACACACAGAGAAAACCCACACAAAAGAAAAGACTAGTCCACAAAATGAATGGTTTTGCACCAGCCTTTTTGGGCGCAGATGTCGGAGCTCCTGCTGTTGCAGCAGGACTGCATGCACACACACACGGCCACAGATGCACCTGCTCTGCCCCCGTTTAAAACCTTGGGCCAAATGGCCAAGATATTATTTACACTGGAAGACACTTGAGAGCACTGTGAGAGGCATGCAGCTTAAGCCTTTTCCCCGCAGCGAGTGTGCAGAGACACTCTACGCCGGACCCCGAGCTTCAGAGGCGTGGAGGGGAAGTTGAAGAGTTCAGGAGGCGGCCATGCTTGCCCTCAGCACACTGCCTCTTTGTCCTCCCCCAGCTGCTCGCCCCGCGCCTTTCAGGCAGCTCGAACCCCTCACAACAGACGGGTTATTTCTCTCAATTTTTAAGAAGGGGCTACGTTTACAAAGTCACTTTTAATGTGTCAGTCCCTGCGTGATGATCTGGCCACATGTACTGGAGCGTGCCAGAGCTGCGCTGGGAGTCGCTGGCGGGGCAAGCGTGCTTTGCTATCCCGCTGCAACATCTGGGGTGGCTCCAGATGGGAGGAATTTGTTTGCCCAGCAGGTGACTCGCAGCGGTCTCCCAGCCACTTCTGAGCTACGCCCAAGGAAAACAGCCTCCCAGGGTGCTGCTGAGAGTGCAGCGGCACCTCGGCATGCCCTTCAGCAGGGCCGCGGGGAAGGCACTGCAGGGACCGCAGAGGCAGCTGTGCGACAACGGGGGGATGCGCCGTGTCCACAGAGCTCTCACGCAGTGGGGTTCGCTGAGCCACCACTGACCCCAGAGGATCTGTCAGCTCTGACCACTGGCCATGAAGACATGAAGGGAAACTATCTGAAGCCTGATAAATTCTGTCCTCTGTAAAAAACCACTTTCTGCTCCATCCTTGTCACAGATCTGTTGACTGGCACCTTCCAGAGGTCCAAAGCCTTAGCAGGATTGTCAGCAGCAATCTCACACAATAAGCCAACTGCTTCTAACTAATGCTGTCTCTCACCTTGTATATACACAAGACAAAAGCATCTCCTTATCTCCTGAGTGGAAGGCATACCTGAAGCTCTTCCTTATGCACACCTGGGTACCTAATGGAGACGTGTGCTAGCAACCCTGCAGATGGCACAAGTTGTTTTAAGACTGCAAACTGACTTCCCCATGAGATCAAACAGCATTTGATTTATGGATAAAGGACCACCCCAGCAGCAATAACAAGTTGCACAGTGGCCTGACAGATAAGCTACACAGGGATGTTTGACACAGCTGTAAAGCCATTTACACAAATAATCTGCTGCCTTTTTGTTGCTTTAGCACAGGACAATCACGGGCTCTGAGGTTTTTGGTTTAGGTTAGAAATGTGCACTACCCTACACCCACACATTTGAGTATACTGGACATGGTGATCCAGGCTAACAGAGCATGCTGAATCCCAGCATTCACAACCCACACACACCACTTGCCTTATAAACATGGGCCCTATTTATTCGTTATATGGAAACTCACCCCCTTGACCAACATGGCTAAGACTAACATACACATGCAGAATAGTGCATGTGGCGGGGACTGTTTTCTATCTGGTACCTGTCACCAGAAAATATGAGCAATTAACATCTCAGTGATTGGGCAAAACAATCTGTACTGCTCCTGACCTTCAGCAGGCACAACACATGCGAGGAGTGCAAGAGCAAGCCATCGTGTGAAGCTGCTAATATGCAACTACAAAAAAAAACCCAAACCAACCCAAATCTGTTTGCCAAATCACCAGAGCCAAGCACTAATACAGAGGTGTTCAAACTTCAAAGCAGGAGCACAGTCGGCAAGAGTTTGTTGAAAGAATTACAACCAGGCATGGAAACTGGGACTTCTCAGTAGCATATAATCCCTGCTGTTTCCATTTCCTCTTGCTCATTATCGGCACAGACGGGGGCTGAAGATTAGTAAACAGTGGGTGTTTGGGGTGAATTAGAGCATGTATGATGTAGAGCTAGGTATCCTGGTGGCATCTGTGTGACTTCGGAGAGAGATGTAAATATTTAATGTTGCCCACTACGTTTCTTCAGAACAATGAAATATTTAACACATTCCTTGGGGGTGGGAGGATCATACCACACAGATTCTCTGTTTTATCTTGTCCTTCATCCAGAACGTGAATAAAACCTGATGGTCAAAAATTTTCTGGCAAATCCCCCCCTCTATGGTCACGTGTGTGGAAGATGAAGAGTTCACACACTGCTCCTGTCCTGTCTCAAACCAGGAGAAAAAAATCAAACCAAACCAAACAAACTCTGGGATAAACCCCTTTACACAGCTACGTAAGTATGAGACATTACATTCTCAGCTATCACCCTTAGTTTTAGCCACAGGTTACCCTTTTCAGGGGACAGCCACGCAAACAAAAGCCATTACTAATGAAGTGTAATATGCCTAGAAACACCTACGTATTTCTTGACTTGAGTGAAAACTGCTAAACTGACAAATCTTGCTCTCGCAAAGTTACTTGTCTTCCCTGCCCCAATAATACAGACATTAACAGACTCCTGAAGAAAAGTTCTGCACTGCACATATATCTTACGATATAAATCATAAGATGTATTTCTAAAAGGAAAATTTTATCTTTGTGGAAGTCTCTTCATATCATTATAGATATTTCCAATAACCTTAACACGTTCTCAGGAACCAAAAAGGAAGTTTTAATAAAAGGAATGGCACTGGTTGTTGCTTACAAAACTTAATTTCACATAAGACCTAATTTCTTAGTTTATAGCTTTTTTTTATACAACAAGCTTGAGACACAGTTTCTCTTTGACCTGATCAAAGAATATGGGATTACTCAACAGGTCCACCAGCAGAAGAAACAGTGTATGCTGTTTCCAAGGAGAATTTTCAATACTTTTTGCCTAGTAAAAACTGCCTAGCTGTTTTTCCTGGAGCAGTGTTTGTTACACTTTGCCAATGGCATGCCTAATCTTCAAGTAACTTTTTCAATATATAAGCATTGCTATGATGGCAATATAAAAAGCTATTTATTATTGAGCAATTTGTCTTTAGCTACTAGCATGAGTCTTAAAAGTTTACAGCATGAGTCTTAAAAGTTTACAAAGTTTCAGATATGAAAAGTTTGATGAACAATTTTCATATACTTGGTTACTTCTACTATTTATTAGTAGAAAACATCAACTGTTTTAGAAGATCACACTTAAACCTGAGTAACACTTCATATTCAAACTTCCCAACAGCATGTGTACATATATACATGCACATATACTATGTACACGCAAACAAAGTTAATAAATCTACACTTCAGAGATCATGACCTACCACAACATCCACACATTTTAAATCCACAAAACCAGTATTAATTGACAAAGGCAATTTTTTTATCTGACACAGGCCATACAGTTCAAAGCTGTTACTTCTGCTTGGTTTATTTTACCTTTACGTTCTGAATCATCATACTGGAAGGACTGAAAACTTGTGATTATACAGAAAATAGAAAGGAAGCTGGCTACAAGCAGGACAACGCAGGAGTATATATTGGCATGATTTCACTGATGACAAAAGAGGGAGCTGTGCACTGTTTTATAGTAGGGGTATCCTATCCAAAGCTCATCCCTTTCACTTTTTTCTTTTTTCTTTTCTAAAAGGGAAAGACAGTCCCAATCATTGGCAACTTTAGTCCATTTCTTCCATTCTTCCCATGGGTGGTATATTCCGCATCAGGAATATCTGGATGCCAAATATAGCCACAGAGCAGAGTCTGTACATACTTACCGAGTGATTATAAAATAGAAGCAGCTTCTCTGCTATATGGGGGTTGAGATCTTTTATTCCTTGCTTAGGTATAAGTGCCAGCAATCCCGCACTGATTGGAACTATGCCCAAGTAAGGCAAGCAAAATCAGATCATGCGTTTTTCTTTCATTAGTATTTATTGAAAACAATATTATCTCGAGAACAAATGGGGGAAAGGAAAGCTCAATATATGAATATGTATATCCACTGCATGCCACATTTTCATTTAATTATTTATGCAATTACTATGAATTAGGAGAGTTTATTACTATGAATTAGGAGAGCAGTGGTTAGAGTAGTAACAGGGAATTGCAGGGTCCATGAAAAGCATCCAGGTAACAGCCCTAGAGACTAAAGGTCTCTGTTTCCTTGGATGGTGAAAAATTCAGCCCTCTTGAGAGATCCTACATCTCATTCACACATAAGGGGTAGCTACAGGGACACATCCAAGCAAGACTGCTCACACCACTGTGCCCAGTGTTGGCCCGGGTCTGAAAGGATCACTCATGGAATCAGCGAACAGTTTCAAACCTTGTTCACAATTCCAACCACTTCATGATGGCTTTCAGTGTGGAAGTCATTCAATGCCATTTTGAACACAAACTTCTGTCTTGCAGGCCTGGGATGACCACATCTTTGCACTTAGGCTTTGCTAAACCTGGTAGAAAGACATGTTTAGTCACAGCTCAACTGGCTTAAACTGCCCTATATTGCCAGTCATCAAAACCTGGTTTCATCAACTGCTGAAACAGAGTCAGTTATTAGGAAACCACACTCCAGACGACAAAGCAACACCTCTACCTCAAAAGGGTATGCGAACAGCAGGGTGTCCCTACAGCCCGACAAATAAAAGCAGGTGGGGTTCTGATGCCTTGGCTGTGCAAGTCCCCATAACACGCTTGGGAACTGGTGATCAGGACAAGCCCCGCAATGCGCAGGTTGAGATTGAGAGTGGTGGCAATAGTATGGTATTCTGGCTTGAAACAGCTTGGCACCAGGTCTCCCTCATTAGCAGAAGTTCCACACAAGAATATAACCTGTAATAGTCTATACCCCACTCTGTATGAGTTTTGTTTCGTCTTGCCTCTCTCTCCCAATAGCACAAGACCAGGTATTCAGTAGAGAACAGCACAATTACAGCTAAGTATATGGCTTATGGCTCTGAGGGTGTTACCTATGCACAACAGAAAACCCCAGCTTCTGAAGTATGTCCTAGCATTTTGAAGAATGTGTCTGAAAAGTTGATGACAGAGCAGAAATGCCTTGCAGTCCAATTTCTAAAGTATTCAGCAGAGCTGGCTGGCTCCCCTGCAAGGCTGTGCTGCGGCAGCGACCTAAGAGAAGAGCGCCGAGGAAAGCAGCAGGGGCCTCCTAAAACCCTCCCGCTCAGCCTGGAAAATTACAGCTGCCCCAGAGTAAGGGGGAGGCTATAGCACAGGTCCCTGGGGGGAGGTGAAAAGATTAGTCACGGGCACTTTGGTAGAGCCCAATGCTTCCAGTCGGTCTGTGGGCCACGTCCCAGCAGAGCCAGCACATCCCGGCACGACCCCTCATGGAGGATGAATTGCGAGCCGATACTCCCCGGCTCTCATCGGCAGTGCCTCGAAGCATCCCCACACACTGCGGGGGTCTGAAGGTGTTTCTTCACCCGCTTCCCTGCCACTATGCACTGCCAGCAGGGGCTCAGCTACACCAGCTGTGATACAGGCTGTTTATACCTACTTGAGGTTTCATGATGTTAATAGTTTGGATTTAAGTAAACTTTGTGACATATTTAACTTTGGGCTTTTTGCTGCTAAATGGGACAAGGCCTGTTCTCTCAACTTCTAATGCCAAAGCCAGCGCCCAGCATCGCTCTTGGGAATTCTGGTTCTGAAGACCTTTGATTGTCCACAAGGCTATTTTCGTAAGTATATCCTTGAGAACTATTTTAAAAAAATAATCCCTTATTTTGTACTTGCCCTTATACCAGACAGGATTCCTTAGTGACAGAGTCTGAGATCCTGCACTGATGTGCGCTACAGAAAATGATACCGATACTAGGGGTCACATGCTCTGTTGAGAAATGAAGAAATCAAGATCTAAATGTGCCAGAGATAAATACAGAGAAGTGAGACTGCAATTTGTGACAATTTCACTAGACAAAACTGAGGTTTATTGCATCAAACATGCCTGCAGATACTCAGGGTGTTTTCCTCCCCATACAGTCACATCACAGTGATGCTCCAAAACTTTAGAAGAAAGACATCAAGGGCACTGGAGCGTTAAAGCAGAAGAGTGACCCTGCCTTCAGGATGCTGATTTCCAAAAATAACCAGCAGTGCCTACCAGAGAATAGAAGGAGCACCTCCAGAAGCATAATGGAAAACATCCCAGAGGAAAGCCTGGGGAAATGCTGTCCTGACCTTGCCTGGAACAACCCTGCTCCACCACTCTCTTCTCAGCACTGATCCCCACAGCAACCTTACATCAAGTGCAGGACCAGGGTTGCATCTACCAGCCATGTGCGTCTCTCTGATGCCTAGCTAAGCAGTGGCAGAGGGACACCTCCTTACCTCTATATAAAGGGAAGAAAATTATATATATATATATAAATATATAACTTTCCTTCTTGTAGGGTTTTTCCATTCTATTTTCATTTGCTTCTGTCCATACCTCACAATGGATGGCTTGGAGCAAAGGTCTTGGAAGCTGTAAATGCTGTGGCATTACCTACCATGTGCTATCATTACTATGGTTTAATGCCTCAGTCTCATTTATTAGTGAGCAGACAGTAAACAAACATATCTGTGAGAAGAATAAAAGCTTTCAGTCTAAGCAAAAAAGAGCGTATACCAATCTTACTGTAAACAACTACAAACTCCATTATTCCTCTTAAGAGGAAACTTTCTTGGGGAACTTTAAAAGTAACACAAACCAGAAGACAACAATGACAGTTCTTTCCCTTGGAAGCACAAAACCCCTCAGTGTTCTCATTTAAGTACTGCACATGATGACATCCAACTGGGTTTTACCCTGCAATTCACTCGCATTATCAGGGACATTCTGCTAAACAACTGGCACATTTTAAGATGAATAAAGAAGGAACTTGTCCAGTCATCTCAAGCTGTTTGTCAGTTATGGAACACTTAATTTTCTAGTTCCCTATAGCAGCTCAAGTTAATTTGTCTTCCTCTTGACTCCAGTCAGCATGCACACTTCTTTTAAGGACGCGCAAATGAAAAAAAGAAAAAGCTGTAATAAAACTTGGAGACACTCATCCTGCAGAGAGCTGCTAGGAAGAGGATAACCAGTAAATGAGGAAATAAATATTGCTGTGATTCCACTTATGGGGACAAGTAAGTATAAGTACACAGCAACTCTTCAGAGTAAGATGCTTCAATGCAAAAAACATCATCTCATCTGAAAATGAAACTAAACAAGACAAGAACACGAGTTGTTCATTTGCACCCAAGGGACACTAGTCAATTCAATTAAGAATGATGTATTTAAAGCTGTGCCATGAAGCAAGTTTTATGTCCCTCCCTAAGCCACCTATTCAGATCAAATGCAGAACTTCTATTTGAAAGTACAGTAGAAAGGTCCAAGGGAAAATTATTTCCTTGTGGTTTGTTGCTGCCTAGTATTAAAACAAAGTTTTAGTGCCGTCTGCTGCTATTTGAGACTTTTGGTTCAAGATATCACCAGAACTACTGACTGGAAAATTTGTCTGTTGAAGTAATTATCTTTCTCTTAGTTTCAGAGTGGTATTAGTCTGGGATGGCTTGAAAATGCGACCTGCAGACAGGAACAATTATATACTGGTAAATGTTGCCTCTGTGGCCTCAGATGAATAGCATTCTCTGTAAAACCGAAAGAGACATACTTGTGTATGCTCCCTTACCACCGCACAGCTATCATTTCATTTTTCATTTCATCCCACTGGAATAGAAAATGCATTCTACTGGGCATTGGTCAAATGCATTCCCTATCTCAAAGGTCTCAAAATGAAAGACAAGATATACGACCATATGAAAAATGGTCACATGAACCAAATGGTTCATGAAGGAGCATCTGACCAAACAGAGATACATAGACAGATATCGATAGATTGAGTCACGCAAACTCACTTGTTAGATGCATGAACATGTAGTTTGTTTACTTACAACACACGCAACACACACCATCCTTTATGGCTTACATTTAATACTTCCTTTAAAAACTCTTTTCAGTAGCTTTGAACATGAAAGTAAGAGTGGAAAATTGTCTGTTTTGCATTTCTGTGCCAGAACCGTGCCCTGCCCTGCTCCCCTCCTTTTGAAAATATATTAGGCAAAGTGGGTCAATGTTGGGTAAATCAGGATATGAAGAGAACAGTAACTAACATGATGGCCATGGAAAAATGGATGAGTTGGGGAACATTGAGGAGAGGACTGTCAAGCTTAGTACTGCATAGCTGATGCATGTTTACCAAACAGAAATCCAAACTGATCCAAAAGAGCGCCAAAATTGTATCACTGAATTACTAGCCAAGGGACATTTCATCAGGTAGGAGTTGAGGGGAAGAATAAAGTCCTTCCCTGCCTTCCCACCAGATATTCATCACCACCCACATCTTTCTATTAAAGTGCTACCTAGCTGATGCTAGTTACAAAACCTGTTACCATCCTGTTTAGGCTACTCAGAAAAGGAAGGTTCCCGATTATGCCTCTCTTACAGCTCTGGAGTGCTACATCAGCGGCTGGAGCCTGCAAGCTGCCTCTAAGCATCTCCATCTTTCCTCAGGGACCAGGGTAATTTGAGGGCTGTGATAAGGTCCCACCATTTTCAGAGCCTGCCAGTGAGGTGAGCTAATGAGGCACAGTCTGCTGTTCCCAGCAGAAATAGCAGAGACACCACTGATCTAGGGCAGCAGCTCTCAAACTTAACTGTTCACATAATTCCTTTTTAAAAATAAAAAGGAAGAAAAAAGGAAAGAAAACAGAGTTAGGGTGGGGTGGGGAATTGAAGTTCAGGCAAACTCCTCTTTCACTTCTTGAAAAAGGGGCCAGGGCACAGCTCTAAGCCACTGGGTGCACAGACTGGTCTGAAGGGTCACTGTTACCAGCTGGAACTCATTTTACCTTCATTCCCAAGAACACATATTTCAAGGATTGTATTTTGCAGATTTGGTAACACTGCATTTACTCCTTCAGTCTCTCTTGCCTATAGGTATCTTTAAACCAGCAGAAGAAAAACAAGACCAAAAAAATATTTGATAAAGCAGAGTCTGGACCAGAAAATTCATTACATAGATTATGACTGAATACTCAGAACTACAGGAGATTTAAGTTTTATATAACCTCAAGGTTCAGTGGGAAGAAACTCACATCACCAGCCAAACCCAGCGGTGTGCTGAGCCAGTGTTATGAACCTGGGGGCAGGGTCTGGACCTGCCAGCCTTGGGCTGCCCACACCAACACGCTCTCCTGTGTGCTGCAGGCTTCTGCCCTTGCCAAGAAATCCCAAGCTCTCAGCTGTACACGTGCCCCACTGTAAAGATGCCTTTTTTAATGTTCAAGACAGTTTGTTTCAGCCAGCCAGATCATGGAGCATGGCTGATCTGGGACACATTCACAAGTACTCACACTTGTCTTGCTTCCACTGCAGCCAGGCATAGCACCCATACCTATCTTCCAGGCAAAGCTGCCCAGACAATTCAGCTTTATGTAGCTGGCAGGCTCAGCTGTTACAGGGCATTACTCCAGCGTGAGCTCTCTTGCAATGCACATGTGCAATCGGACAACTGGTCATGGTGACAATAAAATAACATCATTCTATCCAATTTCTATGACTTAAAGGATTTCCCAACTTTCCATGCCTGCTGATGCCCTCTTAGTATTTAGATACCCGTGTCAAGTGAGTTACAAAACTGATCTGTTATTGTGGTGAATAAGTGATGGACAGATCTGCTGAATGATGCAAGGCTCCAATGACTTTTAGTTATGCTTATGTAACTCCATAGTTTCACAGCTGCTAATAATTAGCAGATGACCTGCATAAGTGGTAGACAAAAAAAAAGGGAAAGAAGAATCCTGCTTCATCACTTCAAAAACAAGCTACCAAAACAAGAGTAATGATTTTTTTTTAATCTGCCATGATTTTCTTTTTCTCCTCTCAACAGAATTCAAACAAACACAGCATAACGAATTCAGCATAACTTATAACTGAAGAGCTGAATGGTGCCTTGTTCGTAGCATTTGGATTTGAAACACAGATGTAGTTAACTCACAGCTTAACTCCTTCCATGGTACTCTTTTAAAATGCTGATCTGTGTTCTTCTCAGCTTCCAGATTTTAAAAAGTTTTCTTCAAGTGATTTTTTTTTTCTTTTTTAAACAAAGAGAGATTCAAACTTGGATTCAGTGTAGAGCTTCCTCTGCTCTTTTCCTTGCTTAAAAATAAGCGATTAATTGTTATGCAGCAAACTGGGAATAACATCACTTTCTAAAAATTTCCTTTGCAGCTCTTGTCTATTTCACCAAATTCTTTTCCAGATCTGATGTTCTCAGTGCTTCCTGAAAAAGTCAATGTAATAAACTGGTCTTTAGTACTAAAAACCCTATGAATATGACAGATGAAGCAAAAAAAATGAAAATTATCTTTCAGAAGGTAAAAGCAGTCTCTGTTGCTGAGTGATCTGAAAGTAGTCCAAGTAGGAAGAGGGGATGATTTTACATTTAAAGACAACATCTTTTAACTACTAAGGCACTAGTCTGTCAGTCAGGAGATTTATGATCCTCTGCGGTACTATTACTGACCTGCTGCTGTGAAACTTCAAGGCAAAGCCACTTCCCTACACTATGCTCCTCTCTGTGCTCCAATGTTTGAAGTCTTTATTCAGACTTCTCAAGGCCATTTTGGGATGATTTGAGACCACTGTTATTCCCAGATGTTCTGGGGACAGACAAAAGCAACCATGCTTATCTAGTAATGCAAAAAACACAGCACACAGCCAGCTGGAAGGAACCGCTGGATCTCATCTAGTTCAGAGCAGGGGTAATCTGACTTAAAGCAGGTTGTTTGGGCCTTATTCAGTCCAGTTTTTAGACCATCTGCAAGGACAGAGACTCCACAATCTCGCTGGACAACCAGTTTTAGTGGTTAGGCACCCTCACCACCAAGGGCCTTACTGGCAATTTTCATAGGAAGCAGTGCAAGGAGCTGAGGAATGAGATTTCTTCTTAGGGCTCACTTCTGCTCCTGTTAAGTCAGGGTCCAGGAAAATTCAGAACAAACCCTGCTCTACGCCACCTGGTCTTCATGGCCTGAGGATTTCAGCACTCAAGCACAGCATTCACCAAAAATATTAGAGAGGGAGGAAGAGGGAATCACCCCACTTCCTGAAGTTATCAGGAGAGAAACATGCACAAGCTATTTTGGGCTCGCTGAATTGAAGCTGCTAAGAGCATTTACTTTAACCTCTGTATTACTTCCCTTTAAAGAATATGCTGTAGTTTTTTTTCAGCAGGAGATATGTACTCAAGTTTCTCAGACAAGAAGGAGAGCCCCCACATGAAAACATGCACTGGATGATAGGAGGGCCCTTCACGTGGACTTTGTCCCGGTTCGGAAATGGCAGGAGCTACACACATACACACACTGAAGAAAATAAAGACGAAGGGTGCCACACGAACAGCTGAAATCTTAAGAACTTTTGCTTCTGCAACGTTAGTAGTTAAAGTTACAGAACTATACATTTTAGCCTCAAAGTGTACTTACGTGTAATTGGAACCAAATGTAGAACACCACCACCGAGGTTACAGCAGAGTTAAGTGTTACAAAACAGACTCTCAAACTACTCCTTGCGCCTCCCGTTTATCTCCTTCCAGGAACAAGGAAAAACTTTCTATTCTGAACTCTTTTGATCTTTCAGATTTAGATGAAACTGCTCCCTCGCCACTTGCATCTCCAGCCTTAGAGACACTCACCACTGATCTTTGTGAACAGAGTTGGACGAGGCCCAAGGACAGCTGCACTTTCAGACTTGTGTGCCTGCAAAGCTGAAGAGTGGCGGCAGTATCTTTCGGAGCCTTAGTATTCAGGGTTATTTCCACTGAAAAAATTATCTTTTCACAATTCAGATTTCACAACTCGGCAGCGGTGGCGTAGTGCCTGCAGCGAATCGCCACAGAGCACTAATGTAGTAAACAGTTCATAGATTTTCTTCCCCTTCAGATACACATACATGTAGCTGGCGTTACATGAGAGCACTACACTGCCATCACATTGGTCACCACAAGTATCCAAAATATTTTAAACAAAACCTATTAAAGCATGATTCTAGACATCTTTAATACATTTAGGTTTTAGTAATCCCTTTCTGGGCTATTTGCCAACTAACAGTTCAACAGTTGTTATTGAATAACAGGCAGATTTTTCACATACATCTTTGAATTAAGGAGCTAAACAAGTAGGTGTCAACTGCACGCCCAACAGCACGCAGAACAAACAGCTGCCTGGAGGACTTGTGGCCACATCCAGTACTCTCATCTTTGGTACTACCAAGATCTCTTCTACCAACCCAAAACTTAACTACCTCCCCACATAAAGAACGCTCTGACCACCCTTACTCAAGCACAGCTAGCACCATGGATTTTGAACAGAGATACTCAGAGCCCCTTTTTGTAACGGATCCAACAGACCAAGTGTTAGAGTGCACCACATGAAGAAAAGGAGAAAGTGTCCGCATTAGAGCCAAGAATAAGAGAAGTCAGTAGAAAACACAAAAGCATTTAATTAGATTTTCATTTTGATAACACTTCATTGTTGTGAAGAAGCCACAATTAAGACATGTTCACCTTGGCAAAAGCATAAACTTAAGGAAATCCTCCCCTCTCCATTGCATCACTGTATCTTAAGGTTTCTACACGCAAGTCCATTATGCAGATGGACATTCAGTATAGTTAAAAGTACAGAACATTTCTAAAGACTGCTGCATAACAACTTTTTACTAAACTGTATATATACACCAAGAATAATACATGTGCCTCCAAAGGAAACCTGTGAATTCCTGCCCTCCTGTCACACTTACCAGACACCACCAACATACACTCTTTTCTCCCTCCAAAAAAGCTTCATGTTTATACAAGCAAGGCAGAACACTAAGAGCTATTAGAACTTTGTGCACTGTAGGTAACACAGCTATACTGCAAAACTGCAGCGTGTTCTCTTCACTCTGGGTTTCTCAAAAAAACACCTCCAAATCCCCACAAAACAAATTCAGAATGGTCTAATAGTCTTGTAGCAATGCAGCCACCAAAGGCAGCCTTCCTACCTGATGCCATTCAGAGAGTAAAGTCATGCTGTGTAAAGTTTAAAAGTGTAGTTTCAATACTAAGGCAGCAGCAGAAGTTGGGACACAGCTAGAGCTTCAACTGTTTAATTCCCATTTGCTGGGGTGTGTGATCTCAAAGCAGGAGGCAGGGGAGAGGCAGCACAGGGCTTATAGAGGACTTTTGTACAGACCGAGGGAGTAGCTGCTGCTCCTCCTCCTCACTCTCCTTTTCCAGGGATTTTAAGCCCAGATTGCTAAACCTTTCAGCGATTCATTTTACAGCACAATCCCAAGGATAACTGGGAGAGGCTGAATGAGCTGCAGCACAGGGGCAGGAACAGGTGAGCAGCCATAAGAGGGGTGGGAGGGAGAGGGCTGGATACAGAAACCCCAAAAGCTGCCAAGGGCAATGCGTAGAGTAACCGCAGCCCCCACGGCACAGCCCCTGCCCCAAAGAGCTCGCACTCCAGTCAAGGCCAACCACAGGAACTGCCATGCCTCTCATTTCACATTCCTCTGAAATTTAACCAACTATGGCAATAATAATTTCACATACTACAGTGAGAACTACATGTTTGACAGGCAGATGCTAAGGACAATGTCCTGCTCAGCTTGAGCTCAGAGGGTGCTGAAGAGCCTAGAAGAGTGAGGCAGAAAGACACACATAATAGTTGATGAATGAAAAGCAATGCTTTCTGGAAGAACAGTAACAGGGACTCAAGAGATACAATTTCATACTTTTTAGATTTTTGCCCTTGTCCTAGCTCAACAGATCTTTAACAACACTGCTGTGTACATACAAAATGGTTTTCCTCTCCATTTGTAGCCTTCCTCTGTCCCCCTTGATTCTTTCTCGTACTCTCTTCCCAAATCTCCCTTTCCGCGCCTGTCCTCCCCTCACGTGCTCCGGCTGCACGGCGGGCAGAACGGCTCTCAAACAGCTGCGCTTCCCCCCGGCACGCTCCTTCCCCCCACCCACTCCAGCAGGGGGAACGTACGTGCCAGCTCAGCCCACCTGGCGCCCACAGCACCCTGAAAGGTGCACTGCCAGAGCGGGGCCCTCTGCAGCAGCACTGCCACCCCGCCTGCCTTCACCGAGGGCAGGAGGGCTCCCGAGCGGGGCACGCCACGGTACCCTGCGGAGGCCAGGCCGGCTGAGAGGACCCTCTTCTTTTTCATGTGGCCTCTCGGGCCTCTGCGCTGCGCTCCCAGGCTGGGCCTGGAGGAGCTAACAGAGAGCAGAAACAGAGGGAGCGAGACATGCTGCCCATCCTCTGGAGGTCAAGACAACTAAGAACAGCTGCTTGTCACAGCCCCCTCCTTGAGGAAGCATTTCAAAAAATAAAAGAGCAACTTGAAAGTTCCTCATGGTGGGTTCCGGAACAAGCACACCCTAGTGCCATAGACAAGTGCTGTTATCACTTTTGTTTTGCATACGAGGCTGGAGCAGGGCACATGGTGGCAGACGAAGAACACCTACTCTCAGAGAAGGGTTGTGGACCTGCACTGCAGAAAGTGTTTATTAAAAGACAAAGCACAGCCATTGGAGTAGCAGAGGCAAACAAGGGGGAAAATAAGCTAAAACTTTAAGACTGTTTACTCGAGGTTACCAAACTCGACTCCTGCAAAAACCCTGTAAGAGCCAGCTCTGAGGGGACAGACCTGCTTCGGTTGCCCCCACCACAGAGCCTAACTACAAGGTTCACCTCAACATTTGCTGCAGGTAAAAGCAACCGAGGAAGGAAGGGTGTGACAGACACCTGCGGGAGCAAGCGGCCGCAAGGGCACCCCTCCCGGGTGCCACACGCGTGGGCGGCGGCGTGTGCCACGGCCCCAGCGCGGCCCTCCCCGCCCTGCCACGCCGGCCGGGGTGTCACAGCCGCAGCAGCGACGGGCACGGGTGCCATCAGCCACCTCCTCGGAGGCGCGGGAGAGGCACGGTCGGAGCTGCCAAGAGGGACCGGCGGCGGCGTCCGGAGGCCAGCGCCGTCCTCCGTCCCGGGCACACACCCAGCCCCAGCGAAAGCGAGGGGGAAGCAGGGAGGGATCCCGGCCCCGCCAGCGCGGCTTCGGCAGGCAGGAGGAGCGCGTCCCAGCCCGGGACAGAGCGTCTGGAAGAAAAGACAGAAAGAGAAGAGAGGCGCGAAGCGAGACGGCTCCCGGGGCGGGGGCTGCCGCCGCCCCGCCGCCCGCCCGACCTGTGCCGGCAGGGCGCTCGCCCGCGGGGCCGGGGGGTGCCGAGCCGCCCCAGCGCGGCCGCCGGGGGCCCTGCCCGGCCCGCACAGCCCCCCCCGCCCCGAGCGGGCAGCGAAGCCCAGTCCGCGCCCCATCGCCCCCGGGCGCCGGAGCCCCGCGCCCCCCTTACCGCGCTCCGGGCGGGCTACGCGGCGGGAGGGGACGGCAGCTGCCCCCGGCGCTCCAGCCGCTGCGGCGGCCGGGACATGTTGGGCCGGGCGGCTATTTATAGCGGCAGGAAGCGGCGCGGCGCGGCTCTGGGGCGCCGCTCCCCCGCCGCCCGCGCCGCCGCACATGCCCCGGGCCCGCAGCGCGGGGGGGCGGGCGGCCCGGGGGGGTCCCGGTGGGCGTTCGCCCGCCCCGCCGCCGTTGCCCCCGGCTGGCAGGCTTGGCTCGGCCCGAGCGGGGCTTTTCCGCCGGGTGATCCTTCCCGGGCGGCCTGGGGGTGCGGGTGAGGGCCGTGCCCCCCGCCGCGACCTGCGGCCCTTCTGTCCCGGGTGTGCGCTGGCAGCTAAACCCAGCTGGAGTTAGCGGGATAACTGCGTTACAGGGAAGGGGTTTCAGGTCCCCGAGTGCTAGCACCTGGACCGCCTGAGCTGCCAACGTTGGCAGCGCTTCCAGGGGTTCACCCTGCCGAGACCCCACGGGTCGCCCGGCAGTGCCCGTTGCCCGTGCAGCCAGCCCTGCTGTCCGCAGCCTCTCGGCCGCTGTTGCACCCACTGCAGGGAGCGTCGGGGCAGGGAGGTGCCGGGTGCTCCCTGCGCCTGCTGGGCCCTTGCCTCGGCCTTCTGGGGCGGCCGCAGCCCCCACAGGCCATGCAGCAGGGTCCCCTCGCACCCCAGCTCCCGGAGCCCTGCTGGTCCGCAAAGCTCTCGTCGTTTTCCCTACCTGCCTCCCATGGCCTCGATAGCAGCCGGCAGGGGAGGGGTAGTGGAGCTTGGGGAATGGCAAGGCAGCAGGCAGACACACGCGGTAGAGTACAAACGTAATTAAACAGTGGGAAAGAGGTACTTGCTTTTTCCCTTTTAAGGTTTGCAGTATGCCGAGGTGTGGGAAGGTCAATTACCCCTCTCCACATGATGCCCCAAAAGGCATTTGTGCTTCTTACCTCAATTAGCTCACGCAGAGATTGCCTTGCCAGACAAGCAATAGACTCTGCTTCCTTTTCCCTCTCAGCTTGTCTAAGTTTTCTAGAAACTTATGTTAATGTTTTTGGGTCCAGCACTGAGGTCTTGAATGAGAAAATGCCCAAAGCATCACTAATAGAGTAGCTTAGGCAGGTAGGAGCAAAGTGTGGAGGGCGAGAGCCGTGCCCCAAGTGCCCGTTTGAGCCAACACATGGATCCCACACGCTTTTGTCTCTATAGAATTTCACAAGCTGGAGGTATTTGAATGTTTTTTGTTTACTCGGTGCACGAATACAGTCCAGCCCAGCAGCTACATCACACTGTCATTTAAAATATATGAAGGTTAGGGACAGGTGTCCTGAAGAACTTAAATGTATCCTTGATTAACTTGTAGCAACATGTCCCAGCAAGGTTACTCAGTCTTGAGCTAACCTGCTACAACTTAACTTTCATGTTAAGACACAGCATTATGGTGAGACACGCTGTCCTAAGAGCAATGGCATTGCCGATTTGCCTTCAGTGTGAGGTTTCAAACCTTGCCAGGCTTTTATGTAGGTCATTTCTCTGTTTCTGTGTCATTGCATGCTTGGAGCAGTAGAAGATGGACACAAAAACAGGGACAATTTTTTTTCTCTCTCTACCCGCTTCTGACCCATGCACACAACGTAGATTAGCTTGCAAGCAAAAATTATGGAGCTCGCAAATGGAAAACTGCAGGTACCCTGTGTTTACTGTCTTTACAGACTTAGAGCTCCCTAAAGAGGGTCACAAATCCACATGAGGTTCCTAAGCACGGCATACTGCATTTGGGTCATTGGTTAGCTGAAAAGTCACGTAGAGGGAAACAGCTTCCGCTTGCCTCCGTACTGGGGGAATACCATGTGATGTATTTATTCCAGGCTCCATATGGAATAAATAGCAAACACTGATACAGATCTGCTTGGCTGTTAGAAGTTGGGAAGACATGCTGTGATGGGAGATGTGTGCTGGGATGGTGGGAAATGGTGACAGCCCTTGCTAGGAAAGAGTTCTCCCTTTATGGGGAATCCACCAAGTGACCCATGATCACTGTGCTGCAGTAGCCTACAAACTCCTTTGGACTCTTGCCTGCTGGTCAGTCTGGGCTGTCACACGGTAACAAGTGAAGTTGTCCTGCCCTTGTTGTAGATAACCCACCTATAGCCAACAGAACTCAGCAGGGCTCTTGCAATGCGTGTGGAAAAGTTTGCTTGCAGGTAGGCTGTTTTCCATAGCTCTGCCAGTCTTATATACTTTATCAAGGGGCTGAAGTATGGTTGCTTTAGAGAATCTTTTGCAAAGCAGCGCGTGGTTACCCCCTCTGCAGTTTGGATCTGATTTCCAGAAAGGGAGAAGGTATTCCAGAGCTTTGTTAGAAGTCAGCGTCTGTGCAACATTCATCTGAGAGAATCTTGGGAGACTGTACTAATTTCAGTTTTTCAGGAAAAGAAAGAGGGAGAGAGGGAATTTGCACCCAGGATCATGCCTGGGAACCTGGAGGCTGTGCTAGACTTCATCTACCACTAGTAAACATATGAAAACGAGACGCCTTGCAACTGGGTCCAAGCACAGCAACCTTCTAAAAGTATCCAAAGTTAAAAGCATTTCTGATGTGCTAAACTACCGGTGACTTTAAAGGCAACATCTTGCATGCTGCCATACCAGAAAACAAACTTTTCAGGGAGGTAATGTGCTTCCTTTCTCCAACAGCAGCACAGTGTTTATGCACTTTGTGGGTCCTGTGTTACACAGACTCTTTTGCCCCTCTGTCCCTACCCGCTGTGGTCTGCTTCAGCTGTGGAAACAGGAACTGCTGAGTCAGTGTGCTGATGAAACTCACACTGCTTTCACACATCTCTGGGGAGTTAGCCGCAGCAAAGAGGTTGGCAGCAACTTTATCCTGGAGAAAAAATGAGTACTTAAATTGTCTTACAATTGCCTGAAGCAATAATCTGATTTCTTAAAAACTCCCAGACTGAAGAACTGAGCTCCCAGGACCTGAGCGTGAGTTGCAGGTGAATGATCACACCTGGCATACACAATGTCATGATCAAGCATTTAGAGTTCAGGGAATGTCATTTTTCTGCGTGCTCTGTTGATCAGCTCAACTGTTTTACGAAGCCGAGATCCAACTGGCTGAATAGACAGAACAAGGCCATCAAGTTTAGCTCATCTGCCTAGTGAGGATGGAGAGCAGCAGCCTGTTCTGATTACAGACTCATGCAGAGGTGAAATTGCTCCCTTGGAGCTGGTACAAGGTAATGGACTTTAAAAATTCAAATAACCTCCTCAGAAGGGTCAGGTCTCCTGAACAGCACAAGTGCCAAAGGGGAAAGAGATTTTGGGGGTGACTGCATCTCTGAGAGCAAAATATCCGTGGCACAGTGGAAAGTAGCTGAAGGTCAGCTGAAGGGAGGGGAAAGGGAAAGTTCATTGCCAAATTGTTTGAAAACTGGAAAAAGAATCAGACTGAAGAAGATGGAGAAGTTCCAGAGAGCTATTCTAATAAGGACATAAACAGAGTGTTATCAACAAGCTCAAAGTGAACAAATGCAGCTTTAGTAGCAAGAAGATGGCAGTTAAAAGAGGGACAAGGTGACTACTCAGGGTACTATCACTATAAAAGCAATGCCGCCTCACCCAGAAGCCTCTGGTCTGCCTTCATTTAAATGAGGGCTGCTTACTTCAGCACTACAGTATTTGCATTTCATTAGTGTTTACACTTATTTGAGAAGTTTAACAACGACCGTGTGAGGCCTGTTTCTTGTTTTGCTTATCATGAGAGTTGTTAGTCAAAGCTCATTTTCATTTCATGATTGTTAGTCAAATTTGCCTGTTGAAGGCGATGAGGCAGCAGAGACACACTCTGGGTCGCACAAGTATCATCCAGGACCATCTCCCTGGGGCCGCTGGCGCTACTACCCCTGTACAAGAGGAAAGTTTAGTGTTAAGATCGCAGGGAGAGACTACAGTGCTGTAAATGAGAAATCATTAGACAATATGTACTTATACATTGACAGCAGATTATCTTTGACAGTGACAGCACATTTACAACCTCCAAAGCTACTATTTTAGCAGGTGTACAGATGTACTATATTAAAAGGACAGTAACACATAAGAAAAGTAGTCTGTATGTAGGTAAGGGTACTTTCTTTCAGTAGATGGATACTGGTAACAGAGGATGTTAGTGGTACGCAAGAAAAATGTGTCACAAAGGTGAGCTGGGAACAGAGAATAAAGAAGACTGTGACAGTCTGAGTGTTCAAAGCAAACAAAAAAAAAAAAGATGCAGATGAGCTGTCTTCTAAAGTGTGCTTATTGATGTTTGGAGGACCACTTGTTTGGAGGGTCAGAGTACAGTGCCCGGATTCTGCAGCCTGGGAAGGGAAGTTGTTAGCATTTATTTTTGCCTGGTGTCACATCTTTAGAGATGCGAGTAGTTCATCAAGACTCAGAGCAATAGGAAGGCAGAAGGTTTGCTGTGCCCATAAGACAGATCAAACTACCACAAATAAAAATTTTCAAATAAATAATTCCAAAACTTTTTCTGAGGAAGTGGAAGGAAAACACTGCGATGTGGTGGTTAGCTGTGTATGAGGAGAGCTGGAGCAGCAAGCAGGCAGGCACACATGTGTGCATGCATGCACCCTGGCACACAAATAAGTGGAATTTGGAGGCCAAGATCCAGATCTGCCTTGAGGAAGCTGAACGAAGATAGTGTGGATGTTCACCATGAATCTTGTTACTTGATGTTTACTTTTAATGCTAAGATGCAACCACACGCTGCTCTAAGAGGATTGTTCTGTCCATTTCAGTGCCAGTCGCAGTCTCCCAAATTAAGTCCCAGGCACTGTTATGCCGCAGCTTAGTTCATCATGAGCCAGGGAGCTGTGTGACTCCCTCCAGGGGCTGAGAGCTGAGAAGTCACACTGGAGATCAACAGAGCTGAGCAAGCACTCCATGTGTCAGCAGAGGTTTCACCCAGCATACATCCTTGGCAGTCATTTACAGGGTTAATGATCATCTAGGGAGGCAAAGATTACCATCAACTAAACCCTAAGAGCTGAGCAGAGCATTAGGAGTGATCGATTGCCCCCGACAAACTGTTTGCTCTTCTTAGGACTGCAGCTCACCAAAACGTTGTCCAGCAAACACTAGCAATAGTGGAAGTATTGCACAAGTGCCTAATTTTCCCTGCAGAGCGCTTCAAATCCCAGTCATCTGCAGGCATGACACATTCCTGCAGAGCGTTAACATAATACAATTTATTCTATTAAACTCACAGCAAATTATTTACAGCTGTTAGCAAAGTAGTCGTATTGGCTTGGACAACCAGCTGGGAGAGATGAGTGAGTAACTTGTATCAGTTGCCCCACCTCTCCTTATTTTTGAGAAAAATAGGCATCACTGCTGTATTATTGAAACACACATAGGCTTGTTGCTTATGCTGAGCGGACTAAAATCCAAAGGTCTTTGGCCAAAAGCAGCACTACTTCGTTTTAGCCACTAGAGCGCGCTGCTGCTCAACATTTGAATAAAGTTTGGGTCATGGGTGTTGCTCGGAGGAGGTGTCCTGGCGTTTTGTCGTACGTAAGTAGCACGGAGATCCACGCATTCCCTAGGAATGATCTTTGTGATGCTGTCTCCGGCTGTAATGCTCAAGATCTATTTCAGCAGGGCAGGAAACAGTTTTCAGGGAATAGAGAGAATTGTATTTAAGATGTCATACTGAGCATCCCCAAATTTGAAGCTGCCCCCAGATTAGTCATCACTCAAAATGGAGAGTGGAAACCAACCTTCCCGAAGCAGAACAGAACGAGTAGAGAGATTATCCTATGGGTATCGTCCTTTCCCCTCTGGCCTAAACTTTTCCCTTAGGATGCAATTGCAGAACATCTCTGTTGACAACTGAAAATCCTGAGAATTAATACATAATGAGCGTGGGGCTTCATATAATGAGTAATGTACTAAGTAAAGCTAATGCAGGCAATAAGAGGGCAGTGACTGCAACAGTCACTGGGATGCCTGATGGTCACAGAGCAAGGCTTAGTGATAAAAAATCCTTCTTAGGGAAAAAAAATCCTTCTCTACAAGTCCTTTACCATGGAACTAGGTAGCAGAAAATACCTGTGGGTATTTTTTACCCACTGGCTGAGGCTGGATCCTTCCCACAGTAAGGAACAGTCCCTCCTCTTTGCTGCATCAAGAGTTTTTACAGGTAGAGTCGCATATGACAGTCAGTCATTTCAGATTTATACACGAAAATCAAGTGCTTAAGCATGGAGTTTGAGATATTTCTGTTGGTTACATCTAGTGTTACAAGAGGAGTCATTTGTGACTCTGCCAACACAAAAACCACAGAGCAGATATTGAAACCAGCTTGAATGCTAGAGTTGGATACAGATTTACAGCTCAGCTGAAGCTCATTACAGTGCTATTGATTTCACTAGAATTGTATCTGTGGGTTACAAAGTCAGACAGTCTTATTAATACATTAACATTTTTAATAAATGGTGAAATGGATCAAAACCTGGCTGACAGACTTTCAGTCTACCAGCAATGCAAGCATTTCTTTTTGGCAATGAAATGCCACGGAGCAGCAGCTCAGAAGTGCTAAGCATGAAGCCTTACATTTTATTATCCCTATTCTTTCCCAGCAGGGACCAATTCCTGTCCGTGAAACTTTCGGAGGCTGGCCAGGTTTTGATGGTTAAGATGCTTTCAGATGCTGACCAGGGTAGCAAATAGTTTCCAGTTGATGTTCATCCTTGCTGGTTTAATTCAATAAGGCGACCAGCAAACACAGCTAATGTTCCTATAATACAAACTAGCATAAATATGCCAAGAAGAAGATGATCAACCACCATCGCAACAAACTTCCATTCTTCTGCAGCCTGGGAAAGAAACAAAGGAGATGGTGAAATTTTCAGATCCATGTTTGTTATGGGCATTCTTGTAATTTACTGTCTGGAGCAACAGAAAGGCTGTTCCTTATATTCCACTATTATTATGCAAAAAATACTAATTTCCTTCTCAAAAGCAGGTCAGTGAGAGGTTCAGCAAGCCTGAGCAACCTAAAAATGCAAGTTTCAAGACTAAACTGCTTAGAAACCTGGCAATTTGGTGAACAATTTCATCCAAAAGAAATGCTGAAAAGCTTAGTTTTTACGCAAATCCTTGCTTTTGAAAGAGAGTTTAAAACACTGAAAGTAGAACACTTAGTTTGACACAACTGGCTTTTGTTTTTCCATTGGTTTTTTATTCCTATGGGATATCTAAGCAATTTCCATTAATTTAGCTCTAGTCCCTGCTTTCCATGCCTAGTATACACTCTAAGGTCTGGGAAAACCTTCTTGGTAGCTCCCTCAGTCTTTTTTCCAGTTGTGGGACACCGTGAACCACTTGCTCTGCAACTGCCGTTTCACTGGATGCTTTCGGTGGGAACCCAGCACTGTAAAAGTGAGCAGAATGCAAGGTGCTAAGTGCAGCAGGGCTCAGGATTTCTACCCTGTAACTCTGCTGTCCAGGGTGACACGTACTGGCCCAAGGCACCCTCTACTTTTAGCCTTAGTTGCCCCACAAGCAGAGGCTGTTGTAATTTATCTAAAGGACACTGGTATCTGTACTGTTTTGAGGTGGCTCATAAGTGAACACAATGAAGCGGCAGCCTTCAGAAGCCACAGCCTTCAGTTTATTTGGGGAACGTGAATTTTGAACCCTGCTGGAAGTGATATCAACAGTGCCCAGATGACACAAGCAGCTGGGCTCCACTTCCGAAGGGAGGACTTGCCAGCAACCAGACACTCCTTGTAAGTCTAGGAGGAAGTGAAGCCCAGAGATGCTGAAGCCATGCCAGTCCTGCTGAGGGTAACGCTTTATCTGCAGAGAGGCATAGGAGTCACGGGGAACATGACACTACAGTCAGAGCCATTCCACATGCTCCAGGAATTTGGTCACAGGAACAAACACCGCGGTGTAAATCCTGCCCATGGGAAGGAGACACCTCCTTCTCAAGAGCATGGGCCAAATTATTGTCCCAGAGAACTCTCTCCCTGTCTTCAGGCTAGCCTGCAGCTCAACAGAAAAAGTCTCTGATCATTTAAAGGTGAAGTACCAACACTGATTCACCAGAGCAAAAGCTGTGTGAGCTGTGATAAATGAAATAAAAGAGGGGGTTAATTGCACTGAATGTGCTAGAAGGAGGCAGAGCTAGGTTTTCCTGGGGAACACTGCCATATGGGACTCTACACGCATTTATCCTTCCTTTGGCTTGCAATGTGGAAAAAGTCAGTAATCAGAGCCGTGCATGACGCGTTTCACTTGCAGGGACTACTTGTAGCATTCAGGAATAAACCAAAACCTTATCAAAATTGTTATTATCGTTTGTAAGTCACGTTTAACACTTCTGCAATAAAACTACTAGCCTTTTGGAATTCTGCTTGCTTCCCAGCTTTTCAAAAGTGATGAGAACTTGCTTGCTTGCAGGGGGGAGATGCCCAAGTGGGAGGCTGGAGGAATGTGTTTTGGAACTTGCTTACAGATCCTGAAACTGGTTTGCTACTCACAGACACTCCATCTCTATAGCTTTGCATTCTACATTTAGAAAAACATAGCACTGACACTCCCCCCCCCCCCTCCCCTGCTTTTTGGGGGGCCAAGATCCAGTTGCCACCTATGACAATTATCTGTTGCTCCTTGTTGACTGCATCAAGGGGAGAAGACTGCTCCCTGCTAAGCAAGCTAAACGAGGGCTTGGAGTGGTTTAGTGAGGCAGGGGTATTTTGCAAAAAAAAAAAAAAAAAAAAGATGTAGCAATTTGAAAGCAAGAAGCAAATCATGCACAAAAAAATGCCTTACATTACTGGCTTCTTCGTCCGATTTCATCGTTTCTGCAATGTATTTGATTCCCTCTATAGCATTTCTCACATCTGGATTTTTGGTAAGTGGGGAGTAGAAGTTGACAGGTACAGAACCTGGCTTCCCAGAAATTTCAGAAATATCAATATCTTCTGCAAAAATATTTTTGTCTTGTTTATCCCTGGATGGTCGTTTCATTGTAGAGAAAAACATGATGTTTGGGATTGTGTCAATAAAGATCTGAAAACAAAGAGGGAGAAGACAACAGTTGCTGGTCTGCAGGGCTGTGCTACAGATGCAGCTGTGTACGGAACAAAGGCAAGCCTCTCCCGTCCCAGGCTGCTTCCCGCTGGATCAGCTACAGATTCCCTCTCAGAGTATGTCACAGTCCATGCCTCAGGCACACTGGGGCTTTTGTGAGCCTCGTGTCCTGGGGCAGATGGAGTCACCCACAGGCCTGTCACATGTTTTCTGCAACCCATTTCCCCCTGCCATATAGCCAACATCTACACTTGAAGGGGGGCGCGACGTCCCAGAGCATACCCCAGCTAGCGTGAGCTGATGGAGCTCTATCAGTGTAATTTGGAACATATTGCTTATGAATCTGGCTTGGGGAATGGACTACAAAGGATCTCTTTTGCCTACTTACATTTGACTTTACTATTACAAATGTTTGTTATACATGTGTATAAGGTTTACAGTATTTTCCTTTGGAATAACAGAGGTTTGCTGCCAGAGCAATTTTAGACACTGCCTGTTGAAATCTCCTTTCTGCAGGGATTGTTTGTGCTGCTGAGCGAATCTGATGTAAGCTGTAGCCTTAAAAGTATAATTAGAAATACACAGAACAATCTCCTATTCATGCCATGGTTTAATATGAACCCAGGCAGGCTTAAAAAAGGAAGAATAACTGAATGGATCCTCTTTGGTACCGTCTCCCTAGCAAAGAACTTTGACGACAGGCATCCTATTTTTTGTACATTTTGCGGTTACGGTTTAGACCAGGATCTAGCAAGGATCTCCCTGCTTCTGAATGTCTGCAGAACAACTGTATTTCCTGGAGAAGTAGAGAGTTTATAGCTTTTGCTAATCTGCGTTTTGCAAAATGGGACGCTGAACACGGGTACCCCCAGCGGCCTCGGCGCTCTGCACTCAGGCAGGCTGGTGAACTCGGCCACTGGCAGGCAGCAGTGCTCTGCGGTCGGGTGGAGAATTAGACGAGGAAATGTAATCTGAGCTGAGCTGGACATTTTCTTCTCCCTGTACCTTGAGCTGCCCGTGTTTTGCCTCATCTGTCCCCTGCAAGACTCTACCCCAGTGGTCAATTTTGTGACTTAAAGGAGCGCTTTAGCAGTCTTGCTGACTTTATGCGCAACTAAGTAGTAAACACTGGCTCTTGCGGCTAGAGAGATTTAACATGATGCATTTACTTCCTCTATTCCTGTTGACTTTTATTAGAAAACCTGTCAATAAAATATGGAGTGCTCAGTGAAAACCAGGAAACATGCAAAGCCCTAGAGCTTACCTTCCTGACCCAGGGCGGCATGGTGTGAGTGCTTGGGGAGCGGTGGTGGGTGTTGATGACGATGACCGTGATGATGATTGAAGCGATGACAAACACCATTGTAAACAACATGTATTTGCCTATCAGAGGCACTGCACTGGAGGTGGAGGGAATCAGCTCCACAATGACCAGAAGGAACACAGTCAAAGACAGCAGGACAGAGATGCTGAGTGTCATTTTCTCACCTGTCATGCAAAAAAACCCAACGACCAAACCAAACTAAAACTGAACAAAAAAATCATCGTTGTTCTTATCATTCAGTACAGAGCATATTTATTTGAGAAGATAGGATGTGGACAATGACTATACACATAAACATGTGTGTGTGCATCTGGAGTGCTGTCATCTCTCCCTGCATTCATAGCAGTAACTAGGCTGGCCAAATCTGAGCGCCTAACATAGCATCAGCTCCAGCATCAAGGTGGGAATCACCAAGATGTGACTGGGCTGAGGTACGGGTGATGGATACGGAAAGCTCCCTTGCCAGGAGCACTGTATCGGCTGTGCATTTTGAATGATGAAGTATGGGCACCTGATTAATGATTGCTCCACAGGCTCCTGAGGGTTTGCTCGCCTTACTTTCTGGCCGGCTCATGCTGGGCTGAGTGGGCAGACAGAAATCACATCTGACACCAGAGGTCAGCCGCTATTTGAGATTTTCTGTATGTAGGATGTCAAAAATGAATGATAAACCATGATTCACACATCTTTTTTCTACCCAGTTCAAATTTATAGAAAGTTTTCCACTGAAAAAAACAAATACAACATAGAAGGGACTTCATGAAACGAAGCAGTAAAAGAAGCTGACACAGGGTGAAATGAATGAAGCAGGACAAATGGTTGCAAGGAGCAAGAGCTGCTCAGCAGGGACAAAGGAGGCCAGAGTAGGCCAGGATTACTCTTCGTGTCGCACAATGTAATTAATGTGCGTTAACAGATAAAAAGCTCTCTGCTCGAACACAGGGCAGAAGGGCCTCAGTCACCCCTGTGTGCTCACTTACTACGTGTTGTACTAACACACTAAATACCTATGGCAAAACTTAAAAATCAGCCAGCTAAATCTTTGTTTTGAAGAAGTTAACTGGATAGTTGATCAGTGATTTCTGTGGCAAATCAGCCCAATTTATTTATATCAATAGTTCCAGCTTTCAGCGCTTTCCCTTTATTTGTGGAATTTTTTTAGCCATTATTTTGAGCTGAAATGTCCAGTTTTAGTAAGCGCTGCCCTTCAGGTTGGCTGGTGGTTTCAAATACTGAGAATTTCTCAGAAGCTTGTTAAGAAGCAATTTCTATGGCAGTAGAATGAATAAATTTACATACCTGAATCTGTGGGTAGGTAAAAAACTAACCCAGTTAAAAAGGAGAAGAGCAGGCAGGGAATGATGACATTCACGATGAAGTAGAGAGGCAGGCGCTGCATGAGGAAGTGGTAGGTGATATCCAGGTATGGGGTGTCAGGGCAGCAGGCGTAGTAGACCCAGTGCTTCCAGCCGCGGTAGTCCTTCATCACCCACTCCCCACTCTCCATGAAGTTACTCAGATCTGGCCGATCACTCTCCTGACAGCAAAAAAAATGCGACTTCTTAATTTGAGATGTTCTGAACAACTTCAAAACTTGGCAGTCGCTCAGGAACAGGATTCAAAATAACTTAGGCACTTCATGTATTTTTGTGAGCAAACCACTCTTGTTTATGTTATTTTGCCTCAGAATCTCATCCTCTACATGGCATTCAACTAAACATTTTATACTATCAGTCAGGGATAGTCAAATAAAGAGGAAGACTGACTAAATATTTACAGACAAAAGACATACCTGAGGGGACAGGGAAAGAGTCCTTGGAAACAGAAAGTCATGAGCAGAGAAAAAGTACACATACACATACAAAAAAAAAAAAAAAAAAAAAGCAAACAAAAAAAACCCAGCCGAAAGCAGAACAGGCAGCACCATAAGGAGTGATGTGAAGCTGTCAGGGGATAGGCAGGTAGGAGGCTGCTAGGGCACAGCAATTACACGTATGTAGAATTTTAGAAGCCAAACCAGGAATTTTTGTGCTAGATCTACAAATAAGGCTTTTATACTTCACAGGTAGGGCCTGCTTGATTTTCAGTCACAACAAGGTTATATTCCACTCTAAATCCGAGATTTCCCTGAAAACATATCCAGGTCTTTACTGCTTTTCTCAATTACAAACTCTTTGCTTACCGGGTTAATAACAACCATTGTACCGTCATACGTCCAAGTTCCCAACTTCATACTGCAGTTCTGCTGGTCAAAGGGGAAGTGCGTGACTATAATTTCACAGTAACTTTTAAAAATAGCTGGTGGTGTCCAGGTGATCAGGCCCGTGTGCTCCAGAAGGACTTTGGTGTATTTAACAATGGCAAAATCACCATCTGCGCTGCAGAAGGAATGAGGACATTAACAGCAATATGGATTTCTCTGGCTGCGGATCAGCTGGTCCCCCCAGTGCCATCATACCTGCTCCTGGAGAAGCTTGCTCTGAGGCACGCTACCCACCAGCGTGGTGCCCAGGGCAGAGCCATCCCCCCCTCCCAGGCAACCAGCACCCCTTACTTGTTGTAAAGAACAAGGTCTGGCCGCCAGATATCATCTGAGGGAATGCGGATTTTTTTCACGCCACCATAGTCATCTGGATTCCACTTGAGGTTGACGTCTGTCCATTGCTAAAGAAGGAGGATTTCAGCCACTGAGAGCCTCTTCCCTTGCTTCTGGGGGTAGTTTTGGTACTTCCTAGAAACATGCACCTCCCTTGCTTTGGGACATACAGGTAAGCATAAACATACACTAGTGGGACCCCCAGCCAATTTTTTTTACATTGACCTAAACTTTGGTTTAAGAAGATTGTTTAAAAAAAAAAAGAAATATATATAGAAAATAAGTATACCAGAAGTCTACTATCTGAAATACAATGCATAATGCTTTTTCTAAGACTCTTAGAGTTTAGCGCATTTTGTTCTTGAGACTCCAGAAAGAAGAAAGGCTCTGCTAGCTGATCTGCCTGTCCAAGCTGCCCCTGAAAGTATGACAGAGTAATTAATTCCTGTGTCCAATGCATTTATTTGACTTGGATGAAACGGTTGGCAATATTTAGAATTACCTGTTTGAGGCGTACGTTGGTTGTCACAATCTGATTTACTTCATCCTTTAAAAAAAAAGAAAAAAGAAAAGGCAGTAGCAGTAAAAATCAGGATTAAAGGAAAAAAAATCCTTTCCTTAGAAAAGTGACACCATTTGACATTATCACGTGAGTCAGAGGTTCAACATGTACCACGTGTTCATACCGTACCACACTAATAAGCTGAATGAGCTGCAGCCCGACAGTGACGACGACAGCGTCACGATGGTCCTCCACTGGGCGCACCACCTTGTTGTAGTCCCTGAACAAGTCCTCGACGAGGCGAGTCTCGTGTTCATAGCACAGGGCCAGCCCAGCTGTAGAACAGCAGGGTGGGATCAGTGAGACGGGACAGGGAACAGGCTACAGCACCCTCAGCCCGCGGTGGGCATGAAGGAGATACTGTCAACAGCAGCTGCTGGTGGTGGGCTGACGCAGAGTCCTCTGTGACTCCTCATTTCAGGCGTGCACCCTGTGCATTGCAAACACCGTCAGCGGGGATAACTACCTGTCTGATCTGGAGGTCAGCTTAGGAGAAAGGCAAAACAGCCTCCAACCAGGAGATGAATGAAAAAAAATCACCATGATTGTGGACATCAGTCTGAGCATTAAGAATCTCCTCCAGGCTTTCCTGACCCACGACTGTGCTTACATGCAATACTTGTGGACAGTTAAGCGCAGAGAATACCCATAATCAGGGATTTCGAATGTCTTCTCCACCTTCAGTTCCATGGACTTGCCTGTAACAGCAACATTAAAGGACAGGGCCAGGCACAACCGTCACTCAGGTGAAGGCACTGTCCAGACTCCTTGCATCTCAAGTCTAAGCAGAGCAAGAGCTCCTTTCCACAACGAGAGCTGCTCAGGTTGTGCTTGTGATGAGAGAGAAAGAAACCATTCACAACGTGGTCTGTCGGGGCGTAACCCCAGCCAGCAACACAGCCGCTTGCTCGCTCACCCTGCCAGTGGGATGGGGAGGAGAATCGAAAAAGGTAAAACCCATGGGTTGAGACAAGAACAGTTTAATAATTGAAGTAAAATATAGTCCTGCTACTATTACTACTGATAATAAATGTAATGAAAAGTGAGACAGCAAAAAGAGAAAGAGAAATAAAACTCAAGGAAAAAACCCTAAAAGAAGTGGTGTACAACACTGTTGCTCACCACCTGCTGACTGATGCCCAGCCAGTACCCGAGCAGTGATCTACCCCACCCTGGCCAACCGCTCCCCCACCCCCCATTTATATACTCAGCGTGACGTCCCATGGTGTGGAATATCCCTTTGGCTGGTTCAGGTCAGCTGTCCTGGTTGTGTGTGTCATCGTCGTCATCCCCCTGCCCCGCCCCCCCCCCAATTTCTTGTGCCCCTCCAGCCCTCTCGCTGGCAGGCCCTGAGAAACTGAAAAGTGCTTTGACTTGGTATGAACATCACTTAGCAACAACTAAAACATCAGTGTGTTACCAACATTATTCCCATACTAAATCCAAACCACAGCACTGCACTTGCTACTAGGAAGAAAATTAACTCTATCCCAGCTGAAACCAGGACAGGTCTCCTATTTCCCTCTCCTCAGGGAAGGTCTTAACCTGTCCCTGGAGAGCTCTGCCCACAGGCTGCTCAGGGTGACACACTAGTGCTCTGCAGAAGAGCCCCTGTAAGAACATCACGAGTGAAAATGGCAGGTGGCAGCTTTGTTTCGGCGCAGCTTTAGCAGCATGTATGTGTGGCATTGTGCTCCCAAGGGGCGAGGGCTCAGATTCCCATCTCACAGAAAAAACACGTTTCCAGATAGCCTGTTGCAGAATAAGCAGGCACATGTGTGCTCAGACTGTAGCCGCTTCACTGTTACAGGGGAGTAAAGCAAATGGAAGGGGGACTTGCGGATGTTTTTGTACATACCCCCCCTTAAAGGTAGTGAAAGGGAACAGAACAGCTGAGCCTCGCTGCAAGCATTTTTGGCAGATCCCATCCTTGCCTTCCCCTCTCTCAATTTGGACCCTGGGCCATTGAAGGCAACAAGAGTTTTGCTGCTGACTCCAACCTCAGTCAGCATTTCCCCTTGTTTCCTAATTGACTTTTCATCAGCTCCTTTTATATAGTTAAGCTTCTCGAGTTGCCAGGGGTTCTGTCTTGGCCTTCTCCTGCCATGAGATGACACTGAAAGACTGGGTTGCCATTGAGGAAAGCTGCCACAGGCAAGCACTACTTACTGCCCCTGCCAGGAGGCTGGGCTGTGGTGGGCAGGAGTTGTCTTTCAATATTTAGGTTATGATCACAGCATCATGTCTAAGTCAAGCTCTTTGCCATGCTTTATTAATGCAATTAAAATCTTTCACATTGCTGCCTTCTGGAGTGGCTTGGTAGGAATTTAGTATACTGCTTGAATTTTGTGGAAAGTTTTTAGGATCACAGAATACTTATTCTTTTAAGAGACACTTTAAAAAAAATTTATCCTGGTACAACACATACAGTTGCAAATCAATTCTGCTTCTCTGTCAGTAGTACTACAACCTAATGACATTTCTGGTAATGAATTTTGACATTTCAAGTCATCTTCACTAGATTCTTCCACATATTCTGAAATACATGTAGCACTAGAGTAAATGGGACCATAGCAAAACAATGACACAAAGAAAAAACATTTAAACACAAAAACTTCTCACTTCAGAGTATCTGGTGTCTGAAAATACAAACATCTGAGCTGTTACCAACACACTCCAAAGCTCTCATTTAAATGATGCGTTCATAAAACCTTACCAGTAGGACAGGCTTCTCCCAGAACACACATTCGCACATACCAATGTACACGCAAAGCCCTGGTCCTGCACACTCAGGAAGGAGCCGAAACCCGTTCAAAGCAACAGCTGGAACACCTTTACCTGCGGAGATGAGGAGGAGTACGCAATGGACCTTCGTCATCCCGGCTCCCTCTTGCTGCAGTCATACAGACAGAGGCACACGCAAAGCGCCTTTAAGGTCTCTTCAGAGGAGGGCTGTCCTGCCTCCTGCCAGGGTGCTGGCGCAATATAACCTCCGAGGTATTGGCTTACAGCACCTGTTTTTGGGAAGGACAGCTGAGGGCCGCCGCACCACCCGCTCGGAAAGAGGAGCACAATGTGTTTCACCAGTCAAGTATCTTCTGCAGTTTACAGAAGGTCATTTTTTCTAAGTGGCAATGTGATCTGTGACTTAATAAACAAATGAATATATAAATAAAGATAAGAAAGAATTATCTGTAGAGTAACAGAATATCTTGGTGATGTCTTAGAAAATTCCCGAGCTGGAGACCCAAAGCTGCACATCACCTTTTGCGATCACAGCAACTTACCAGATCTGGGATTTTGTTTCTCCAAGGGAAAACAGATTGCAGTCATTTATTTCTGATGCACCCTCATCAGCGTACAGGCTGTGTGCTGGGATGAGGCCAGTTCCTCTGCTCCACAGAGAGATGACAAATCTTTGAAGAATTGAACAAATACATTCAAGAGACATCCATCTCCTTGAATCTACTGGGATTTTCAGAAGGTACTCTGTAGAGTCCCCCCCTTGAAAGCTGTTAACTAACCTAAGTAACCTGAAGTAAGAGGGCAAACCCTCCCATGGATACCTATAGACTTATTGAACTGTGAAAGGCAAATATGACTGGTTTCTATAGTAGGGCAGATCCAGTGGATTCCTTCAGGGCATGCTAGTGCTTGCTCATTATTGTCAGAAATCACCTGGAAGAGGGGTAAGAAGTGAGGTATCTGGTAATAAGTCAGCTCTTCAGGCTAGAAGAATTTTATATATATATATATATAAAATATATGTATGATGACCTCCTCTGAGCTTACCAGTATCACTCAGGAACAAAATCTTGAGATAGTTCCATGAAGTGCTCCACAGCATAAGAAAAGCAAGTCCATCAGTTCCTAGGGAAGGAGATGAAGTAAACAGGAAAGATGCCACTATAAATCCACGGTGCCCTGAGTGCTCTTTGCAGTTCTGGTACTCTGGTTTCATAAGGAGACTTGGAAAAGGCCCAGGAGAAAGAGAACAGTGACATCCACGGTACAAACTGGCTTCCATACCTGGAACAGATAGTACGAACCTTCAGTCTAGAAGAGAAGCCAGAGAGAGAAAGAGCTTTGGTAGGGTCTGTAAAATCCAAATGGTCTGCAGAAGGTAGATTTGGATTCACTCTCTGTCCCAGTGCAGTAAAGGAGAGGGCACTGAGGGAAATCTACAGCTGGCAACCTTAGCCAAGACACTCCTTCCCACAGTATGGCTGCAGTGGAACTCAGTGCCATGGGACTGTCTGGTTGCTCGAAGTTTATGTGTATTCAGAAAAAAATAGTTTGATAAATTAATTTTATGCTGTTAAATACATTTAAAAAAAAAAACAAACCAAGAAGTCCGTCATAGAAGTCCCAGAGTCACAAGTCACAGGAGGCTGGGCAGTGTCCTGGGGAAATATTGCCTAATGCTTGAGCTGTTCTTGCACTTTTCCCTAGGCACCTGCTGCGTAGAGACAGGACATTGCATTAGGTGCCACAACCATTCTTACACGCTGCTCCAAATTTCCTTTTCCAGAAAACATTCCCCACAAAAATCTTTCTCAGCTTTGCCTCTGGGTGACACAAGATGTGCTTTCAGTTTCTTCTGGATACCCTTTGTGCTGTCTGCCAGCTGGTTTGGTGTTTCATGCTGGATGCCTTTACTATTATTTTAATTTATTTTTTTATTAAATGACTCCCCCTCACCCACCCCCCTCCACTAACTCAGCATTCAGGCTCTGCATTTACATTTATCCTCCAGTAAAAACCGTCCACCTACATAGTCCTGGCCTCATTCCTGACCTGTGCCTGGGCCAGCAGCTCCCATTGTCACAGCTATCTTATTTCAAACAGGCAGCTGGCTGCTTCCAACCTTCATCCCCGGCTGGGCAGCTGCTGTCACCAGCAGAGATACAATTGCACAGAGGCACTGCAGGAATGCTGGTGATGCCCCTCCGGATCCTCTCGGGGTCTCTCAAAGCATTCCTGCCTACCCAAGGCAGGGCTGCCAGGTCTGCTCCAAAACAGATGGAGGAGAGTGTTACCATGCTCTTTGGCAGATTATAGTTTTTGGCAAACGTAAATTTCTGTTCCTCCCCCCCCTCAAAAAAAGGTGTAGCTGCTTGGAATTGGCAGTATGCAGACTCTGTAGGAGCCCCAGCAAGCATGCGGCCTCAGAAACACGTTCCTCCTCCTGCAGCTGAGCTGACCGGAGAACAGCCCCCCGGAGCGGGAGCAGCCCCCCGCGCCGGCTGGAAGCCAGAGCCCACGCCGGAGGAGGCAGCGGCAGGTATTTGGAGAAGGCCTTTGGGAACTGACGGCCTGGCTGCAAGGAATGTTCGCTGGCAGAGACACAAGACTGTTTCCCTTCCCCAAAAATCAAGGCAGCCTGAGCTCCTGCGGTTAAAAATGGACAGAGAAGTGAATGCTGCTTGTTGTTAGCAGGGGAACGTGACCTGTCGTGACCGAGGTGAAAAAGCAAGCGGAGGGGACGAGCTATAGCGAGTGCCTGAATTTGATCCCTTGCTAAGAAGGGTTGGCTGGGGGTTTTTTTGCCTTCAGGGTATTCAGAGATTTTTTTGACAAATTTTTTATTCCCACACAGAAAAACCCTTGTCATGTCTTTCTCGACTACAAGCTTTCTGGCTTGGTCTGTGAGGCCCCTCCCAGACCTCAGACAAACCCCCTGCCCACTGTGCTCATGGCAGACCAGTCTCATTCATATCGATTGGGAAGAAGCAGAACTCACTGCCTGCTGAACTTCAGGCATCGTTCCTTCCATTCACGCACGTACTGGGAACGAGCGCTGCGTGGGCTTCTGCCCGCTCCAGCCTGAAAGGAGTCAGCAGTGAACAAGTACTGCTGCAGGTAAGTCTCTTTGGCAGGGTGATATCATACAGACACGTTACAAGCAAGCAGAATACCTAATGCTTTTGGCAGAGTAAGGAATACTAGATTTGCACCGAAATCTTTGTCGCAGAGTTGCATGCATCGATGCCAATGCTCGACCCCAAAAAGCGGGAGGCTCCAGCGGCTGCAGGGGGGAAGCAGAAGTGAAATAAAAAAAAAAAAAAAAGAAGAGGGGAAAGGAAGATTTTTCGTCGGTGAAATTAAGGGCTTAAAAGCTGAAAAGCGGTATCAGCTTTCACGTGGGGTTTTCAGCGGGCGGCTGGCGGCGCGTTGTGTCCGGCCGGCCGACGGGAAGCGCGGGGGCCAGCGCAGCTCCACTCGCCGCCACCAGGTGGCGCCCGGCGGCCACCGGCGCCAGGGCGGAACGGGGCAGTCGGTGCTCCCGAGCACTCCGGGAGCCGGCGGCAGCCTTGAGGGGCGAACGGGCTGCGCCTGCCCTGCGCATTCCGGTGCTCGACGGAACGTGCTGAACATCGACACACACGCTAGCGCGCACTGGCAGGTGGGGTTTAATTCCACAAACCAAGAAATTCAGAGCTGCGGTGTTCCACGCCGAGACACACCTCAGCCATCCTGCAGATGTGTTTTATCCGCATGGATGTTTGTAGCAGATTTATTTGCTGCATATCTTTCCTTTGGTTTCTGTTACACAGGCCAAAGGAATTAAAAATGACAAAACCTCATTCAAAAGCGGTGAGCTTAACCTCTGCGGTTACAGAGCTCACACCGTGGCATAGAGGTGGTGCACATTTATCTAACCAGGAGGATGCTTCTGAAAAAAAGGACCTGAGTCTGGAAAGGAAGAGAAGGGCAATGAAAAAGGCCCACAGTCAAACAAAGAAACCACAAGCCAAAATACACAGATCAGCGGCACATGCTACTGCAGGTGAGGGAAAACATGGCTCCTCTTTAAACCAGCATCAGCCCCCACAGCCACGCTGCTCAGACGAAAATAACACTGGCAAGGGAGACTCATTTACCCAGCTCGAGCAAGGCAGGCACAGCAGTGAGAACAGGGACTGGCAGTAACTGCAGACACAGTCGGGTGCAATGACAGGCACAAGCTGACTGGTCGCAAAGTGTCAGAGGAATTGGTAAGAAAGCTGCAGCTTCACATTGCCTTTCTGTTACAGAAACTCTGGGAAACCGGTCCTGGAGCTGGACAAAGCTGCTAAATAAAGCAGTGGTAAATCCCAGCTATCATCCCTGAGAGGGTTGCTCCTAGGGCTCCTATCTGGGTGCTTTGGCGTAGCTCTGGGACCTGGGTGAGTCATGCTGGAGAGCCAAACAAGACGACGAGAGGACAAGTCCATTAGATGTGAGGTTTGCTCTGCCTTGCTCCCGTGTGCTGCTCAGTCAGCACAGCATTTGCGTGAGCCGTGCTAGAGTGGCGAGGACAGCAAAGGAACAGCTCTGCTCATCCACCCTCTCACAAAGACTTTCTTGCACAGCAGGACTCCTCAGATACTCTGCTTCTGTGGTCAGGAAAATCTCACTCATACTCCACAGAAAAACAGAAAGCACAAAAGTCTGGCAGCTGACAGTAAAACTGGGCAGGGAGGGCAGCCCAGGTGTCAAAGCCACATCCTGACAGTGGAGAGACATCCAAGGCAAAGTTTAAACAAGCATTGGGCACCTGAATGCTCTCCTGGAATTGTGTGTCTCTGGAGATGGCATTATACCACCATATTATATTTTGGGTACATATTCTGATGCTGATTTGCTTTTGTAAGTATATAGCCAAGTTACTATCAGTGCAGAAAGTAGAGCCTGGCATTGCCTGACTTCTGGAAACGCACGCATATTGTATCATACCCCTACTCCGTTTCATACAGTGGCTTTCATGGGTAGGACCACAGACAGCATTTAGCCTGAAGCTTATCTCTGGAAGTTCACATTTACATGTTTAGATATACATATCACTTTTTAAATGCAGATGGTTCTCCATTGGAGTAACTGCAGTGCAGACTATTCAAATTCAGCTTTACAGAAAAGCAAGCTGCTTGTTCAGCTTCTATGAGGTCTGACACATTTTGGCCAGTATTCTGTAATTCAAAGGTTTCCTGAAGACATTTTGAGGGGAACTCTACTACGTAGCCAGTTGAAAGAAGAACTGGCAATGTGGGAAGTATGTTTTATTGCCTAAAAGCTGCTGCATTGGTTAGCTGCTTCTCTTATCCAGTTCACAGCACAGGAAAAAAAGATAAAAATCACATTTTAGCTCTTAACTGACACAGGCTCTTCTCCAATTGCTGTCCCATAAGGATACAATTGTCTACAACCTTTTTGCAATGTCATCACTCCCAAATACAAAAGCAATTAACTCCTGGAACATCACGGCACATTCCTCATGTAGCCCCGGCTACAGGATGAGAGCACAAGCATCTATCCAGATGTCAGCTGCTTCCCCTGCAGCACCCACATCGCGGTGAGAGGCAGGTGCGCCAAAGCATCCCACATCACACCTGTGGCAAGTGCAGTTGCGATAAACTTTTGTGATCCTGAGAATACCTCCATAACCCTGTGAGAGCCCCGGCATGCCTAGCTTTGAGATGCAGATTCTTTCATTGCTGGTATTAACTGGATAAACAGGCAGAAACAAGTTTATTTTGTTTTTAATTCTCCAAGTAGGCTGGGTGGCAGAGCACTCTCTCCCTTCGCACACAGTGCTTCCCCTCCCTAAGCCCTTGCTGAACCCAGAAACACCTAACAGATCTCTGCAAAATATCCCTCTCACCTAGCGCTGCAGTGGTTGCCTTTAAAAAGTCAACATTTACCCCACTGTGCTATCTGAGCCATCGCAGCGTTTTAAAGCAGGAAACGCGATCCTCTACCCGTGCTGTCCGTTAGCTCCCAGGGACGGGTTTCTGCTCCTGCACATGACACACTTGGATTTGTTGATGTGTGCTTTACCTGGGACTGACCTCATGCCAAAGTACACATTTTTATTGCTTGCATTGGGATCTTTGCCAGCACACACACAACATTTTGTTGGTAATTAGTGGAAAATACCGACTTCTGTCATTCCTGGTGTGTAGCTGTCACCTGTCACACAACATTTATTTTGCCTCCTTGGCAGGCTGCAAGATTTTTCCACATTCCTCTTGCTCTGGACAACAGGGAACTTACAAGCTTGTGTTTATAACCGATAAAACAGAAAAACAAAAACTTGCCCTCAAGAAACACCTTCAAAGTGCTAACTGAAGTATTTAACCCCCACTTTTGGGGTACATTTTTCAGTGCTTGGTGGCTCTGGGTTCCCGCAGGAGGGCTGGGGGTCGCAGCAGCAAGGCATGTTTGGGTGGGCCAGAAGTCAGAAGGGGTTTCCCACTCCTCTGACAGCCCACGCCAGCTTCGTACTCGGGGTTGCACATGAAGCCAAATTCCAGATTTCCCTACTCACCAATATTTGGGATTTGACAGGAGTTGAAAACACCAGACTCAAGGCAGTTGGGGGAATACCTTGGTAAACACACAGCACAGCAAGGGGAGCAATGTAAGCATAACACAAGCAGTGCAGGGGCAAAAGCACACCAGTAACAGCCGTGCACCAGAAACCGGCATTGAAACAGAAAGCAGAGCTCCAGCTTAATGATTAGGAAAGGCTAGTTCTCCGATTAGCCTAATTTTGAAATTCATCCTCCTAGCACACAAAGGCCCATCTACACTAACCTGTCACACAGCCCTTGAGCCTGCATTGTGCTTTCGAGCAAACAGTCTGCGTTCACCTGTAAAAGCTCACCGTGGGCTGAAGCGCAGCATGGCGAGTGGCTCTGTGGTGCCTTTTGTGTCCAGATGACGTGTGTCATTCTGTACAGCATCCAGCCAACCCATACTGCCTTCATTAAGAAACAAGAGAATACTCCATGTGACCATTTTCCTTGGTCAGTTTTCCTGGCTACTTTAGGTAATCAATTCTGAAAACGTTAAGATATTTTTCCTTCATTTTTCTGTGCCCCTGTGCACTTGCAGGTCACTGGTGAGGTACTGGAATGGGTGTTAGGAGTGATGCTACACTGACTGTTGGCTCTCCAGGGAAGTTATCACAGCAGCAAGAGCCTCATTTCTCTGACTGCTTCTGGTGTACTCCCATTCAGTGTAATGAGGAAAAAAAAGAAAAAATAAATAAAAATCAACATGTCACTTTTTGGTACACAGACCATTGATGCCATCCAGTGGAGATCAGCTGAAAGATGATAACATTTGCACTCCTAGGTTCTTAAAATCTCTAATATAAGCAGACTAAAAAGAACCAAAGAAATGAAGAAGGAGGTCTGGGCCATTTAATTCTTTTTATGATGCAGAGGACACAATTTTCGTGTGCACTGCAAACATCCACCAGCAGACAGATTAGCTACCTTCCATCCCATCACAAACTTAACGTACCTGCAAGAAGTGGGCAATAGGGTGGGATGCCCGGCTGAACCACGCTGGCCTCTTTCAGGCCATTAAGGGAGAAGGCAATGAAGATGCCAGTACACCCACACTGCTTCTGATCCCCACCTACCAGCAGTGACGGTCACTTGGGCAGCTCTCAGCCAGCGCTATCGGGTGAAGCAAAGTGTTTGGTTCCTTCCACCTTTGGGAGCACGTTTGCCTCTTCAGCTGTGGAACTGAAAGGAGACTGACTGGAGCCCAGGGAAGCGTTGCGGGGGTGGGATGTTGGTAGGTCAAAGCTCACCGTTTAAGTTACTCATAACAGGAGAGCTGGGTGTAGGTGCACTGGCAGATGAGTTTTCTGTTCTTATCCGACACTATTAGCAAACTGACATGACAGCTTAGGAGTGAGGCTAACCCTGATGCCAGAGCTGCAGGTGGAAGAGGAAACATTAGTGGGGGTTTTCCTCCCACCAGCGCGAGAGAAGGAGAGTGTCAGATCCCTCCTAAGGCCGGGAGAGATTTCCAGCCCAAGGATGGATGCAGACCATGGAACAAGCCACGCTTCCCAGGCAGTACTTCCAACTCCTTCTTTAGTCTCCTGCACTGCCAGTATCCTCACCAGGCAATGCCAAGTCGCTGCTTTGCTGTAACTTCAGACCAGACCTTCCCGACTTATATTACAGAGAGAGAACTTCAAAGCCAGCCATGGGCAGACGACAACTCTTCCTCTAATGAGAGGGCATGAAGGAGCTGTAGAGACTCAGCATTGCACCATATTTGAAATGATTAAGAATGGTGAGCATCTGGGCTGCCACACAGGACTACTGTTTGGGGTTTTTTAACAAGATTGAAAACAAAACGTATCCACTGTATTGTAATGCAATTGGAAATGATGCCTTTTCTCTGAAGGGCAAGATAATGTGTGGGTTGGGGAACTACTTCCAGAACTTCAGTTTTCTGTGAGAATGTGATTTGGCCGTGCAACTCACCTAGGGAACAGCCTGCGACAGATGCTTCGACTCCTCCACATGTACTTGCTTATTGGCCTCTGCCTACTTTTAGTAAAGGTGCTCAGATGGGCTTTGAGCCTCTTCTTTGTGGGGTATCCTGTGCTGCATCACATCGGTGGTGTCTAACCCACCTTGCAGCAATCTCAGTGTACCTGAATTCCAGTAGTTTACTGGAAGATGTCATGTGAGAGTTATTACATGGTGCAAACAACCTATGTCCAGCATCATGATGCTGGAGCACATGAAAGCAATTAAAAAATTAAAAAAGCAATTAAAGGAATCTCTCACCTCCCCCTTTTTGAGAACAGAGTAGGTGCTGGAGATGAGCAGTGAGCAACAGCATCGTGTTGTGCCAAGTGCTTCTTGGTTTAGTAAGTGATCTTTCAAATAAGCTTTAGGAAACATCACCTTATAAATATTAATCTACAAAATAAGTACTTTTAACACTTTAGACAATCCTATTTGTATAACTGACACAGTTAGTAATAAGGCATGAAAAAAAAAAGAGGCAAAGAGAAAAATCTTAGCATTCAAACTCTAGGCTTTATAGCAAGAAACAAAAATTACAGGCAACGTAGTGCTTGAAAATGAATCCTGGTTGGCTGCCAAATGTATTTTTCAAAACAATGCCTAGTTGCCTCAGGAAATACATTAATCAAAGCCTCCCAGAGGCCTAAGAACTATTTTCTCCAATCCACTGTGGCAAAACAGCGATAAAGACCTGAATAATACAAAGAGCTACATATGTCCTCAGGATGAAATATTTACATGAGAAATAGGAAAGGATACCTAACCAAAAGCCCTTTAAAAAATCTCAGGCAGCTTATTGACATCACTCTCAGGAGAGATCAAATCAGAAAAAATGGTACTCTGACCATGAAACCAGCAACAGACTTTAGAGAAGTTCATGAATCATGCTGTCCAAACTGAGATACAGAAGGTGGCATCAAGAAGAGTACCTCTGTGGTGTGGCCCAGATCACGCAGAGAGCGAATCAGGCCAGTGTAAAGAAATGATCGGTATATGCAAGGGCTCTGGAGAACAGTACAACCTGAAATGCCCACGACCAGAGGCAGAGCGTGCTGAAGAACTGAAGAAGAGTTGGATCACTTGATGCGTATGTAAGGCTTCCCCCTCTCGGCACATCAGCCCAGGGTGCTCAGACTCTGTTGCAGGCAGAGCTCACAGCGCTAACCAGCCCCGTGCTGCAGAGAGGGGACCTGGGGAGATGTGCTGGAGGTGCAGGAGCAAGCCCCACACTCAGCTTCTCACGCCCTGCCCTCAGGCACACGTCCTCGTCTGCTGCCATTTACTGGCACTCTTGCTAGCATGTGACCAAAGCCAAAGGCACTCCTGCCTTACATGGGTTGCTCAGCAATCGCTTTACTCCACCACGCATTTCCTAACCCTCCTTCTCCTGCATTACATAACCTTCCCAGGGCTGATGTGCAGTTGCTAAGCAGTAATTTTGCATGACTAAAAAAGAAATCTGTGATTGCTAGGTTCACTAAATGTTTTTTTCCCGTATTGCAATGTAATTATAACAACGAAAACATTGCAGAACATTCATCAGCATGCAAAAATTAGGTCAGGAACAGAATGAGTATGTCATAGATGCCTTTTAGAAGCCTTTACTTCTTCCTTTGCCATCGGAGGGGAAAGGGCAGGAAAAATTTGGTATTGCATAAAATCATAAATAACAGGGTTTTCCATCCTGTCAGCTAGTCTGGCATAAACGGAAGTTGCCTTCGGAGACAAGCATGCAGCTTGCTTCCCTTATCCCAGAGCTCTCCAAAAGCCTGTGTATGGCCTCAACAGGCAGCACTTTTCCCTCTGCCCTGCGCTCCAAAATGGGAACAGCGACACATCCCTCCGGCAGGGAGCTGGAGGCAGACGCGGCCCCCATCCAGGGAAGGAGCCCTGCCACCAGGCGAGGGACATGGGGAGCACGTGCTGCTCTCCCGAGGGGTGTCCCACGTGCCACGCGTAGCAAGTCCAACGCACCACACAGATGCCAGGCTGCTGCACATCACTGCGGGTCTCCCGGCAAGGGGGCCTGGACCAAGGGGCTCCTTGCCCAGCCTGTCTCCACCCAGGACATCTTTTGCACCGAGCTACAGAGGCTTGGCCTGGCTGATAAGAGGTCAGGTAACCCTGTGCTACACCACTGGGCTAATTCACTGCTGGGACATTCCTGAAATTGCTGCAAGATTTTTTTGCCTTTTTTCCTTTTCATCCTAAAGCTCCTAATTATGCCTCCAAGCACTGTCCTAAATAGTTTTTTTCCCCCAAGAGCTGTGATATGTAATTTTTGCTAGACATAAAAATCTGATAGTTTTTCACTGCCTCCATAATTTTTAATAATCTTGCCTTCCTTTATCCTTGTTGAAGACCTCCTTTCCCTCACAATCTGTGCAAGTTCCTTGACTGCCACCAACTCATACTTCTTGCTAGTGCCTCTCATTTCTTTCTTAGAAGCCCGAGGAAGAAGTTTTCCTCAGTTTAAATCCTTTCTTCCCCTCTTTTTGAATGTGGCCAACTGCCTTTCGATAACACATTGCCAGTGAGGCGGCTCCAGTGTCTGCAACCCCAGGCTGCAGCCACGTACCCCTCGGCACTGGAGACGGTAAGGTCAACTCCTGAGCTAGGGATAACACGCATTTTTCCTGGATATCAACTCCTTCAGAGATCAACTTAGTGATAGCTTTTACTTCTTACAGACCTAGGTTATTTATTGTATTGTAATTTAACTAATAAAAATACCAGTTTTCTGCATGTCATTAAAAAAATGAAGCTTAAATCACGTAATTAAATGCAAAGTATCTTCCTGGTCAGCAAAAAGAAGTATAAAATTCACCGCAAAGACAACATTTATTTCTACACTACCTGCTTTAATGGTTACCGCTCAGGAAAGATCAGTTTCATTAAGACAGTAGCAAAACCAAGACTAAAATGGAGACTTTGCCTAGACACTTAATGAAAAATCACAATTAAATTGAAGAGATTTAGAAGAGTAGTCACTGGATACAGATTCCAGGGATTCAAAGTCAAGAGAGTACTTCACTGACCGCTGGGGCCCCCATCCCACCGACCTGTCCCTAACGCAACGCACAGCCTGTGTTGGAACCCCAGAGACACCTGCTCTGTGAGGGGCGGGGGGGGGGGGGGGGCGCAGTTTGTGCCCCACAGGGTGAGCAGCGCGGTGACCAGACACTGTCAATCTTAATTGTTTGAATATTGCAATTATTTGGCATTAAACATGTTCTGAAGCTTTATCATCACCTGGCATGCAGTTTCCTTCATATCTCATCAGAACGTGAGAACTGGGGGAAAGCAAGCGTGCTTGTGGCGGCAGGGACTGCTGCCCGGCCGCTGAGCGCCACGAGTGGGTCAGGCACACACGTGTGGAACCTTGCCAGCACGGTTCAGAAAAAAAATGCTCTCTCCTGACCATGGACACGATGACACAGAAGTGCTGCCACGCCAGGGAGCTGAGAACTGACTGCAGTGACAGGGCCCGAGCCAGGTGCCCTGGAAGGGAAGGCAGGAGCGATGGATGGCCTGGGGACTGGGATACACAGGGCTACTAGGGTCCGAGTGAGGACTGGGATACACAGGGCCGTAAGGGTCTGAGGGGTGAAGAAATACATCGCATGCTGTCGAGGCAGCTTGGAACAAGGCAGCAGCGAACATAGCGGCTGCTGGAGAGTGCAAGGCAGATGTGACCAGAAAGCGTATGGGCCATTGCACTTGGGCTGGGGCAGGGGGCAAGGCTGTGGTCAGAGGCATAATTTTCCAACTGTGTCAGTTCATTGGGATAAATGAAGTGATAATGTGCACTAATTAATACAGGAATTATAGCAGCAAGCAACTCTTAGTACTACAGAAGGTTAAAAAAAAACCCAAACAAAACCTTAGATTCTTTCAAAACCTTCCCCCAGTTCTGCCCCTCCAGTAGCCTCCCAGCCCCCAGCCGTGCTCCCCAAGATACCAGCGTGCATCCCCAGTTTTACCCTTTTCTTCCTAGGATCCTTCACTCCCCCCTTCCAGGGGAGCTGTAGCAGAGCTGCCTTCTCCCCTCTCCTGGCCGGGCACCTAAGGGAAGGGGTGGGCACAGGGAGGAACCTTAACGCTGACAGGAAGGGAGCACAGCTGGCTGTGATCGCCAGGGGATTATTCCTCCTCCTCCTCCGGATGGTGTTTGCAGGGCAGGCCCAAGTGCTTGCACCACAGCTGAGTGCTTTAAGTGCAAAGTGAGTGTTCTGTGATGTATTTGCATTTGAAATTCAGTGGTGTATCCATCTGCTTTGGGCAGCTACAACTGCATAACGGTAAACTGCAATTCCAGTTTGTATATATATTGTATAACTATATATATATAAAATAAGTAGATGGCTTGATGATAATTTTTTGCTTTGCTTTGCTTAAGAGCTTTAAAGCATTTTTGAGAAGCACCTAATGAAGAAAGACATTTTCAAACTAAAGACGAATTTGTGGGAACCTTAGTAAAGTGTCAGGTTCCAAAGTATTTAGATCAGAATGGCTGTGTCGAAACTGCTAAAGCTCTAACCCAATTTAAGTCAGAGGTTGTTCAGGGTTGAAGCATCAATGTAAAAAAATGAAACAAACAGTATTTTTGAAACATGTTTGTTAAGTAAAAATAAATAGCTTAATGTTAGAGTTCTAAAAGCAAAATTTAATAAATTAATGTATGCATGCCAGATAAAAATACAAAATTACAATCAAAATAGCAATAATAATAAAGGAACACTGTTCAGCATTGCAGATTTCACTGCAACCACCATAAACATCATGGAGAATTACTTAAAGTAACTTTTAAAGTACACATTTTGTTTCTGTTAAAAACAAATTACTATATGATGAAAAAACTGAAAGAAACCCAAGAAGAAATCGGCCCCAAAAGTGGCAGAGAATGATATGAAATGTCAGTAAACTGCCAGAGGCTCCATTTCACGTCAGCCTTCTTTTTAGTATCAGAAACCAATTACATAGAACATAAAAGCAAATTCACAACAGGTTTACACAGAGAAACATGCTGAATTACAATCACAAACTATCCAGAACAAAGATGCTGCACCAGTTCAGTTGTTTTCTTCATGGAATGAGTCTCACCAGAACAGGGAGAACAGGGAGCAAATCATGCAATAGCTTTAGGCTTTTTGTCTTTTATTTTAACATGATAAACACCCAGGATTACTAGTACTGGAAAGTATGTGTTAACCTTTTTCAACATCAGCTGAATGGCACTACAGAAATGACAAAGAGTTCCTTCATTTTTATCCTGAATACATCGAAAGCTCTAGCAAATATGGAATTCAGCAACAAGAACCATTAAATTACTTTAAAATATTCCTTCATCCATAGAACATGGTTGCTTCCTTTTTTATTACAAAACCCCCAAAATATTCAAAATAAAATGTCTTCATTTTTTATAAGCATCTCCACCACAAGTCTCTGATAACGGATGTCATTCAACGCAGCCATTGCATCCAGCTCTGGTGCTCTCATAAGAGTTGGTCCGAAAACTATGCCCAGATTCTCTGCACTCATCAGATTTTCCTTTTCATGGAGCGTTACTCTGTAAAAAAAGGACAGTGTTTTTCACATTCCTTCCAGGGCAAACCATGCCTGGATATGCTTGAAAACCAAGGAGACTGGAAATACTCGCCTCTTCCCAAAGCCTCAGAGAGGCTGCCATTTCCAGCAGGATACATACAGAAGCACTGGGTGAAATGCTCAGAAGTTAAGAGTGCAAATGCTGTGTGGGCTTAGCGTGACTCAAATACCTCTGTCCTACCACGCACACAGACCATGTTTACTTGCAGGAGGGATCGGTACTCTGGGGCGAGGGAAGGGGCTGGGGGGTGATTTCAGACAAATCAGAACAACTTTGCTTTTGCTCTTTACAGTGGCACCACACGGAAGCCGTCCCTCCGGGGGGCAGGCTGTGCTGGTTATTAGGTTAGCAGCTTTATGGTCACTAGAGACTTTCTACTGTGCCCACCCAGGTGGGATTCTGCCCAGGTTCCCCTGGTGACATGGCTCCACGTGGACACACCGGTCCTCTCTTGTGACTGGACGGTGATGGGGGTGAAGCACAGCATGTGTGGATTCCCTGCCTTTAGGCACTGTGGGCTAACCGTGCTAAGCTGCACACCTGGTTCCTCTCCGAGACAAATGATGCCCTGTGGCATGTATTAAGAAAACCTGAATCATCACTTTGGGGCAGCTTTGAAACCACCAAGGTCTCACTGTAACCTCATTTGCACCAATAGGCAGGTCATTACACGTGTGCTCCGACAGACCCGCTTCCACCCTTCCCCTTCCCGGGGCCCTCAGCAGCTGAGCCCCCAGCCCAGGGCAGCCTCCCCCGCCCGCCTCCCATCTGCCGGAGAGGAGAAGGTGGGGAGGCTGCGTTCTGCTGCCCCACAGGAATCCGACCTGTTCAAAGCTGCAGGCTGAGGCCCTGCCACGGGCAGGTTTGCAGGCCACCTCCAGAAATGTAATTTACCCAAGACTTACACCTACAGGAGATGCAACCTCTGCCAGGGCTACCGCAGAGACATGTCTGCTCAGCAAATGCCAGAAGGGTCACCGCTGCCCTGCCACGATGGTCCCCAGGGTCACCGGGTGGTATTTCTTAATGTGGGCTCAGAGGGAGCTTGTGCTCTCCTGTGTGCTCGGCGTGGAGCTGAGGGTCGCACGGTGGGGGCGGCAGGGGGACAGCCTGCTGGGGTGCCCTGGCTCTGCCCGCGGCCATCGCGGCTGCCCGCAGCAGGCAGGCACAAACGTGCCTGGAGCCTGAGCTTCTGCCGTGGCTAATCCTGGCGAATTGCCCCGCTCAAGGGAACAGATTTAGATGATGCAAATGTTTTCATACACACGATGGTTTCAAGAACACATAAGGATTCTCAGAAACAACTAAGAACCCAGGGACAGGGACTGAAAGGGTCTGGTTAAATTTTTTCTCTTTCCACCACTCTGGTATCCTGCATTCATGAACAAATCCTTCAGTATTAAAAAAAAATAATAAAAAAAATTCAAGGCTTTTTTTCCTTTTCCCCCCTCTGCCTTAATCTTTATTTTAAAACAAGTCAGACTGATTTTTCCAGGCTACTGTGCCTTCAGTCTGTAATTATCCCAAATAAAGGAGCTCTGTCTGATTACCTGAATTCAGCAGCAGGACAACAACCTGCCGAGCACCATGTCTCTTTTTAACAAATGTATTAAAAGCAAGTTTAAAAACAAGTGGATTTTGTCACGCTTCTACCTTATCATTCACCTATACAACGTGCAAAAGCAACTTGCTAATTAGAGCAGCAACAGCTACCCCTGAACAGGGTAAGGAAAAATTAACTTCACAAGCAGTAAGGTGGGTTTTTTTGTTCCTGTGTCTCTCATCCCTGTGTCTGTCCTAAAACATCCATTAGAAACATTGAAATAAATGGACAAATCAGGCAGAAACCCTGTGGCTGAATTTTGCCTGAGGCACTCAGCAGAGTCAACATATTCCTACTTCTAGAAGAACTGCAAAAGGAAAAAAACAGAAGAGAGCTGAAAATAAAGTATTTTTCTAAGGAAAGGGAATGATTCTTACATATTGACAGTAAGTTCATGTTACTTGAGAAACTAAAATGGATACCCTAACACACCACACTGATTTTTCCCCCCCCTGCTTTTCTGAAAGAAAGAGAACCCGTGCTGTTGTACTGGATATTCACCTGTCAGTCTCACTCTAACAATTTTTCAGCCTACTGACCAATTTCAATTGTGTCTTGGGGAGCAGGAGAAACCTCAGACAGAATTTATGCTCCTATGGTTTTGAGAAGGCGGCGGGTGGAACAAGGGGCTCCACGCTGACAAGGAACAGCTGGCAGACCTCACCAGACCTGCAGCTGGAGGGCCAATTAACACTGTGCCTAACTGGCAGCAGCTAAAGCCTAGTGTCTGCTGTCTTGTTTAGGGTCTCAGGGACGACCAGGGTAGACGAGTCTTGGCAGAAAAAGACATCAATCTGTAGCCACTAAGCTGTATTAGCTCCTTGCCCAGGGAGTGACTTTATTACTCCCAGAGGTATGAATGGCTTGTTTACCATTAATATTCACTGCAATCTGAAACGCAGAACAATTTCGTTGTTCGACTTTCATGTTTCAAAACTGCGGTTTTTTACTTATTTCCTTCAAGTGCTTTGCAAGTGCTTTAAGTGGGATAAACCCCAGTGTTTGTGTATTCACTGTTGCGCAGACTATAATTCCCTGCCACGGTCCATCTCCACGATTTGGTGGGCCTTGCCCAGACTTTTCTGGACTTTGCTAAAAATGAGTTTGGGTTGAGAGTTCTTTCCAGCTAGTCCACCTACCTCTTCAGATGTGCCATGAGATACCGCAAGGTTTCACAGTGCGCAGGTGGCAGCAGTTTCAACGCCTCATGGAGAATTTCCAGCTGTTCATCCGGATCGGTGGTTTCTGAAACACAGATGTTCAACTGTCGCCACATGTACAGCCAGAATTCACACACAGAAAGACAACAATGGTAGCCTGAAGAGAAGACCAGGTCTCACAGCTCTGCTGAATTACTGATTCCCAGAATCTATCAAAACCTCACAGTGGAGGATTTGGCTGTGCAAAGAGGTGCTCAGAGCACTCTCAGGACGTGACTCGTTTTGGACAAAGAAAGCTCCTCAAAGCAAACTGCACTCCACCAAAAGATTCCCTGCAGGCCACTGAAAAAAGTTCCCCTGGCAATCCTTGATGACTGGACTAGTTTTGCACAAATAATCTACAGGTGCAACCCTGGGACAGCAGAAGGTACTGGGAACATTGCCATCAGCATCTTTGGCTGTGTCTGTACAACTTGGAAAAAGCCTTCTCCAGAGGAGCAGTAAGGCCAGCATCTGGCCCTTGTTTTCTACCCATGGCTATCACACCTTTCCAGGTGTGGCTCGTGTGACTGCTACATTGCAGAGATGCTTCAGGCAGCCAGGACGCTTGCGAGAGATGTTCCAGCTGGGCTTATTGCCATGCTGGCAGATTCAGTGTCTGCAAGGCCAGCCTTGAAGGTGGCCTTAGGATGTGTGCTTATCAGCTTATGAAAACACTCAAAATGGACACCTCTAGAAACAAAGGACTTCTTATTTCTAAACATTTTCATAAATCACATTCTTTCTGGCATCACAAAACCAACAGACTTAAAATGTCACTGTTAAGTACCAGGGGTTCATGCAAGACATACAAAGTGATGTAATTGGTAACGTGTGATGAAGAGGAAGCATACCTGGTGACAAAGGCAATGAAAAATATAACCATGATCACACAGCACCGTGCAGTCATGTCGTGCACGCAGTACATATTTACTCCTGCGATCCCTACTAAATAGGGCATGCAGGGTAAAAGCTGATGGGACAGCTATTAAATGAACAGGCAAGTACTGCACAAAAAGGAGAAGAAAAGGTTGAAAATGAGAATCAGGAGAAAAAACGTGTGACACTTACTTGCAGACTCCATAAACTTTGGGTAGGCATCATACGTGATGAGTGGAATTGGCAAATCCCTGAAGTACAGTTTAAGTGCACCAGTGATAATATTGATATCTTCATACATATTCACAGAAATATCAGCTTTTTCCCCATCTGTGTGGAAAAGGCACTGACATTAAAGCCTTGGAAATGTAAACAGATGTAAAACAGCACTCGCAAGAAAAATAATAACTCGCTTAAGCAAACATTATTAAAAAGGACACAACTACAGATGTTGGCCTTTATAAGCAAAACAGAGAGTTACTGGCTTGTGAAGTTCATACTTTCAGGATGAAAACCTCAACCATTTTTACAAGGAAACCTATCCTTTCTGCATTTAAAATGATTACAAAAAACTGCAGGTTTTCTTGGGGGGAAAAACCTGCCTACCTGATCTAGCAGTATCTATCTTGCATTAATGTGTGGGAGTTTAGCTATTTCTGAACATAGTGCATTGCCAAACAACACATTTGTCAGCAACGAAGGAGAAATCAGGGGAGTCTGGGATAAAAACCTTAAAGAAAGAAAACCAGCTTAGTCCCCAGCCTCCTTACTTTACAGGATAAACATGTGTTCACCATTTAGTTCCAGCATACTACCTACTCCTGACCACAGTGGACACAGATCCAGAACTTGGCTTCTCCAGTGCATCCCCACCCTGCTAACGCTGCAGAAGAGACAGATGTTGTCTGAGTAGGTCCAGTTCTCCAGAGAAACATGAGGGAGAGTTTCCAGCATGGATTTTGGCCTCGATTCCTACTGCGACAGGGGGACTGCAGCTGGAAAGCCTTTAATTTTCCCATTGCCTTTTCTCAGAGAGAAGGGTTTGTTCTCACTGACGTTCTTACAGACTGTAATAATTCAAACTTTGTTTGCACTATTGTATTCATCTTATTATTTTGGAGCTTTCATCCAGAAAGATGGATTTCAGTTGCACAGCCCTCTTAAGGTACTTTACCACTTGCCCTCTATCCCTCCCCCACCCCCCTGAGCGTAGTTTTACTTGCAAACTAGGGCAGTAGTTCAGAAAGCTTTGTCCTTTTCCATGCACATCATTACTGAAGCACAGACACTGATAGAAGGAGAAAAGTAGATTTTGGTCATAAAGGCCAAAGTGAAGCTGATAAGCATTTCTGATGGGAAGACTCCTCTTCTGCTAGCACAGCCGCCGGACTCCTTCAGACCCCTGATGCAGTGGAGCATGAGACAGACCAAGGCTGTGTAGAAAAATTGTGTATATTTAATACATCAGCACAAAGTTCCAGCATGCAGGAAAGACCGTACCTCTGTCAAAAGCCATTTTGACATCTTCAATAAGATCACTAAATCCTGAGACTCTGTATAGTCCTTCAGAATTAAGACCTGCAATGAACATTTTAACAAGACCAAAATTAATCTTGATTTTACAGTTTCCTTCCACCCAGTTCTTCCTTTGCCAAGTTCTTCATTTAAGGCAGAAAAAGAAGACACATTTTAAAAGCCTTATGAGGCTTTTCTTTCAGAATGAAATCTTATCCTGGCCTTTTAACCCTGACCCTTGCATTAGCAGCACCGAATTTTGTTTACGCAAATGATTTCAGACCTGAAGAAACAAATTAAACCTATTACAACCAATTTAAAAATAACATGCTTGACGTTCAGTCATTATTTCAGAATGAAAACAAATACTCTAATTCTAGAAAAGGATACTTGGTGTGGGCTAGGGGAACTAGCAAGAGGGAACACATCAATACTAACTGCCTTTGTTTTAGCATGTTCACTTATTTTAAAATAAAAATATTAAAGGAAAGGTAGGTGCCAATATATAACTGTAAAGCAGTGATTGTCCATTAAGCAATTTCTAGCAGAACCTATAAAAATTATAAATGGGTATGAACCATGAAATAATGCAAAGTGTAATATTAGCTGTGGAGGGTAATTGGCAGTCATAAAATGTCTTGTGCAAATCTGTTTTGAGCAATCATACATTCCGCAGAAATCCAGATGACCCAGATCAATCTAAATGGATTATCAGTAAAGCAAGGAAAGCCCATTAACTATGCCTTACCTCTAGATTCAATTTCCCTAATGCACATATCTACTACCATTGGTCTCTTAGTGAAGTGTGCTTTTACTAGCGTTGTAAGGTCACAGCTGTACACTTTTTTGACATGCTTCAGGTCTGGCTTGCAGTCATTTGGGACCATCTTGGAACATTGCTTGTGCACATTTAAACCACAATCTGAGAGAAAAATGAAAATATGATTAGGCTGGTGTTTGGTGAAAACGTATCCCGAGGTCAGTACTGCGCAGTACACGTCTCCTGCGGGATCTGACCTGATCTCACAGCTACTGCTTCTGTTGAGACCCCTTACCCATCAGATGTGTGAGGCAGGGACAGACCTGAACTAAGATTTTCTACCCAAGGCATTTCTTCTGTCCCTGGAAGATCTACCACAAAGCGACACACTTTCCATATGTTTTTTTGAATCAGGATCTCAGAGTCAACTACGTTCCCCACCACTATTGCAGATGTTGCTACCATGATCTAAATCTTCCTCCCAAGTTGCTGCAGATCTAACACAGCTTTAACGTAGTCCTGGATTGTGGCACTTCAGACACCTCCTGGGGGAGATGAAGGTCGGGACTGGGTCTCAGAGGTGGCAGCCCCTCCGCAGCATGCACTGGCAAGGCAGCCCCCAGACCTGAACCACTTCGGGGACCCCCACCCTCCTGCCAGGGGTGGCGGCCCATGTTGGTGCTGCTCGTGGCAGGGTCTGCTCTCCAGCTCTGAGGAGAGCTGAGAAACAGGCACTGGGGTCACCAAGCTGGTGCGTGGTGACAGAAATTCTGACACCGTTTCACAGGGTGTTTCTGAAACAAAGTGTTGGCAGGCAGCAAAACAATGCTATTGACTTTAAAAAAGGTCTCAGGAAAAAACTGTCTTTTTTTTTTTTTAAACATAAACAAACAACCCCACAGCTTTATTGTAAACATACTGAGAACGAGGTTCAGTTTAAGTGAAACTTACTTGAAATCAGATTATAGAAAAATATTTATTCTGCCTAAAAAACACTCAGGGTTTTGGATGGAAAAATCTCAGGAAACAGCACCAATAATAGGATGAAGACTGTGATCAACACGAGCAGGCAGCAGGCCAGCGTCAGGAGCAGCCTCCGCCACTGCCCCCAGTAATTCTGCTGTCACTGCCACTTCTGCCTTCCACCAGACTCACAGGTGCTTGCGAGGAAAGAGCAACCGGCAGGAGAGGCAGCACCTCGCAGGCAGGGTGTTTGCCATGCAGTACGCACGGAGACTCCAGTTCTGCAAGCATTTCTGTACCTCACTGCATTGCCATTTGCGAGTCCCCTGGATTTCTGCAGAATTAAGGGATGCAGGAGCTTGAAGGATCAATGCCTTGACGAAAATTTGTAATTTCCTCTCCCACTGCAGTACTGAGTATCTGTCTATACAGATCCCCTTCGTATTTCATTCCTGATGATTTTGCCAATACTTGCATTTTCATTAATGCCCCATAGATTATTTGACTTTGCTCTTTCCAAAACAGTAAACCTCAGAACTCATCGCTAAGTTTAATTTCCACTAAGTCAGCCGCAGCCTGCTGCTAAAAGCACTTTGTTTACTTAACAGGCCTGTAAAACAACCAGCTTTGTCACTTAGGATCCTCTGTAAAACTTCCAATCTCTGATTGCAATTAAAGTTCGGCACGTCACCTTCAATCAGTCAAAACTTGCACAGACCCTGATCCAGATGAAATGGCTGATTAAAATTCTCTTTAGCTATTTCTGTGCAGGAGCGACTCCCTGCCCTGCCAGGAGCAGTTAATGCACAAGACGGAGAGCTGCGAATGCCCAATTTCCCACCTGCTTGCGATTTCGTGCTGCGAACCCCCCTGGGGCAGAGCGGTGCATGCGGCACCCAGCGCCCTGCCCACGGGCTGCACCACGAGGCCACCCCAGCAGCTGGCTCTGTCCCACAGCCCTCTCCTGGGCTCGCCCCAGGAGCTGCATGTCACCGTGGGCTGTCCTGGAGCCCCAGGCACCTGCTGTCCCTCCAAGCGTGAAGTTCTCTTTGGTCACTTGGGTTCCTCCAGTGTTCGCTTAGTTGCCTCATTTGTGACAGAGAGGAACTAGTAACAGCCAAAGCACTTGCTTTCACCAGAACACTGATTTATACTCCGCATTTAATCAGGGGTTTTAAGACCCCAAATCAGAAGGTGCATGACTACGTGATCTCTTTGATGCACAGCATCTGCCACACCTGTGGGTGTGGAGCAAAGCAGCTCTGAGCACACCAGCCAGCGCAGGCCAGGGGAGCTCTCCACCTACACTTCAAATGTCTGTGCCCAGTGCTGCATTTTGCCTGAACTTTGAAAAACCAGGTCCCTCTGTGCTTTAAATAGGGAATCCAAATTCACTGGAAACGTGTGACCTGAACCCTTCAGTGCCTCACGCTTCAGCTGTAACATGGGAAGGAGAAGCTGTTCTTGCCTCCCCTGGGTCTTGCAGAAACAAGTCATTAAATGTTTGTGGAAACGCACGGGGAACAAACCTTACATCTCCAGTGTAAGGTCTGAATTCTGCGCCTTTAATAAGACCAGCACTTTTAACGACAAGAAGACAAAACACCGGATAGGTGCTATTAAGCAAGCTCTGCTTTCAGAATAAAGACAAAGTTGTGGAGTAAAAATCATACATAGTCAAATTAATTGGAGGCAATATCTTAACAAACACACAGAAGGGAAGCAAATTAACACAACATGGGAAATCTTAATTCTTGATTTATTTTGAAACGTCAACTTTGCAATAATAGTATTTACAAATTCAAATATAATTATTATACACAGAATTCCTAGAACTCCTGCATGAAGCACCTATTCCAACATGTGTGAAATGCTCTAGTATGTCTGTCAAAAGTGATGCCTAGAAGACTGGAATAGTAGTGTCTCGCTCATGAGGCCTCATAAGCGATTTTGTGAGTGCAAATTAGCTGCTTCACACAAACAGCAATATAGCCCAGAGTCATGTTTCTGGGAATCCAAGGATAATTAAGACTAAAATATATTTAAAAAAAAAAAAAAAAAGGAAAAATGTGCTTCCAAGTATCTTACACTTGACTTCAAACAATTATCGCATTCACTGAGATCATCCTAACTATATTTATATACAAGAAAGTTTCATTTCATTAAAGTATCTAACTTACAGAGATGTTTTTAATGTGAAAACCTTGCTTCTGAAAATAATTGTTATTGCTAATCCCATAGATTCAAATGGGCTTTGGATCTGACCTCATTAATATCAGAAAAATAATTACAAATGCAAAAGTCAACGTTTCTTCTCTCTCATTTGTTTAGATTTTATGTACCAGTTCACTGCTTAAGGGCTTACAAACACTCCCGAGAAACATTTAAAACCTAGAAATACTTCAGATATGCATTTCCTGAGCATTAGGTGAGCACTACATTCAATATTATTGGGCTTTGCAGTGTTCTCCTAACAATCAAAGCTCTTTGCCTCTTTTGTAAGCGTAGGAAATCACCTTACTTTAGCAATTCTGCATCAATAAATACTTCTAGGAGACTTCAGTGAATTTGGAACAGAAAACCTGTATTTTTTCCAATAAAGAAGCTGAAACTCACCAACGCTTTGCTTCCTACCAGGTGCGCCCCTCTCCCCAGCTAACAATACTTCACGGAAGCAGAACAGCCACATCTTACTCACTGGTCTCTGGTTCAGTTGGTAACTTAGGATGAAGGATGATGCCTTGCTAACTCCAACAAGGTAAAAAGCACAATGGCAGGAGGTCAGTCTTCCTCTCCACAGAGCACTGGGAATGTGCCAGCCTTTAACTATACTCTGCTTACTTGCTAGTACTAAAAGACAGGAATTATGCTGCAAATTGCATATCATTAAATAAAAATGCCCTCTGTTCTCATTGCAGATGCTTCATGAAAGCTTCAAACCCCATCATTTTAGAATCAGCTAGGAAGGAATGAGAAAGCTGAGTCCTGAATCTCTCCACGTGGTGAAATCTTAGGACTGCCTGCCTTGTTTGCACATGAGCTTCACTATTTTGCTGGGTTTGTTAAGACCAAGGGGATTTTCTTGATTTCAGATCTAGGGTCTATTTAATTTTGGTTATATCAAAATAAATCCAGAACAGCTAAGTTGGCATTAGCAGCTTTACCTCGGTTCTAAAGTAACCAGGAGCCTTATCCATTTCTTACAGAAGTTCATCAGAGCTTACCTGCTGGCTGGCTATACAAACTGGTGAGGAGCTGAAGAAAAATCCCCCTAAAGCACTGTATCTGCTGATAACTCCTATAATAATACAGGGCAGATTTAAAAGATGCAGTCATGAACCCCTGCAGCTCAATAGGAAAACTTCTCCTGACTTCAGTTAATCAGAATTTCACCTTATACAGGGATGATTGCTGAGGACTAGAATTGTAAGTCATGCTTACTACTCCTTTTTACAGTGCTATCAAACTGTGGCCACCTTTCAAATACACCAAATGTGAAATTCAAGGCTTTATAGGAAGTTTGGAAATTTATAAAAAAAAAAAGTAATTGTAGATGACAGGTTTAAAAAAGTCTGCAATAAGCTGCCCTGACTCTAATGGCATATTGATCTAAGAGTTCAGGTAGGCTGTGACATTACTTCTGTGAGAGGTATTAAATTTAAAACCAGCCTGACAACAGTTTCCTATGATGCCTAGGAAAAATGCTTGGTAACGTTTTAGAAACAGCTAATACTGATGCTAGTCCACTGGGCTGAAAGAACAAATAACATGTTCATATTAATGCCTGAGCAGAGCCAAAGATACATGTACATTAATACCGCCCCACGAGCACACATTATAAATATTTGCACAGACTAAAATATACTTAGCTGTTGCTTTTTGTTATGCTGATTTGACTTTAGCCAGTTTTAGATTTCCTTTCGTTTATGATTTACTGGCTAATATGGCTGCTGATCACGCACCATTAGAACAATACCGTATGCTACATACATCACTCTAATTATATTTTTGAATTATCACAAAGAAAAGGTATGCATTTTGTCACTCTGAAGAGCTAAAAGGTAGATTTACATTACCTGCAAAGAGTTCTGAAAGGCTCTTCAGAGGTTTATGGTAAGCGTGGGAGGGTGGGAAGCGCAGGTCTGCTGTGGTACGTGCCAGGTGGGATAACACCCCCACCTTCGGCATGCCGGCATGCAAAGACAACAGGTTCTATGCAGGCACAAAATACCGGCATTGTTACTTTTGCAAGGAAAAGGTTAGAAAGGAATTTGCTCTCATACATCAATCATGAGCTAGTAGCTTTCCTTTAATAATTTAATGCTTTTTTCTGTAGCAGAGGAAGCAATGTTTTCTGTTCCCTCAGATGCAGTGTGTGAACAAGCGTGTGAACGCAGCAACCCCGCTGGCCCTGCGTGCTGCACTTTTTGCTTCCAAGCACAGGGCAGGGGGGTGCTGTGAACGTCTGCCCTCCCCCTCCTCGGCAGAGCTGTTCCAGCCCGGGTGGCCATGCTGATGCTGCTACACTGCCTTACGTGCATGCCATTTGTTAACGTGCAATGCACATCTGGAAGCAACCTTGGTTCTGCCAGAGCCGTAAGCCACTTTATTAAGCAGTGCTGCAGCAAAAAATTGCTTCCAAACACACATGTATGCTCCCCCAAGCCTGCTTTCATCCATACTACCACATCATGCACTATAGGGTACATTACTCTTTAGGAAAGAATTTTTAGAGGGCAGCTAGTTACTTGGCAACAAAATTGCCTAATACTACAGAAAAATCAGGGCTTATGAAATTAAAAAAAAGCCCATCGAGCAAGCCAATCTCCCCTTATCCCAAATCAAAAGGATATATATAGAGATATATATCCGGGCCTCCAAAAGCTGGACACGTTTGATGATGACGGTTTGATTTTATGGAAGTCTTGAAAGATCAAAGTCAGTTTGTTCAAAAACTTCCCTGGCTTCTGGCCACGACACCTGCCTACCTTCTCAACAGCTCCCCTGACGGGCCGCTGGCTTGCTCGAGGCTTCCAGGTCTGTGTGGGCTTGGAGATAAAGCTGCTTTTAGGACTTACAGTTTCAAGAACATATAGCTCCAGAATAGCTTCCCCATGGGAACAGCTCTGAAGCAAGGCTCTGTTGCCTGATTAGCATTTCAAAATTTTGGAGCTCATTCCTCGCAGGAACATCATCAGATCCTGAGCTGGTGGAACAGCCCGTCAGGCAGCGCGCATCTCTCCTCCAGCAGCATCACCACCTGCCCGGGGTGGGCAGGGACTGTTCTCCAACCAGTCCTCTTCTCACGGCCCTGACCTCTGTGGCTTTGCTTTGCTCTAGTTCCCTTTTTGGGCTGCCTGTCCGTGTCCTGCATAGTCGGGGAAACTAGCAGATCCTGGGTGCACATCTCAGAAGAAACTTGGATGCATTTTTAAGGTACAAGTGTGAGTAGAATGGGAGCTTATCATGACCGAGGCATGCCAGATACCTCAAGAGCAGACAACACAATGAGCACATCTTGCCTTCCCCTTTGCTGAGCCACATCACTAGACCATCAGACATTCTTCCAGGCACTAAAAGCATGAGCCCTGTACCTGCAGAACTAATGCCTAAGGATGGGCAGTCCCCTTTGTGTTCTGCTTCATCCTTGACACACCAGTGGAGCAACACAGGGCTGTCCAACGCCAGGGATTCAATAGCAAGGCAAAACAAAAAAGCAAACGAAATGGGGCAGTTGTATGTTTTTTCAATTGCTGGAGAAAGAAATAGATGAAATTGGGAAATAAACACTTCAGTGGTAATTCACAAAACAATCCTGCTTTGAGACTGTACTTCAACTTTTCTGAAAACGTACTCCTGGGGCTTACTGTGGTTAGGGCTGGCAGCAATACAGCTTGGCCTCAGCCAGTGGCAGCTGGTTGCCCCCACGCTGATAGTTCAGCTGCAACTTTATTTCTACCAGTTCTTTAGAGCAAAGTTATCTACTCCAAGGAAAGCAAAAATAACCGCTACATGGGTGGGAGGCTGAGATAGTTCAGAGCAAATCTATCAAGGCAGCAGAGATGTTGCTTCATGTACAGCCTCAGACAGCGGTGCTGCCTGGTATTAAAAGGAGCAGCCCAAAATGCTATCAAAAGTATCCAGTGAAATACGGTCCAAAAAATTACCTTTCCTTTAAGACAAGCTAACTGATGCTCTTAAACCAGACTGTTCAAAAAAAAAAATAATAATCTTCTGATTAAATCACTTAAGGACTATAAGCGAAAGGGTACAGAGGAAGGATGAGATTATACAGTAACTTGAACAGTTCTGATGGGCTGGGAAAGGGGACAGGACATACACAGCAGCTTGATGAGTTTAATAGTCTGCTTGTCTACAAGTCTACTTGGGTAGTACACTAACGGCACCATTAATGCCATCCTTTAGTCTCTGAGAACACACACTGTTCTCTGTTAATGCTACTGAGTATTACGTGTTTGCGTAATTCATAAAATTAACTCCCTGGTTCATATCTGCAAGTTTTCTTTGGATATTGTTATAGTTTCTCTCCTGAAAACATTCTGGGCAATGGGATGAGCCCTGTGAGCATGGAGGAGCCTTATACAGGAGCAATGTAATTAGGAATACATTTTTTTTTAAGTTCATGCATTGGATTTTGAGCTGGGGTAAACTCTTATGTCTTCATTAGCTTCTGCTCAGTTTCAGTGTTTACACAAGCTGGTGGCATTATAATTTCAAACACTTCTTCAGTCATTTCTACTTATGGCAAAAGCCTGCAGGAAAGCATGTTGGAGATGGAGCACGCTGTCAGAAAAGGCAGATTCCTTGCATACAGATAATCTTCATCTCACAAAAATTTTAAGGGTCTGTGGCTAGGATGCAAAAACTGGAAGCATGACCCTCTGAGGCAGTAGGGCAGATGCCTATTATAAGGACTGATTCTAAGGGAGCAAATGTGTCTTTAAAGAAATTGATGAAATAAAGATCAAATTTGAGAGAATAACATTTAAGGAAAAAGAAATTATTCCTGTTTTGCCGGATATACCTCCAGCGGAAGTCAGACTACAAAGTAAGTCCACCAATTCATTTCCTACATGATCTAAATCTTGGACATCACCCTAAGCCTCCACGCTGAAAGACAAAGTCTTGTCATGTGTGGCAGCTTGCATTAATGCAAAAACCTTTGTAGTCAAGACGACAGCTAGCATCTTACTTCAACCAATAACCACCCTTCAGGTGGCAAACATGGTGCCTACATTTACCCCTTATCTTTACGGAAGACCACATACTCCTCCTTCTTTGCCTGCCCCAAAATCCGAACAAGGGTAAGCTAGGGAGAATCATCTTCTAGGAGTTAATCATACAGGACTGTACCTGCTAAGATACTGAACACACTCAAGGCTGTATTTTGGCAGAGAGGGACACATTCAGTCATGCTGGACTGCAACAAAGCATGAGTCAAGGCAGTTCAAGTTGCTAAGGCATCCTTGCCGGTTGCTATGGCATGTGTACTGTTATGAATGGTTAGTTCTGGTTTATTATTTTTCAAAGGATTGCCTTAGTTTCTGTAACAAACTAATCTATCAGCCATTAGAAACATGGCTTTTTCCATTAGATGTTTCCATTTCCATTAGAAACATCCACTTTTTCCTCCGGCTCCTCCTCCTTTCTGAAATGGGTGACATTTATCTTTGCTGTCCAGTCTTGGACTGTCCCACACTTATCTTCTTGGATGTGCTTTTTGTGCTTCTGCAAAGAAGAGGATTTTAAATGGTTGAGAATAGCCCATGCAGTAATCCATTTGTATCTGTTAAACTTATCACTTTGGTACAGCAAATAGAGTCCAGACTCCCCTTGAGATGTGCAACTGTTTGCTATAAAAAGCAAATGCTTTAAAAAGTATAAAATTGCATATGATCAGTGCCGTTTCGCTTATAGGTATTTTCAATAAAATGATTATACAGACCACCAAACAGATTTTGTGCGCTTCCCTGGAGTGGCATCAAACCCCATTTGAATGCAAGTGGGCTGCCTCCTGCTAAAAGCTGTAATTTTTTTGAAGTACAAACCCACTCTGAAAAGCAATGGCCTCATGTGGCTCCTTGTTTACTGTGCCTCATTGTTTCCATATTAAAATGGCTCAGTTCAGAAGCAAAATGATTACTTTTTTTTTTTTTTTTCTCCTGGAAAGACACCCCCACTCTGAGACCCGCACAAACGCAGCCAAATTCACAGCACTCAAATCTGAGCTCTTCCGCACTAGTACATTAACACTGGTTACACAGGTCCTTGCTATGTGTCTGCACGCCTCTGACTTGCCCAGATTTGTGCAGCCTCTGGCTCTGATGGCTTGCACAGCCACAGGTGATAGAAGCAGACAGCCACTGCTGAAAGTGAGGCACAGGCAAGGCAGACTGGGGACCGCCTGAGCCTGTCCTGCCGTCTCCATGTCCACACGGCTCTGCCTGGAGTCCCTCTCCTCTACCCACCTGCTGATGTATATGAAATTTATGCGAACAAAGTCACCTGGGAAGGCCCTAGTTCTCTGTCAGCTACGGCTGAGACGGCTAAAAGCTGGCCTTGCGGTGAGGGCAGGGCAAGTGCAGTGGGTTGGCTGCAACGCGTGCCCCCTTGGGAAAGCCCAACTCTCCTGCTCCTCAACCCCAAGCAAGCCACGCAGGACACACTGCAGCAACCAGATCCACCAGGCTGCAGAAGCGCCGCTCGGCAGCCTCGCCACCACACGGCTCCTCGCCTGCCCCTCCTCACACCCTGGCTGATGCTGCTGCACATCAGCAGCTTGCTTGGCTGTGCCCAATGACCCCGAGCCTGAAAAACCTCAGCATCCCCCTGCCCCAACACCTTGCTGACACTTCAGCAAGCAAGTGCATGTATTTTATATTTTAAAATAGAAGTAAGATCACAGAAATTACTAGAAGCTACCAACAGCGATATGAAACCTTACACAAGACAGAAAGCCCTAATTATAGTTTCTAAACCTATGAAGTCATCTAATACACATATGTTCCTCTACACTTCAAGGAGCAAAAAGGAGACATACAGTACTTACTACCATCCTCATAAGGAGGAAAGAAAACCAGACTTTGGAAGCCTTTAGAAATTCATAATTTACAAAAATCTGCACAAACCCAGAAAATCAGCTCCACTTCAGTTAAAAAAAAAGGAGGGGGCAGGGCGCAGTACAAAGTCATAAGCACTTCAGGTTTAATTACAAAAGCGATATTATTTGTTCATTCCACAGTGCCACGCAGCATTGCAAGCCTCCACTTGCTTCACAAACTCACTGTTTGTTTTTATTGATTTTCTGGATTAAAGTTACTTAACATAAATCTGAAAAGTAATTTGTATTTCTCCTAGATGCCAAAACTGAGGAATCTACCTTAGGTGAGGAAGGAAGATGGCACACTCACTGGCCCATGTGTCATCAAAAAATGACTACTTAAATCAGAAAACGATTCAAGAAGAAAATAAGGCTTCCTCTTTCTCTTCTAGCACTGTACACACTGTGGAAAATCAACAGCAGTAAAAAGTACTAAAAATCTTCGTTCATAAGTGAAGGACACGGCTGCAACCCCAAATACTTGGTAGGGGCAAAATACTGCGAAAGGAAACACCATTTTAACATAAACATTTCTTAAAACAGAGCTGTACTCTCCAACACATCCTGGACAGTGCAGAGGCTATTGATAACAACAGAATATTGCATTCAAATAATTATGGGGGAAGCATTTTAAAATATTTCAATCCTATTTGGCTATAAATTAAGTTTTACATTATTTTACAGGTCTGTGATAGAAAGCCCTCTTATTTGCTTGAGACAAGACTTCGGAAAGCTTCAGACAGAGCAGATTTTCTTAAATTAGCTTGAAAATACAGTTTCCAGGGCAACATACGCAGGTCTTCATACATCAACATTTCTTTTCATCATTTTTATAAACGTGGTTGCTTGCTAGAATGTCATAAAATACTTTAAAATACAGTAAACTATTTTGATCACTTTGATCCTTTTCTTTTTTTCCTTGGAAAAAGCTGACTGCCCTTTCTTTTCAGAAGAACCATATCAATAAAACCGTCAAACTGTTTTACTTCAGAGGCTTTATCCCAGAAATGCCTGCAGTGACACCCATGCGTAATACATTTCCACCAGCACCTGACTGCTTATGTAACATTTCAGTACGCATCCCTTATTCATCATTCCTTTTCTTCCTTATCAGTTTGCAAGTTGGGGAGACGACTTGGGTCTACAGCATGCTGGGAGTCTGCGGGCTTATACATAAAATTAACCTGAATGCCTGTTTCTCCGCAACAATGTGAAATTTGCTGATGCCCACCTTGCATATCAAGAACCTCTGTGAGTTTCTCGCACCTACCAACCATACAAGTGGTATAAAAGAAATAAAGCTAACAACGCACCTACCTATTTCCTCCTCCATTCCAAAAAGGGGGGAAAAAATAACCCCCTCAATGATGGTTATCATTTCCCCCCCGTGAAGGCTCAAGAGTGACATTGCTGAAACAAGTACCTGAAACCACGAGCAGCAGAGCGGGTATGTTTCCTTCTTTGATTTTAACAGGGGCCAGATGGGACCCTCGCCACACGGCGTTACGGTGGAGCAGGCAGCACATTAAACAGTTGCAACATTAGGACTGTCTTAGGAAAAGAATACTGAACGACTGTTACCTGCACATTTTACTCCCTGAGCAATGAGGCCCCACATAAAGTTGGCGCAGTATTCACACCAGTGCGGGCCCCTGAACGTGTGCACCTGGAAGACAGTAGCAGAAAGGCAAGTTACAGAAAGCGACCCAATTGTTTCACAGACAGCAATAGCAATGTGTCTAAACAAGGCAGCATTCGTCTTCTTCGAAGGCACCACATGCAGCCACTGGAAGCGTCCCTTTGTCACCACAGGAGGGGAAGAAGGAAACCTAAGAAAGATTTAACTGCCAAGATTTTTGCAGACCTATGGGATAACAGGAGCTCTCCGTTCCAAGCCAACCAGAGCAGCAGAACCGGGTCTGTGGGGGTCTGCCCCCAGACCCTGTGGGGCAGAGGAGCAATGGCAGGTTGCAGCCCTTCTCCTGCCTCCCGGCATCCCTCCATCTGGGCAGGATTTTAGCTACGAGGTGAAGTTTTTGCAGCGACCGTGCAAGAGCTCACCTCTCAATTTAAAACAGCTTCTCCTTTGCCCTTCCCTCCATAAGGTGCTGTGTGAAACGCGTGGGGGGCTGCAAGATTTCGCCTTCAGCAGAAGGAGTCCTGCCAGGCAAAAATACCAGTGCTTCACAGAAATACTCCACGCTCGCTTAGGGACCTTCCAGTTTAGAATAACTCTAAAAGGAAATTAATTCTCTTCAAACTAATGCTTCATATTGAAAATCCAAATGATTCTAGTAAATGGAAAAAAGAATCCACTGAACCAGGAAAAAATTCAAAGCTAAAGAAGAAAATAACCCAATGCTGCTTTCAATCCCGTCTCACACGCTTGTTACAAATCCTGCAGCCACCATTAGCTGCTTCTGATTTTATTCTGGTAAAGTTCCTGCTGTAGGAAACCACAGGATTCTTTACAGAGAAAACCACTGCCGCCTCAGCCAGCACAGCAGGCTTCCAGCCTCTCCTCAGAACAGACAGGCTGACCAAAAACCCAGGAACCGAAGATCACGAAGAAATGAAATTTGCAGTGAAATGCAGTAGCAGTGCTTTAGGCTGAAGTGTCTTGGTCCCCCAGCACGGCTGCGTGGCTATCGGAGCGGGCAGCACCCGCAGGCCCGCGCTGCCCGGCGCCCACGCAGGGCTCGGCTCAACACCAGCAGCACGCCATGCGGCCTGGCCGAGGCGGCGGGCACTCCCTGCCCCACCAGTGTCAGCGGCAGCTGGATTCCAGTGACAAGTGACAACCCAGAGCAGCGCTGAGCAGTTCAGACCACATTTGGCCATGGGGAGGTCTGGGGCCTCCCGGGCACCTGCTGCCCACGAGGCAGCAGTAAGGTGGATCGCTGTGTTGGTCGGGAAAGTTACTGCTGAAGTCACCAAGGAATTCATGTGTGTGTCCGTGCTAAACTCGGCTTATCATCACCTCCAGCCCTGCACTGCTGAGCACCTCTGAGGGAAGCGTAATGGCGCACAGTGCCACGCTCCCCGGTGCCGGCACAGGCTGCCGCCCGCCCGCCACACCAGCTGCCATCCTTTGGAAGGTGCGATGTGCTTCCCAAGCCCCCTTCTCCCCCCAGCTCCAGCTGACTTCTCTACAAAGCAAACTGACACGACTGTCAGCAGCTGTGATCTCCATTTTCTTTTTTCCTCTCACCACAAAGAGATTTTTCACACCTTCTTCTCTGTTACCCACCTGCACTACCCACATCCTCCTGGCTTTCTTCCACAGCCTGGTGTTTTTTTCCCAGGTCTTTGGCAGTGTTCCCTTCCCAGAATAAGCACATTCGAATATCCTCAAGCAAGACACTGTGCTTTAATGCCTGCAGGACTAACAGAACTTTTTCAGGTGGAAAATAAAAGCTTCCTTTCAGTCACCATCTTTTGCCTTTGGTCAAAGGAACGTTCCCCTCAAACAACACTTATTTAAAATATTTCCCAAAATTCCTGTTGAGGAAAATTGAAACAAAAGTGACAGGTCAAAAGTTTGAGCAATAAATAATCTTTTTTTTTTTTTTTCAGAATTCTTTTTAGTTTTTTAAGAGGGTTGGGTTTTTTTTTGGTTTTGGGGTTTTTTTTGGTGGGTTGGTTTGTTTGTTTCTTAGTATTTCTGATTGTACAGGAGGGGGGAATTTTGTCTTGTTCCTTGAAATGCTGGCATTTTAACTTCTTTCTTTAGGCAGAACAAGAACAAAATCTGACATATTCATATTTCTTGCTAAATAAAAAGAACAATACTATCCTGTGCCTCTCTGCTTGCTGATTTCAATGCATCAAATTCGCTGAACATGCCATTTGCTGAAGCATGTCTAATTCTTTCCCTGGGTGCTGGGGTCCTATCCTGCCCTCTCCAGAGGCACCTCCAGCACTGATACTCACCAAACCTCAGCTGCTCAATCTCTAACTGGCTGTTGTTTCAGCGGTGAACATCCCTCCTTCTTAGTATCTTGCTCCGCATGTTTCCACCTCCTCCTGACTCTCCCTAGGAACTATTCTGCAGGGTCTGCCACATCCCATATCTGCCATTCCAACCTTTTGCCTCCCTTCATTTTTATTTTTATCTTATTACGATGATTTTTTTTTAATGACCCCAGTTTCTCTTATGTTTCCAATAACTATTATTCATCTAGACACAAGAAAACCCCCAACCTTTCCACTACAGCCAGTTCTCCTGACGTTATCCTGGCTCTCAGCTCGCTCATCAGAGAAGTTTACATGACTCATCATCAACTTAAAAATGACAAGGACAGAATAGATTTTCCTCTTCCCTAGCAACACTGCATGTATTGGTCACCCTTCACAAGGCCAAGACTGACTTTGCCCTTCAGGATCATTGTCTCAGCATCATTAGCATCATTCTCTCATCCCATGCATCCAGGCTTCATCCGAATACTGAAATGCCTTTCCGTATCATCAACTAAGAAATAAAGTGCTCCGTTAGAAGATTTATCCAGAGTTTGCTCAGCTTTACACTGCTGCATCCAAATTACTGTTTCTTACCCGCTATTCTGATTGCAAACTCAAAACAAACTACAAGGTGAGGAGAGGTTTTTCTATGTTCCACAATGCTCTACCTTGCTCTGCCCATTATCGGACATGCCATCGGGAGGTTAATATTGCCACAGAACTAGGAGGCTCAAAGGCCGTAACGTCTTTCCGTCCCCGGTGTACCCAACCCTGCAGGATCAGCTCTGAAGCCTCCTGTGGGGTTTCCAAGCGGTGCTGTCTTCTCCCAGAGCTCAGTGGTGCTGGAGCGTTAATCTTGCCACTACCACGGAGCGGAACTGGACGTCTAACCCTGTGCTGGTCTGAATACACACCATCTCTGGAAATTAAATCAGACACAGTAAGTGATGCCAGAAAATAGCAGAAAATTGGTCTTCTGAGGTCGGAACAGCCTCTAATCCTGTTTCATCCTGCAGAGTGGGGCCTGGCAGCATGCTAAAAAGAAACACGTTTGCATCCCTTTGCTAGTTCAAGCGCCAACACCTGCAAATACTGCATTTATTACATGACATTGTTTAATACAGCATTCTGATTTTTATATTTAATTCCCCATTCTAAAAATCTGCCAAGCGACCTGCTTGTTTTCAGAACTGCCGCAAGCTTTCCAGAAAAATTTCTAAAAACACACCCAGCAGAGTCCCAGAGATCCTGACTTAAATTACAAGGGGATTCTTTCCCCTTATAAAAAGAGCATCTGCCATATGCAGATTTTACTGTCTTATAAAATGTGAAAGAGCAGGATTGCCAACTGTGGCTTTATATCTCCCAATCCTTCCATTCTCACTCCCGCCCAAAACATCTTTTTCTCTCTCTTTCCATAAGGCTTCAACTGCGAGTGATTTTGTAAGAATGTGGAAAATGGGTGAGTGGGAGAGCAAGAGAAACTGGCTTTAATCTCAGTTTGTAAAATTCCAGGGGAAATAATAAATTTAAAAGAAAAATCTAGGTGATCTTAAAGGAAAATATCTGCTTCAAAACCTAGATAAAATCTTAGGATTTTATCCTAAGGTTAAATCCTAAAAATTACTAAGCTGTCCTGCAAGTCTGAGGTAAGAGGAGAGCCTGATGTTGAGCTTACAACTAGACATTTCTATTTCGAACTCTCCTGCAACATCAGCAAGGTACAATAAACATTTAATTACTGTGACCTTACATAGGAGGACAGTTTTTTTGCTTAGGCTTGAAGGCATTTTCTTATCCACAGGGCAAAATAGCTTAACTCCTGAGGTTAATAAGTGTTATGGAATTTAATTTATTTCTGGTTTGCATTTAATTAAATTATTTCTTAGAAAAAGAGACAAAGTTTTAGGAGAAGCAAATAAAAAACAACCCGGAGGCTCTGACAACAGATTATACCACAAGCTGTGAAATTCTTCAAGCAGATCTCTCACCATTATTTCTCAGGCTCTATAAAGGTCACTGTTGAAGTTAGTTACCCATGTACCTTCAAACCACACTTATTTTTTACACTTTTGGTATTTTTTCCTAGGTAGTTGTTCAGCTAGCCTTGATTGCTATCTGAAAACCAAGAATGAGGCAGCAGATAATTAGTATTCTTAACTGGGAGCTTACAACATATCCCTTGTCAAGGCAGGGAGGAAGGGAATGAGGAAATACCAGCAAAGTGCTGTGCAAACGCAGTATGAGAGAACACGATGATCAGAAGAGCTTTAGCAAAGCTGCTGCTGGGCAGAAAGCAGGGCTGGATCTGACAAACTATGGTTATGCAAAATCAACACCAAACACAGAAAGCTGAAGTCTTTGTGACAGTATACAAAATACCCTTCCTTTGTTGAGAGGCTGCTGCCATGCTCCTTCTGAATGCCCGCTCCATCAGGACCCTGCTGCACACAGAGTACCTCTTCCACAGCCCTCCCCACTGAACTGCCGGTGAGAATAACAGGTTTTGGAAAATCCAGGCATTACTCTCTGTGTTGGGGTGAAATGCATCAACTTGAAAAAGGGTGAAAAACAACATTGTTGACCTACCCTCTCGGGCTCCCAGAGTCCTACACTCTGAGTAAAAAGCTGTGTTGGCACTCGGAGAGGAGACCAAGCTGACCAAGGACTGAATAAATGGCAAACACCCAAGCATTTGTCCCACACGATGCTCTGAAGGTACAGTTCTGCTGGCTACACTGTCTTTCAGACAAATTTCCAAGGACGATGGGACACTGCTGATGAAGGCTGTCAGCTCAGTGGTTCTAGCTGATGTGCAATTTCATCAACTGAATTCTGCCTGTTGGGACTCCACCAAGCTTTTAATTGGATATGGGAGGCATCATAAGTCCCAATTAAAACAATGAACTCAGCCTGTATTATTAATGTCTGTCTTCCCTGTCGCAGCTGATTTTTATCAGTCACTGAACGTACCCGTGTTTGCACCCAACAGGCATGCCCTTTTCATCCATTCCTGGCCCGGGCACAGATTGCCTGGCTGTGCAAGGTACAAGAGAGATATCAGCGAGAAGGTCAATCGACTCAACTATCTGTTTGGGCAATGCTTCAATTTAATCCTTGCATATATTATGAAGATTAGACAGCGCCTCTAAAACAAGGGTCTCCAGCGCTCCCAGTATGCCAGCACATGATACTCCTCCTGTGAGGCAAATATTGCTGCTGCTGAGTAATCTGAGAAGTGAAAAGACTGCCATGACAACCCACACAGCAGATCTATATCTGCACGATAATTGCTTTCATCCAAAGATGTAACAGAAATGAAAGTAACTGAGACCATTGGAACATACCTTCTCCAAAACCAGAGCTGATTTTGCCTGGAGCAGAGGGGTATTAACTGTGGGGACCCAGCCCGGGATCGTGCAGCCACTCTGCCCAGCAGTGCCGGAGAGGAGAGATGCTGGCTGAACGCTGCAGCGTTCAGAGCGTGGAGTATGAACAGCATCGTTATCGCCAGCGGGTACACCAACACGCACGTTGAGTGGGCAAACCTCCCTCCAGGTCCTCACCCACTTGGAGCCTGAAGCACTGACATGTCTTGTTTATTCTCTGGTTTGCACTGATCATGTCAGCAGAGATGGGAACAACTGGAAACTGTGGTTAGGTCATGCTCTAGAAGAGCCAAAGCGAAAAACTGGAAAATAGCATGTTGGTGTCTTTTTCTGCTTGAAAATTCAATGAAAATGGCCACCCTTCTTTCAGGATGGAATAGTAGATTCTCTTTAAATTGGTATCTGGAAACTGGAACATAGCTCATTTTATTCCAGGCCCAAGTTAGATACCTGTGTCTATGCAAAAAATTGTGGAACTAGAGGTGAAACTTGAATAAAATCCTTAGAATTAAAACTGTATATATATGCATACCATATGCACTATATGTAATGATGTAAATAGAATACAAAACCCTAAGAGATTACTAAAGAAATGTTTTTGCAGTGATGCGAAGGCTAATTTGGAGGAAGAGTTCTTGATGATGAGAGAGCATGCACTATGTGCTTCTTGAGGCAAGCTCCCAGTCCTCCCCAGCAGAGCACTTCACCACAGACATGAACTGGTCTGCTCCTGGGGCTGTGCCCATGGACAACTCACAGGATCCACATCTGTGGACTAATAAAACCACTAGTGTGGTGGGAAGGAATTACAGCTTAAATAAATGAAGGATTTAGAAAAAAAAAAAAAAAAAAGGTTGCTTGTTTGGTTGGTTTTGTTTTCAACAGAGGCAAAACTTGAATGCAGGGACTAGCACTAAGAAACCAGAAAGGGTTAAATAATATTGTGCTATTTGGAATCTGCTTTGGCAGAGCCCTGGCTTTCCCAAAAAAGTAAAAAAGTAAAAGTTACATTAAATAAATACCTTAGGAGACTAAAATCCATCAACACCTAAAAGCTTTTCTGGCTAGAACTGTTTCTTATAATACATTATGAGTTTCAGAAGCAACAACATTGAGCTGATGAGGTCTTCTCAGAAGTTTTGTCTAAGTTTTTCCTCCAGTTTTGTTCTCCAGCTATTCTCCCTGCCTTTGAACAGTTTTTTCCCTCAAGTACTAGGATTCCAGAAGAAACATCAAATTTCCTGAGGTTTTCTTATCTGTGAAAACGTGCAGAGACTCTCTCCAGGGACTGTGCTAGAGGTACCCAGCTCTTTCTGAATATTCATTTGAGTGCAGTGACTCACTTAAAGATGTTTTGAAAATATGTTCAGTGCCAGGTCCATACCTAACAAAAAAGAAAAATATAAAAAAATCAGCATCCTCTTCTCAGTGGAGCTAGACCAATTTACCCTAAATCGGCTTCTGCCCCAGTTTTCAGAAGATCAGAAATAGAAATGAGTTCATGTTAGAAGTCACAGTAAAATGGCTCTGCTTAATATAGTAAGAGTTTGTTATGGTTTCTGGTCTTTTCTTCTTCTGCAGCATTTCTTCTGCACTTTCCATCTCCCCGTTTCTCAGTGTTTAGGCATGGCTTTGCTGAGCAGCTTGTTAGAATAGTAAGATTTGGCATGGAAGTGATTTGCTATGACTTTTTACACTAGCAAAGCACCTAGCACAGATGCAATTACACCAGTGAAATCTGGGCCAGGGCCAGGTTAGCTTATTTGTTTCAAAGAAGCAGTACAGATTTTGCCGGCAGAGTAACCCTTGTTAAAATCAGCAGTCTCTCCATTAAAGTGATGCTTGAGTCTGTCTGTAACAGCAAAGCCTTTCCAGTAGAGACTGGTCCTCACTTGAGACCTCACTTTTTGCACACATTGAAAGCTATATTCTACCCCCAGGTACTTCTGTCCCTGCTCCGGAACTCCCCACCCAGCCTTTCAAATGGGTCACCCTCAAAGGGAAAGCCAGGACGCTGCTTCAGTTGAGGAGGGAGATGAGGAATCTCAACAAACAAGACTCATCAGCATCTCTGCTGACTCTGCTTAAGTAACCATGGAAAAACATCTCTCCTCTCTGGCAGAAATGTTGGCTTGAAAGGGAATTACGTTCTGAATGGTCAGAGATTCACCAAGCAGCCTTGCAACTGTTACTTATTACAATTAATTGACTATGCCATCTCAGGCATTAGTAAGATAGTGACTAAGAAACAGCATGACAATACCAAATACTACACAGCAAGATGGTGAAAACAAAAACAGTCTTCTGGAGACATACCTATTTTGTGAAGAGCAAGTGAGAAATGAGACAATATCCTTGGGAAAATGATGCACAGAAACACAGATTTCAGTCCAGCTCTGATAGGCACGGACACCTTCTTGCTTCAGTGAAGCACCACAGCACTAATCCAGGCAGAAGAGTGGTTTTATGCCTCGGACTATTGCAGTTACAAAACACCTGCAGAGCACTCCGCTGGCTCAAGGCACCAGGAGCCAGAGGTGTCTGAAGGAATACCTATAACCAGCCAAGGGAACTAAGCATTCCCCCCAGGGCCCATGAGTCACAAAAGCTGGAGGGGAGTGAAGACCTTTGAGGTGTTTTTCCAGGCTTATTTTAAATTTGCCAAGTGATGAGGAGGTTATTGCACTGACTAACACGTTTCACTACCCAGGAGATTTCTTGCTGTTAATCTCTGATTTTCCCTTTCCTCCTCCTTTTAAGATAACATCCCATAACTCCCAGCTAACACTCCTCTTCCATGACTGCCCTCCTTGCCACTAACATTTTTCAAGCATAGTTCTAATGGTTTTTCCATCCCCACACAACAGCAGGCAAAGGAGTGAGTGCCCAAAGCACAGCACCAGGTGGGGAGGAGGTGCAGATGATGTTCCATGTCAGCTGGGGATGGACTCAGGGCAGAAGGTACCTCATTAGGTGTATTTATTTATTTTTATTTTTTTTTTAAGAGCAATCTATGGAATGAAAGGGGTGAGACAGAGAGGTGGGAGATGCAGAAAGGGAAAGTCCAGAAGACTGAGCCAGGGGCATCCTGTATATTCAGTACCCTAATAAAAACTGCCTCACCAGAGAGAGACGACGGGGTAACCTTAAACCCAACTTGGATTCCCCTGCTGTGCAAGTCCTTTGGCCTAAAGCCCACCTCACACGTCCCAACCCAAAGCTCCCCCCGCCCCCTGTCTTCCTCTCCATAACCAACCCGGAACGTTTCAATTCACAGGCACCTTGACACAGGCCACTCTCCCCCTCAAATGTGAGGTTCCTGCTGCTGCCTGAAGCTCCTCCTTCACCTGCCTGCCCAGGAGATGCTTCCTCCCCTTAAAATTATTGAATGGATCAGGTATCAGCAAGGTAGGACATCATATTTTAAGTTATAACCTGTCACAGTTACTGCATTTTGGGGACCAGATAAGCAAATGGGATATTTATAAGGGCCAGAAAAAAAGCATTCTTATTGGTAGAGTCCACCTGGAGAATACATTTATGGGAACGATTCTGTATAAATCTACTCTGTCTACTTCTATGAAATGTTACAGAACTTTCCCCTATGATAAAGCTTCTTTTTGTAAAAAAATAAAACCAATAGCTTCAGCTACGCTCCTTGTCAGCACTTCAGAGCACCCCACAGATCTCTCACAGCTTCCAAATAGAAGATGCTATTGTTCATCTACACTGGGTGGAAGAATGAACTTGATATCCACCAAGCACATGTGTCCCTACAGATACGTGTGTACCCGGGAGCATGGGGAGATTTATTCCCCCAAATGGGTAAGAAACTAAAAGAGAGGAAAAGCATTTCTGTGAAGAAAGGTAGGACTAAAATTTTGAGGATGGTGAAGTGAATACCCTGATTTGGACTGATGATTCATTTTACAAGAGACGTCATTCAGTGTGCTGGATTTCAGAAAAGCAGAGTATACAGAGGGAAAGGAAAAGAAATCAAATATGCAAATAGACAGATCCAATCAAGTCACACTCTCGCTCCTAGCTCACCTTCAAATCCCATTAGTCAATTAGAGCCAAATAAAATGGTGCCAAACAATGCAGATCTCTTTTAGCTGATACGTTTGAATTAATAAAAAAATTAATCTTTTATATAGATTTATAGTCAACACAGAAATATTAGTTGAAAACTTTTTCTAAATAAGAAAAAGCCCAAATACACTTAAAAAAATAAAGTATTTTTAATACCTAGCTTTCACCCTGAGGAACATGCATTAAAAACTCAGTCTGATCCGACATTTATAAATCATCATCCCTTTCTTTGCTTGTGAAGATTAATTTAAGAGAATTCAGCCACTCTGTATTTGCACTCGAGATGTGCTCACAAGAGACCAGACCTCCCCCGTTATGGACCCATAGAACATTATGGGCCAGCTCTGCCGGCAGAGCTCCCCATCACCCCAGCTAGCCAGCCTTCTCATGTCAGGCAGGAGACAACTCACATTCCAGCAGATTTAAGTAAGATTAAAACCTTTCAAAAACCCAGCCGTGTCAGCACTCCTAGCAAAACTGTCTTTATGCTGTTCTTTCAAATAACCCTCAGAACAAAACACAGGTTAACACATTTATTCAGGAAACCTCTTGATGATTTCAGAGTTAAAAGCAGCGTTGGTGTTCACCCCATCCCTAGGCACCTGCACTCCTGTGAGGACCACCGCTACACTGCTCCTCTGCCCTGTGTTCCTCTACCTGAGCTTTGCTGGAGGCAACAGTCAGAGGGTTCAAACTCCATCTGCATCCTCACCCACCCATCCCACAGGGCCAGGAGGTGCAGGGCCAGATGGAGAATTGATGTCTCCCAACCTGTGGCCAAGCCTCTCAGGCATCTGCTAACCCCAGCCTGCCTCTGGAGGGGCTGCTGTTGTCTCTTCCCTTCTCCAAGACAACGGTGCTAGTTGCTGTGCATTAATGATTCTCCACTTCTCCTCCCTCTGCTGGGATGTTACAGCATTTCCAGTATAAAAGGATTTCTGAAACCCCTTCACTTCTACGACTAGCGATGTGACTGATCAAAGGGTTAGGGCCCCTGTCTGTTGCCTCATGCCTGCATAACGAAGACAAGATTAGCTGCAGAAGTACAAAGCAGTGTGTGTCCTCCTTTTTGCTGGTGGAGCCTCTGGGGCCAGCAGTCACTGTTGGTTGGCTGAACCATATAAATATATTTCATTTCTGGGTTGTTTTTTCTCGTTTTGTTTCAAAAGTCTAGGTTCAAGACTCTGGGCCTGACATTTCCTTCCTTCCCACACGGGTGGCACATTTGCTGCTTGGCAGGCAACCTAGGAGACTTTTGCAGTCATTTTAAATGATGATGTTTATACATCTGAAAAGAAAAATTTGACAGATGCAAGGAATGATAAAGGAGAGAAGTGCACAAGCTAACGATGCCCAATCATTTCAGATCCAATACACAATAATTACGAAAGGCTTATGGTTATTTTTTTTACAAATGGGACAGTGGCCACATTTAGAGCTCATCAACGCCAGCAGCATTCCTTCAGCGGGTAGGCTGGCTGCTGCACACCCTGGAAGGGGTAAGGGGTTTGTTCCCTTCTTTTTTGTAGCAAAAATAATCTGTATAAGGTGACTCCCTTTCACTGACTTGAGAAAAGCATTACTTCTCAAGGTAGATTCTTCTGGTAACTGCATGTATACAGGAACTACAGTACAACTGTTATAAAGAAAACAATCTGTGTGGAAAGTTTGTGCTGTAGCTATGACCTTGGATCAGACACACAGTTTGGTTTTGAAAAAAGACTGTTAAATTCACAGCTTCCAAACTTTCCAGAAACAGTTTCTGGAACAAAACCAAATAAACTAACCCAAACAAATGAAAATTAGATTATCAGATTATTTTCAAAACAGATGTGTCTCACGCGGTTAAAAGAAAGCAACTAAGGAATACAGATGTGCACAAAGTTAAATATGTATTATCCTACATACACTGTAATACATGAAAAAATTGGCATATGCAAGAATTCTCTTCGAACCCTAAGGAACAAATTAAAGTTGCAAGATATTTCAGATCTCTACGACACCTCAAGAGCCTGTGAAAAAATGCTCTATGTTTAGCCAATAGCTGGTAGGACTGTTTTATGCCAAGCGCTCATATTAAACACTTTTTAATGTAACATTTTGTACATGATTTTCAAATTTGTGCTTTATTGAAGAACTCAAGTCAAACAAAACATCCTGACAATAGAAAGTTCCCAATTTTAGTGATTATCTGAACTCAAAAGCCAGAAGTTGGTTTAAATAAGATCCAGTGGACGACAGGTGAATATACATATCTGCATGCGTGTATCACATCACACATGCACACAAATGTGATGGAAATCAAAACTGAAAATAAGAGACAATTAACAGATGCTTGTCACCACATGACTGTATTGTATTAACAATTTCCCCTTCTCCTAAAATAAATAAAAGCAAAATCTATATGGGGGAAAAGAACATGTATTAAAGATAAAATCTGGGCTTTGGGTACTATACGTGAAGTCTGTACTGTCATCTACAGGAGTTCAGTATCACGTCAACTCACTTAGTCCTACAGATGATGACTGCCTATTATGCACTGCATTTGACTGCCAGAAGGTTAAATTACTAAATCCTTACTGGACACTTATGATAGATACAGGCACAAAACATGCTTATGCCATACTGACATGTGTCTCTGTTACCAAAGAGCATTGTTTATTTTAAATAATGAAACGAATAATTAGAAGCTATAGAGAAGTACATTTTATTAAAACACCAGGTAGTTGCTAATGCCAGCAGCTCCAACAGCCCCACTGTATAAGCCATGCTGCTTTCAACACACTCGATTCATTAACACAGGAGAAAAGCCAGAAACGAAAGGAAATGCAGACCATCTGCTCCATCCAGATGCAGGAGAACATGCCTCTTACCTCCAAAGCTATTCATCAGCGACCAACCGAGATAAGATCAATTTAATCCTCTAACCACAGATCTAAAAGATTTTCCAGCATCATGTCATCATAAGTAAGATGGAACTACGTTCATTTGGATGGAAAGAAAACTTTGCCAGTTTTTCCCACCTTTAGCATCCCTCTCCTATAAAGCAACACTGAATAAAAGAGCGAATCTTGATGCGGCAGATACTACTGGAACAAACACATGCACACATGCAGCCACCAACAAAATCCTTGTTCTTCTGCTTATATGTTCTAAAGATGTCCAACTGCTTTAACTGGCAGTGAGATTTAGGCAAGCGTTTAAGTTCCCAGAAAGTCACAGCCGGCATATATATTCCCTCCTTGCACTACTGGACCACTTTGAAATAAAACCTCCAGCCCCCGTGCCTGCAAGAGAAAGCAGCAGCACAATTTCTTACCTTGAAGTTATGAATCTTCTCGTATTTTGGAATGTGTTCATTTTCTTTCAGCGTTGCTCTTCTGACAAGCGATGTCAACTGTGAATAAGCAAAGAGTTTAAGAGGTTGCCAGATCGTCACAGGTGACTTCCGAGTACCCAGTTTCATCCCCAAGGCTGCTATCAACAGATCTTGCTGGCGGCTCTCCCGCTTGGCGCCGCGCACCGCCGCCCTGCTCGCTCTGTGCCCCGAGCAGGACTCCTTGGACGGCATGCTGGAGCTGACGGGGAGGAGGAGCAGCGGCCCCCCGGCCCGACCCGCGCCCTGCCTAGATCACACCCGCTTCCAGACACCCAGAAGGACCATTTCGGGCACTAAGCGGCCGGGGCGGCCGGCGCGGCCATGGCGGGGCACTGGCGCTCGGCGCGGCTGGCCCGGCGGGGCGGGCCGCCCTCGGTGCGGGGCGCGGGGGCTCGGGCCTGCCGGCGGGCGCGAACGGCAGCCAGCGGCGGGAGGGGGCAGCCCGCAGCCGCTCCCTCCATCGGCGGCCGGCGGCGGCGACCGGCGCCCTCTTCCCTCCCCTGCCCGCCTCGGGGGGCGAGGCTGCGCGGCGCGGGGCGAGGCGGCACCGCCCCCGGGGCGGGGGCCGGGCGGGGGCCGGGCGGGGGCCGGGCGGGGGCCGGGCGGGGGCCGGGCGGGGGCCGGGCGGGGGCCGGGCGGGGGCGGCCGCGGCCAGCGCAGCCCCGGCGGGGCGGGCAGCGCGGCTGGGCCCGGGGGAGGCGGCCGCGGGAGGGCTGCGGGCGGGGGCGGCTCAGGCGCCGGCACGAAATGGCACCTCGGCGCCCTTTGGGGGTGCGGGGCGAGCCTGGGCATCCGCGGGTGGGCGCGGTGAGCGGCAGCCTCAGGGGCCGCGGCAGAAAGCGGCGCTCCCGGCCCCCCGCCCCGTCTGGCACGAGTCGGGCACCGGGGGGTACGGCTGGGAGCCGCTCGGGTCGGGCACCGGCGGGTACGGCAAGGCTGGGAGCAGTTAACGCGACTGAGTTGGTGCTCATCGCTCTGCCCTGAAGGTGACATTTTTCAATGCCTGTCGTGTAAAAGGGGGCTCGTCAAACTCACATCACGTAACAGCCTCTTCCAGTAGGGATGCGAACACACATGCCGCCCGCCGTTCGTTGCACCACCCCGACCTCAACACCGATCGCTGTGGTGCCTCTCTTTAGGAACTCACCAAGGTTAACAGAAGGTGAATGATCCGTGGCCTCAAATAGGGCTGAAAGCCCCAGTTTGGATGGGTGCCAGCGACGACGAAGTGGCCCTCGCTAGCCACCCCCCAAACCAGGCGAAGCACTACTTCACACAACCATTACCGCCTTGAACCCACTGCCACAACAGGCTCCCAACTGCCAGGGCAGCCCCACTCTGGGAGGCTCTCCTTCAGCTGCACACTGACAGCCGGGAGGGGACACCACCATGGCCGCTCAGCTCCTGCCCTTTTTGTTGCAGTGCTCTCCAGGCATCAGTGAACAGCCTTTGTCAGAGACAGCAAAATCAGACCTTTGCTCTGACTAGCTATGGCAGTGATTTACGCCATGGGGCTGACCCCCAGCCCGACACCCAGGGTGCAAGAGGACCCTTCCTCCTGCCTGTGCTGCTAGCCACAGCGCAGCTCCCCCTTCCCTTGCCACAAGCTGCAACACCACAACTGCTCTCGCCTTCTGCAGCAAAGGTATTTTTATCTCTCATGACTCAGTAACAACCAAAGACAAGCACAGTTTGTCACACAGGCTTCTGGGTGGAATCGGTATGTGTTTTGCAGTGGATCCCAGCATTACAGTTTAGCTCAACCCTGCCGATGTAGCTGAGGGTAATGCTCTCCGTGAGCCCCTCCTCTGTTTGCTTGCATGGCCACCAGGATCTTCTCTACCAGTTTTAGAAATCTGCTGAGTTTCAGCATAGGGTCAGGTTGCAGAGATTAAGGATCAACATATGTGTCTCACCAACCGCTAATCTGAAATGCAAGTTAATAGCTAATAACCGAAACACTGGCTAAAGATCACACAGGATGAAGCTGTCAGGCTTTAGTGGCTCATCCAGGGGTCTTAGGAGTAGCTGGCTCAGTTCCCACTTTCAATACAAACAGGAGGCTGGTTGATCCTATTGAGAAATAACTTTTCCAACGGCTACCTCAGTCTGCCTGTCTTGCTTTTAACCATTCATTTCTGCTGCAGGTGAATAAATGCCCCTTGTGTCTTTCTGCACATCCTCCTAAGTGTAACACTGCACCACTACAGGAGTTGAAGAAAAATGAGGTGAGGAGTAAGAGTGGCAAAATCTGACCACCTCATCTATGTGAAGTGTGAGAAAAAGTAGGGACTTGGGAGGAGGAAGCGGACAGGCCTTTGAGCTCATTCTCTCCTTTCTTTCTAGCTAAAGCCACTTCACGGTTTCATTCCCAAGAACTACATCAGGTAAAAGTCCTCATGGAACAAGGTGGACTTAAACCTGCCCCAGAGGAGTCACCCTCTCCCAACAGCTTTGAGTGACAATTGGCTCAGGAAGCAAATTGTGGAGATCTGGAAACACAGTTTTGTTACAGCTTCCTTGGAAACCAGGATCCTTCTTATTAAAGGGAAAAAATAAATCGCCAAAACTTCATATTAGAAAATAAAATATTTGAACATTGAATCTGTTGGAAATAAATAACCCAGTGATTTTCAAGACTACATTTACTATCAGACTCAACCTTTATAATTTTGTATAATTCCACTTAAGAGGCAAGATAAAGCATTCTGACTTTTCCTTTCAATCGTTGGTAGAGCACCTATTTGGTTTTTGAGTTACTTATCCCTTAATTGTTAGCTTCTCTTTTTCCTAATTCTGAAGAACTGATTTATTTTCAATGGCACTTTAGAGTCACATTAGTAGAAACTGATCTCTGGATCCCAGAAAATTAAATCTTAAAAATGCCAATGAAAAGGTAAGCAAAACTACCCAACAGGGAAAGGTCCTATCTCATCGCTGTAATTATGAAAAAGCATTATAATCTGTAAAGCAGTTATAAGATTATGAATTTTAATTCTAACGTTATTTTGTTACAGTAATCTCAGACCGCTTGTTGGTTTTACATAAATCAGCTTCCCATTGTTCAGTGTAAAGCATTTTCTGCTGTTTACAAATACAGGAATACAGCAGGCTCACCTACACTTACAGCCCTTCACACATGCTATATGCACAATGGTTGTGCACACCAGAAACCTAGAGTGAAAGCAAGCCATAAGGCTAGCAACCGAAAAATTATGAAAAATAGATAACAAGTATCTATTTCTTAATATATTGCCCCAACATAAAGTAGTGTTGTAATTAAACCTCATACAACTACATTCAGATGACATCCTACAATATAGATGCTCATTCTCCTGCCACTGCCTATTTGGTAATCTGGCGTTGCAAGCTAGTGCTCTTAACACGGCCCATTTCTTTTCATTTGACAATCAATATGAAGAATGAAACTTCTGTTGTACACACCTTCCTGACCACGGTGTGGGACATTGGGCAGGTCCAGATTGTTAGCTTACCAGCACGTGAGATAATGAAGTGAGAGAGAGCGAGCTGCTGTCCTTGGGTAGCCCTAGTCACGGCAGGGGTGAGCCAACATCCCTGAGAGCAAACAAAGTCACGGACCTGGGGGTTCAACTCAAATCCTGCAGGAAGCTGTTCTCTCCCGAGGATGGGCTCTCCTGCTCCAGGTGCTCTATGCTTTCTCTATTCCCAGCCTGCAAGCCTGCAGGTCCTGTGTGTCTTTTTACACCCTTGGCTGGCTCTTGATTCAATACCTGCTTTCCACCAGTGGCTCCTGCGCTCCTACCGGCCAGCAAAGTCTCCTCTCCATAGCCCTTTCATTTTCCAACAGTTATCTTTATAGCTTACTCTGTCTGAAGTCTGCCTGTGTTTTTATAACTTACTCTGTCTAATGGGGACAATTATTAGATACTGTCTGCTACATACTGGATGAAAAAGAGGTAGAAATCTGGGGAGGAAGGTCAGAAGACCTTCCATTTTTCCAAGTATAATCTTTATTTTATTTTTTTATTAATTGTTTGTGACAGACATTTGCAATCATTGCACTTATAGGGAGCAATATGCTGCACAGACTCCAGAAGGAAGGAAACTGCAGGGCTGTCTTTTTAAAATTTAATTTAAGGATGTAATTTCACAGGATTGAGGTGAACTGAAAATGGAACGACTGGAAGTAACAGCTGAGCAACATCTGAGCAGAGCATGCAACCAGAGCATTCTCTCAGTCCTGTACATTTTAGTGACTTAAACACTAAAAAACCAAACCCAGCAACACAACAACCTTTAAACCAAGACATCTGTTTAGAGATTCTACATTGTATGTGGACTAAAGGGAGAGGGGAAAGGAATATAAAGACTGTAACCTGCTATTTCAAATGTTCTTCTTTGTCCTAAAACCTCAGCCATGAAAGTGGCTCAGCCTAGGTCCTACTGGGACTCCGCTTTCCTTACTCCATCATGGAGTAGTCCTTTAGGGTGCAGGAGAAACAGCTGTTTTCTTAAGAACTATCTGTTCTCAGCATTAGCTGGATAATGTATGCGTATTTGCTGGTACTAATCTCACAATCAGTAAGTCTTATTATGAAGACTCCACAGAACTGATTTTAAAGTCATCCATGGCTTGCAGTAAATTCCATTTAGTCACTCTCTGGAAGACACATTACGTACGTTTCATCCAGTCAACATGGACAGATTATCTTTCTAAAAAAGCAGATAAATGAATTCCCATTTGTTGAGTAATAAACTAAAACTACTCCAGAAAAAAACAGAAAAAATGAAGTCACGTTAAGCTCACAAGTCCTAAAATGCCCAGGTTTGACTTGATCAGACCTCCTGAAGCCCACATGCATTTCCAATACAACAGAGTGTTTAGTTTCATGACCACCTGGCTCCTCTCTCAAACACAGTATCATGTTTTCTTCGGTCTCAGGAATGCATGTGTAGTACACTGCAGGTTTTTCATTCTCATATGGTATTTTCATGTTGTTATGGCTAAATATGCCATTATTGTTTCAGACTTTATATATAATACGATCCCTTCCCTCTAAGGAACGTATTTTAATAATAATATTAACCAACAGTTATATTGCATGCATTTTTCTAAAAATCAAAGATGATGGCCCACTGTAACTATCTCAAGAAACAAGATATTTGGTTTGTTATGCAGTTAGCTGCTGTATATTTTGTTGTGTTCTGTTTCACTGTATAGCTAACATAGCCAAATGTGTATGCTTAGAAAATCCTTCCTTGCCTGAACACTTTATAAGCATATTTTATGGGCTCAGTACACAATTTTCAAAAGCTAATCAGTCAGATTGTGAAACTGAGCCCAATTTCCTCAACGCTGTTCCTGGTGGAGGCTTGTTCCATGCTAAATATAATTTTCCCAGTCGTATCTTTCACAAAATTGTTCCAGAGGGGGAAGGGGAGCCCAAAATTTTACTTTTTATTTAAAAGTGGTGAAAAGCTGTTTTCATTTTCTTCACTTGCAGAAATGCTAATGCCAGGCATAGCCTCTGCCCACAGATACATGGTGTGAGTGGATGGTAGGAATGCTATTAAAAGTTCAACCTGAAAGCTGACATCTCAGAAGCTGGATGGGAAGGAGGGGAAGGACTATCACACAGTCTCAGCCACCAGAGCAAGACTTCTCTTGCTGCCATTCCAACACAGCCACACTTAACGGGCACACAGACAGCAGTGCCCAAAGTATACTGGGATCCTCAGGCAACAACACACAACTCTGCTTTGAGTCCACAGTTTCCTACAGGGGAGTTGGGGTTTAAGACGTGGTTGAATGACGAAAACTTACTGCTGAGAAAGTTCTGGGGTTTATAACAAAACTTTCCAAATGGGCTGAGTTCTAATTAAATCAAATCACCTCCCCCAGTGAAATACTTATGGAAAAATCTAAAGAAATGGCTATTTAAATTTTTAAATTTTTATTTCTGATAAAAGTGTATGCCATTTCCACAGCAAGTAATGAACATTTTTATATCTAGAATTTTAGAAGGTTTTTTTAAATGTTTTAATTAAAACTTTAATTAAACAAATTCAGCCAAAGTGTTGGCTTGGTTTCAAGTACGATTGTTAAATTTAAAAAATAATAATCTAAACCAAAGTTTATATTATGGAAAAAATATCGCCCAATATTGCTGCTAGAAATTACTGCACAAAAAGAGAGTTTATTTGGTACCGTATTGTGCAATACAATTAGAGTCCATTAGCATTATTTGGGAAGATTTTATGTTTGCACTGATGTGCTTACCTGAAGTACCCAGGTTTTCACACCAAGGGAGCATACTCACAAAAAAGCAGAGACACCTTAGGGGAAGCCAACAGAAAAGCTGTTTATCTGTAGCTTTACTCATATAACCTACCGTCACTGCAGCTGATTTGGATCTAGGTCAGCCAGCGTATTTTGTTCCTAGTGGCATGATGGGTTGCAGATTTGCTCCCGGCAGTTACCGACGTGGGCCTTTGGAAATGACAATTTGAAACCACACACTGGCAAAAAACATCCACTGTGACTATTCCTCTCTTTCAATAGCTGACGAGACAAAAACGATCAACATTTGCTGTTCTGGATAGCGGCACAAAACCAGGGCACTTTTCTAGTGGCAAACACAACACATTTCTTTCCTTCTGGAGGGCACTATTTTGGTATATAGCCATGGATCTAGCCATGGCAAAAATAAAATAAAAATTTCACAGTACCTCCAGTAACAAGTTCAGCTTATGGTGTGGTTCTGGAGGACTTTGCTAACATCCAGTGACTTAGCTTTTAGCGAGGTCAGCAGCTGGCCTGCTGTGCCCGCTGAAGAAGGGGGCTCATTCTGGGGATGCCTGCACACTCCATGGGTACAAATGCCACTACAGGGGTGTATGTGGGCACTTGTGAATGCACGGAGGCAGGGATGTGGAGGTTGCAATCAACAATGGTGCTAAGCTGGGTGTTACAAGCAATGGCTATGACTTCATTTGTACTGTGTAAATAATAATATGCTTCATCACAGGGTTATGTTCTGGGCGAGACAGCACAGTCCTGTACCGCTCCCAGGGCACCGGCCTTGTCTTCCTCTGTTCCTGAGCCAGTCAGCACCCCAGGGCTCTTCCCTACAGACACCCATGAAGAGCATCCCCACAGGCCCAGCTGCCTCTGTTAGAATAACCCACTGCTCCAGCCCTTTCCTTAAAGACAGGGGTCTACGACCTTGCTCACAAGGGGCAAGATATGACTGCTTGACAAAAGCAGAGCTGCTGCCAAGCTGTGTGATGCTGAGGCAGGATATGCCAATCAAACACCATGAAAATAGCTACCCAGAAAGCTAAGAAACAAGGTCTTTTCACTCCTGAGTCTGTGGTGAGGAAAGCAGTTCCCCATGACCATGAGTTCAAGCTGGTGTATCAGCCTCAGCAATTCTCTCTGCTGCTTCGCAGCAGCTCGTTACCACAACCCCATTCTCTCTTTGGGAAAACAAGCTGCATTAAAAAGGGGCCAGCTCCAGCCAAACTTGTTAAGTACAGGAGGGGACTGAGAGCTGGCAGAGCACAGAAGATATGCCTCCCCACCTCAGAGGGCTGGCAGCCTCACTGTTCCCCAGGCAAAGCAGGCAGGACAGTTCATGAGCAAGGAGAGAAGCATTACAAAACACCAAAATTTGCCTCCAGTAAATCCTTCAGACAAAGCCTATCCTTTACAGTTCTGCTTTCAGTTCTTTCCATCCACCCTTCCATCCTTCATAGCTTTGGTTTTGGTCCACCCTATCTTCCTCTCCTCCTGCCAGGAGCCTGGGCCATGGAGGTGGTAAGCTAAGCAGCCAGTTAAAGCAGCCGCCTGTGCCAGGCGCCCCTCTCCCCGGGAAAGGCAGAAGCAGAGAGACTGCAAGGACTACTCACATAGTTTAAGTCAACTATTACACCGTCACACATTGCTAAATTGGGGCTAGAGAGGTCTGTCTTGAATCTATAAGACCTACGGAAGGATGAGTTGATGGAGCAAGGAGCTCTGCCTAAGGAAGCAACCCTCCAGAGGCTGCTCCTCAACAGCTTCTCCATCTCGCTCCCATTTAGTCAGCATTTTCTGTTTCAGGTAATAGCATTGCATTTTCTTTCCTTCCCTTTGTCCATGGCGTGTCGCCTTGCTGGCCTGCAGGGAGCTGTGCTGTTGTGACCAAGGCACGACTGACGTTCATTGCAGGGAGGGGCCACTCCATCAAAAGCCTCTTGACTTGTGACGTGTCAAAGCAGACTGTATTCCAAAAAGACCTTCAAAGTAATTTATAAGTGCCACAAGACTAAATGCTGTCTAGGAGTGATAACGGTCAAAGTGTAATGTGAAGTGGCAGCTTCATGAATACTACCCTTTTGGCAAATGCTTTTTGTTACTAATATACTAAATTTAAGTATCATAAGAGAAAATAGGCTGTTAGACTAATCTGAAACCAAAAGAGACTGGTGATGGTTTATTTCTCATCTGACCCACACTGTTATAAGGATTTCCTCAAATAAAAATAAAATAAAATATATAAAAGAAAAGGCACATCAAAAAGCTTAACCATACCCTTTGATGAGGAACCTCACCTGCCTTCTAGCAAGGAAATGTTGACAGTGGCCAAACTTCATGAAATAAATAATTTACAACACTTCCTTTAAGATATCCATTTAAGAATCATATTGATAAAGCAGTTTTTACAATAGACCTCTTTATCTTTTTTGTAACTAAAAATGTATACACTTAGGGATAATGATAATCATGTAATCCACAAGGTCTTTCTATTAATACATATATTAGGGTTTTTTTCATCTATTCTTCATGGAATAGGAGCTTTGGCTACTGGTATAACATGGGCAGGTGGTATGGAAATTGCTTTTTATGTCTCATTAATATTTTCTTACCTGATGTATAATACTCATTTCACATTAGCCTTTTTTGTTAGTCTAATGCATCTAATATTAGCCTTTTTTGTTCTACACAGTAATTCAATTTAGAGCAATTCAATGTATATTATAATTGAGAACTGCAGCTCATTAATTTCTAAACACTATTTGTATTTCAGACTACACCTGCTCCTTTGGCACATCCTCTATTTTGAATCCATCCACTTCTTCCTGAATAAGCGATGTTGCTATGATACATGTGCTGTCACAGTTTCTTTCTTCAACATACTTTCAGTCCATAACCATACTTAATTAGCATACATAAGACTAAGAGTGCAAAGTCTCCTAATCCTTCCTTAATTATCACTTGATTCAACCCCATGAATCAAAGTGAACACAATTTTTAACCTGAAGGAATACTAGAGTTGTGGTATGGACATACAACATTATTGCAAAATTTATAACGGTGAAAATCTGCTTAATGACCACCTCACTGCAGAAAAATTACAAGACGGGATAACCCTCAGTGTCCATCAGCACTCCTTGCAGATCCTGATTACCAGTCTTCTAGGTGCATGCGTGTCCATGGGCATAGCTGCAACAGTGCAGTGGGCCAGGGTCTACATTCATTTTATACAATGCAATTAGGCAGATTCAGAAAATGAGGTAGGCTGATCATCCTTCAAATGAGTCCCTCATGTGGGCTCCCACTATCCTTGCATAAATCTCTATTTAAATCAAGACTGATTTGAAACCTGCAATGAATGAAACCAGAGTGGAATTGGCAGTGGAATTACACTCTGCTCCCCAAGTGAAATTATCAGTTATTATCAAATTATCAGTTTATTGCCACCCATAAAATCTTCCAATCCCTGATCACATTCTTAGAAAAGACTCGTTTTACATTGTTGACTAGCATTCCAATTTTCTCATTCCTCCTTTTCCACATATGGTTCATCTTTCCTATTTATTCCCTCTCAGTTTCCTAATTAACATTTTAAAATGCCTGTGTCATGAAAATTTTCATATAAGGGCAGGAAGCATTGCATTTCCCTAGGGGAAGCTATAACTATGAAAAATCCTTACTTGACAAAGCACTCAAGAAACCATCATCTCAAATGGCCAACCCCAGCATCTTCAAAATAAATTTAAATAATGTCTGGACTTGAAAACAGAGTAAGTTTGAATGATTCCAAACAGGGCTGGCAATGCAACTCCCCATCACAAATTGGGCTACAAAAATTATTTACCTTTTGGGGGAGAAGCAGGCATCGGCATGCGGACAGGTTATACAACTTCTGTCTCGTAGGAAGGACTTCGGGATTTTTGTTATTTTGGGTTGGGTTTTGTTGGTTTTTTTTTTTTGTTTGGGTTGGTTTTGGTTTGGTGGTGGTTTTTTTTTTTTGGTTTTTTTTTTCCCATGGTTTCCCAGTGGTTTCTTGCTGTTTAGTTGATGCCTATTTTCAGTGGAAATCCACTAGTCCCAATCAGCAACTCAAAGTTCTGACATTTGGGATTTCAGAGGCACATAATCTCTGGACAGAAGATCTTATTTTGAGCATAGGGCACATCGAAAGTAAAAGGCTAAGTCTGGGGTATAGTTCCATTTCTTAAATTCATTGTCAATGAACAGAATTATTGACAATGAACAAAATGTTTATAGCACAACTGCTTTCTTAGTCATGTTTTTCATCCCATCTTACAGGGCAATTTTTTATTTGTACTGCCACCATCAACTAGCACTGCTCATAAGATTTTTGTTTGATTTTTCAACAATAAAAATAGCTCAAGAGAATTAACCCATAAGGCCCATAAAAAAAAACCCCAATCCAGTAAGCTCTCAGCATTATCAACTTGCTGAACAGTGAGTCTGCCCTGAGAACTTCAGTGTGTGACATAGGTGATGGGCATTTTTCAGGCACCAGGCTGCAGCGCTGGGACAAATGCTAGCAAGGATTTGCAGGCTGGAGTGAATGAGAAGCTGTCACTTAAAGAGATGGACCACTTCAAATCTGTGAAAGATAGCAACGCATGATACTTTTTGCAATTTTTGTACATTTATATTAAACACATCGTTACTTTCATCATCAGCTAATTCACCAAAATGCCTGAATGCAAATGTAATTCACTATCATACTAACTGGAAAATGCTTCAAGACTTCTCCAACAAATTATCTGAAACATGATATAAAGCATGCAGCTTTTAAAATATTTCACCATCACATGCAAAATGTAATACATTCATATTTCCACAATATTCCTCCACTCTTCTCTCAGGAAGGGGAAAAGCTGCTTGCCAATAAGTGCTACTAATCTAATTCACAAATTGGAAATAAAACTTACTAAATCATAGATATTTTAATATATAAAATTTACTAAATCATACGTACACACATGACTAAGGTTTAATAGAGAACATTATACTTTGTGATGCTAGCTCTAATACTCCTTAGGCAAACAATTTCAGACTGCTTTAGCTCTAACCAAATGTAATAATAATTCCCACTAAAAAGCAATATAGTCCAAGTGTATTATAATATGAACATCACTATTAGAAACACATAATCCTGTGGTTATCTTGGAAGTTGTATGGATAGGAAGGAATATCAGTACTAAGATGATAAGAATTAGAGCAACTAATTCTCAGTTCATCAACTGAGAATCAGATTTTTCAGTGTGATGATTTTTAACTTGCATAAACATTAGGACTGTAGGAACAGTGAATACCAGAAGCAACACTGTTTCTAACTGCTGATGCCATGCAGAAAAAAGGTTAAATATGGAAAAGTTTCATGTTCTCAAAGTTAATGAACAAAGGAGGACTCTGAAAAACTGGCAAGAGTTGCTGTCTTCACTGATGATGAGGAGTGTGACAAGTTTGAAGTAATAAGAGCAAGCAGTTTATTGAGCTTAGTAACAAAACTGCTCTCCTTACTTTGTTCACATTCTGAAAAGAAAAACATTGAGCTAGAGACTAAAACCAAGCATGAGAAGTTTATCTGAAAACATCTTTTTTCTTGTGAAAGATCAAAAGGAAAGAAACAAGAGCAGATCAGCTTCTGAGGCATTAACCGTAGGGTAAATGGTTGTTCTTTTTTTCTTTCACAGTCTAATACTTCATTTAAGCACCTCTAACTACTTCTCTTTCTGCTACCACTTCTAAAATGCTTCATTTCATTCTTCATAGGTCTTAAGGGTTTGGTAACCACTTATGAATGGGCAATTACTGGTGGAGCAGATGTGCCCTAGTTGAATGGGAGGCAACACAACAGCCACAGCTCCATGTCCTTTCCATCTTTGTACAGAAGGCAAGTGACACGTATATGTACTTGTGAGCATGTAAACAGTGACCGATGTAAAATGCTTTCTCCCCTTCCAAATAAATAAAACACACACTCCCCTGCAAACCCTAAGAGGGAAAAAGGAGCTTATCTGAGGTAAGTGGAGAAAATGCCTGGTAGTCAGACTCAGCACAGATTCAACGCAGGCTACACGGAATTGCAGAGGGCACAAAACACAAGACACACTGGATATTAGTTCACAGCCAAAGGTGCTACCAGCCCAAATTCCTGCAGCCTCGGCTCTTCCTTTGGCCTCTCATGTTCAAATAGTGACCAGACCTGACCCTGCCTAGTTTATGAGATTAGACACGATTGTAGCCCAAGGTGATTATCACCAGCTATACAGTGTCACGTTATAAAGTCTAAGTGAGGTAAGAACCTTGTAAATAACAAAATTATCCTTTTATAGGGCTCTTAATTCAACAGTCCAGTCTGTTTCCTGTAGAAGTGATTAGTAATAGAAAATAATTAGGAGATGCCAGATGGGAGGAAGAGTTAAAAAAAAAAAAAAAAAAAAAAAGAGACGACTCAAAACTCACATAGCTAAGAAAGGAGAACAACAAACGAGGGAGCTGCCAGCGAGCGGCCCACGGCAGTCCCTCACCATCCAGGAAGCTCTTTGCATAAGCAATAAATGACAACCACATGCCTGCTTTAGAGGCTGCTCTGAAAGAGACTCACCTTCTCCTTTCTGCGGCCACTGCACAGATTATTCAGTTGTGAGAAGGCATAAAAAGTCAAGGGAAACCACAAGGGGTTTTTTGTTGTTTTTTTTTTTAAAAAGATTATTCTAATTTCCTTATACATGCCTATGAGGCTTCCCCATTACACATCTAGGCAGCCTTTTTGGAAACCTCAAGCGTAAGGCCCATAGGGAAGGTAAGCAGCAGACTCCTACAGCATGTTAGGGCTGAAGCCATGACAGCTCTCCATTGCTCACCAGGAATTGAGCTGGACCTCTGTATTTCTGTGTCCTGTCTACTAAGGCCAGGATGGGAAAACTCTCTCACCCTGAAGAGCACCCAAAGAAAGTTATCCTCTTTGGCTCTTCGAGAGCTAAGGGAGATTCCTTCCTCCCTCCCTGTGATCCTTCTTGTGCTAGCCTATCCCAGTTAAGGGATAACAAAACTTCAGCCAGCACACATAAGAGAAGCTAAAGCTACATGGTCCTTTTTGAAGGGTCTTAAAAACGTAACCAGACCCAAACCACCATGCATTAGACACCCTGGAAAAAACTGCTGGTGAGGGCTTCACACTGACTTACCTCACAACACTGGAAACACAGGAAAAGAATAATAGCTTACTCATTGCTAATGGTTTCATTTTATCAGGAAGAACACAACCAGTATTCTTCACATTTAATGGCACAGCAACTGTACCGACTTACAGCCTTTTTAACAGTTATGTACACTACTCATTTTATAAAGGCTAGATCAGGCTCAGGGCATACACTGAGGGCAGGTACTCCCCAAACTTTTGCTGAGGGTCTGGTCTGTGAGCCTGAGAGGCCAGACCCCCTGTATTCACACGGCAGCTGCCTGTCTCAGTGCAACCAGCCACTGGACTTTCTGAAGACTCCATCTTTGTGCACACATCTCACATGCCAGATCATAAAGGGCCACAATAATGTGAAAAATCAGAAAGTAATGTGAAAAGTCATCTCAGCAAGCAGTCAAGTGACTTGTACCCATGACAAAAGGCTGAAGTGGGATGCTGATCCTCAGCTGTGCTTACCTACAAAACAGAGGAAACCTCCCTGCAGGAGCAGCATCGCGACGGGAGGCGTGCTGTGCGTTTGAAATGCAGCCTGACCTAAGCCGCTTCTTCACTGCCTGAGGTTTGTGGAGCATTATTTGTTTTGAACCCTGTAATACTAGACCAGCAACACACAAGCAGGCTACCAACACAAGCACAGAACTTTCACTTCACATTAATCCCACACATTAATGTGCTTTGGAGGCACAGGCAGGCAAGGTCCTGCGAGGCTAACTGGAATCAGCTGGGATGCCATTTGTAACCTGCAGGATCTATTAGAGCACAGCTGAGCACTGACCAGAGCTGGCAAGGAAAGAAGAAAGAATTTGGCCCGGGGAAAACAGGAGAGCTATAGGACCATGTTTAGCACTGGAACTGAGCTACAGGTCCAGTTAGAGAGCCTTAAAAAACAATTCTGGCTTGCTAATTTATGCTTTATAAGCATGAGATACTGACAAGAGAAAGACTAGATATTTTGTGACCTGGGGATTAAATTAGCAAAGCTTATGTTTCATTTGGAAGCTCTGAATCTTAAAACAAGATCAGTTTATATAATCTTTTTAGTGTATCAATTTTACTGTCACACTGAACATAAATAAGGGCTTAGGTTACTCTTGGTGATTACGAGTAAAAAAAGTACCCTGCAGTTTAGAGAAAAGAATTGTCTGTGTTGATACCTGCACACTGGACAGCGTGTGCTATTAGCTCTCCTTTCTCAGGTCTTAATAAACATATAGTTAAGTTAAAAACATATATGCTTATAAAAAGACATCACAACTGTTTGCAGTTTTAGTTTGAACTGTATGTGCCATATATAATTGCATATATGGCACTAGATCCTTACCGCCATAAATGCTAATGCACAGAAAGGGACGATGAGGAAGACTGATGCTGGGGCAATCTCTGCAAAGTACAATGCTGCTGATATGCTGGAGCAGCTACCTAAAAAGTAGTCCTGTCCTTTATCCTGCTAAGAACTTTCTTGGTATTGACAAAATCGTATGTGCTTTCAAGTCTCTGCTGAAAGATGGGCTAAACCTAGAAGAAATAAATAGAAGTTTTTGCCTTCCACAGTGTTATGTTTTATTTATAAATTACATTAAACTTACAGAGTGATTGTCATGGACACCCGCGCAGGGATGGGAAAGGAACGTTTGTGAGAAAACAGTTGACAATCTTCTCAAGTTAACCCATGGGATTCTTCAGTGCTCAGTCTCCTGCATCTTTAAATGTACTTTAAGGTAAACATTCATTAGTTGTACTTTTAAAAAAAATTATTGCTTTGTCACTATCCTTGTTACAGCTATGGCTTGTCTAGAGTTTTATACGTTACACCCCCATTTTTTCTCATAAAATTAAGTTAATTCAAGTAAATGGAAATACTGCAAACAACTTCCAGCAGTGAGATTGTTTCACTCTCGAAGCCACTTTCCTCCCTGATTATTAAGCCCACACCTTCTTTTTAGTTCCTACTAGTCCCAGCACTGGCATTCCTGGGCACCAGTGTTGTTCAAAGCTGTCCTCCTCCCTCACAGACCTTGCTAAGGGGGTTTATGCTTCTATGACAGCCTAGTATAACTTCCTTGGCTACGTTTTCTGATGTCCTTTCACTGAAGACAAAACTTAGTGAAGGAAGCTTTTAAGCTGATCTTACTAACAGATTTGACTGACAGCAAAAGTAGAAAAGCAGAATCACAGAAGAATCATTTTGGTTGGAAAAGATCTTTAAGATCATCGAGACGAACTGTAATGAAATGCCACTTAAATATTTTTCTCAGTACCAGATTTCTGGTTTCCACCTTTCAGCTTTTCCTTGGTTTCTCCTACAACAAAAATATTAAATCACAGACTGTGAGCCACTTGAACCCCAAACTGCAAGTCAGGGGTGGAGTAGGAGTCATCATGAAATCGGTTCCTCAGTAGCAATACAGAAGTAAGAGGTTTTGCTTTCTGCTTTGCTTTTTTTGAATGCTATATTTTATTCTCATTTTACCTTTGCCTTGTTTTCCCAAAAAGCGCTTCCACAAACAAAACTAGAACAGTGAGCATTTTTAGGATCTCTCGAATTCTCAAAATTTTTAATTACACTAAAACTTTTTTTTTTTGTTTGTTTTAAATTAAGCTCAGGTCCCTTCTCTGTGAGATATACTGAAACAAGTAGTAGTGTCATTAATGAAAATGCCAGTCTCTGTTCAAGGTTGGAAAGTGAAACTGGTCCCTCTGCAAACACCTATAAGTAAGATTCTTCATTTTGTATGTGGAGGCCGTTATGAATCCATTAGAAATGTACACAGAGACTGCAATTAACTTTGTGATCTGGATTATCTTTGGAGGCAGGCTTAAAAGCATGTTTCCTACTAAAATTACACAGATTTACGTTTCCAGATCTCCTTGCACAGGGTTGCAGGCAATCAGCCTTCATCACTGTGGAAGACTAAATGACCATTAAGGTCATTAAAAACAGAACAAAAAGGTGCTTTTGTTGGGTGACTGCTGCCACAAACCTTTTCTCAATTCTTTCCACCTGTCAAAACTGAACTGAATGTAGTACTGTCTAGAAAGGTATCTTTGCTAGAAAGCAAATGCTTTGCTGGAAGGCAAATCTTTAACTGACTTGCAGCCACTAATTTTCTTGATGAAATGGCACTTATCACCAAAGTAAACATGAATAAATGTAATTCAGTTGCTATCCTAATGTTAACCTCAGCGTTTTGGTGTGAAAGATGGGATAACTCATAACTAATTATTCGTTTTCGCGTAAAAAAATACTAAATCTTGAATAAATCACTAGTACAACTTCTTACATTAATATCTCAAAAGCATGTCAAAATGGAAAAAAACCCACGTTTTGCAGGGCTTTCAAGAAGGACTGTAATATATGTATCTAGGTACTTACTAATATCTGAGAGCTACCTTTTTTATAAGGTATTTAACAGAATCAAGTCATCTGCTCCAAGGTCATAATTACCTTTGAGAGTGGGGAATGTTCAGAGATCCATCAGTATTCAAGGCACTGGAGGAATAATAAATCTTGTGATAGTGGGTATTATTTCCACTTCCACGCTAGGCCATACAAACTGAATCCACATGGGAAGCCCTCTTTCAAATGAATCTTAGTCCTCTCTTAACACACAGACCACGACGGCTGCACAATTGAGTTCTGAACAATCCACAGACTGTTTTGGGAACCAGCTTCACCTTTTCTAGTAGGGCAGCTAAAATATCTATTCAGGGCATTCAGGCATGACAAGCACTCTCCTGTTTTCAATCTCCACTCCTCCAGTTATCCCTATTTATTAATTCTGTCATAGGTTATGAAAACTATAAATCATTAACCAGAAATTTTAATTTCTAATATATACTTGTACACAGTAAGCAGTCATATTCCTTCTCATAATCAGTGAAGCACATGCTGCGCAGTGGATTATATTCTCATGCTTTTCCTATTAGACACTGCATCTTAAATCACACCACAATATGGTCTCTTGCAGGACTCAGTACTGAGGAGTATTGTGATTTGTGTCCTACAATCCTCATCTAATGACTGCATGATTTTTGTCTTTTCTTCTTCTATGGTCTTTAAACCCTTCTCCTTTACTAAGGCTCATTTTTAATGTATTGCATATGACAAGTCACTCAACATATGCTGAATTCTTCTACTATAATAGCTGAAAAGAGTGGGAAACAAACAGAGTACTATTAGTGCACGCTGCAAGGCATCTTAACACAAATCTGTGGCATTCCCCGCTACTGCCACACATCAAATTCAAGGCTAGGTGAAGTGCTCTTTCATACTTCACTCTGAAGTTTGGGGTGTGTTCTCTGGCTGCCCAGTTTCCTCCACCTGATTTTACAGCAGAAAGCAAAACTACATTCCCCCCAGCTGTCCCCCCATCAAAGCCTGCGTGCTGCTCCTTGCCTTCTTTCGAATGGTTCGTCTTTCATACACCACCCACACAGGACTGGGCAACAGCCGCAGGCACAAAGTTTAGATTCCTACCTGAACAGCCTCAGTCTGCAAATCTGGGAACGTGTTTTGGCTCAGGATGACCAACGCTCAGGACCCAGATTTCTTCCTCTCTTTAAGGAGAAGGAAGTGTACAGTGTAGGATTAAGCCGTGTGGCCACAGTATAAAACAGGTAAAGACTCGTTAACTGCCAAATACTGTACCCTGCAGAATTTTTCATCCTTACCGTGAGGCTTATGGGCTAATGTTGTAGCACACGGATTTTACTGTTTGCATCATAAGACAATGGTTTTTTCTCATTGGATTTTGAAGAGATTTCTTTGTGTTCTTTGTTAGAATTGTCGGTATCAATTCAGTGATATTCTCTTTATATCGGACAACAGGAATCACTCTGCCATCCCTCCCACCAAAGAGAAAGACTACTTGACCTATTTATAAATGTCCTATAAGAAAGCTTCCTTATATCATGGTTAAATGAGTCATAATAAGGTAAATACTTAATTGAAGTTTTCAAGTAAATAGCAATAAGAAGCAGAAGCCTGCACAAAAAGGGTAAAATTACTTTCTGAGTAATTTAGTAGAGGATATGTAAATTCTTCTTATGTCATTATTATTATTTTAACAAAGCTTATAAACTAGCAGAGATTGAGTATTTTGTTTAAGTGGAGATGTAATCTCTCCTGCATTCCTCACTGCTAGCATGTTAACATTTTACAGTAGGTAGGCTAGAGAAATATTTCCTGTCATCCACTACTTGTGCTTTAAATGCAAATTATTTATCAAACAAGTATATATGTCATTATTTCAATTTTTAATATAAAATTAACCACCAGATGTGATTCAGTCACCTGCCTGTACAGTCCTCCAGTTGGTTATATTCACCCCATGGAACCTGAGTTCTTCCAGGCTGTCAAGGTGACAGCTTTAGTGGGCATGCAAGTAGTCAAGTCCCCCAGACAGTGACGGAAGACACTTGGGAAAGCCCTCTGAGGCCTCCCCTCCCCACCACTCCCACCCTGCACATAGCCACCACTCCCCATGAGACATTCGGTGAGGCCACCACTGTACCCCTCCCCTTCCCATGCTCCCCACATCCTGTGGCTTACAGAGGAGAGAGAAAGGATTTGGCAAGCCTTAGCTGGATGCTGGGGCTTGTTCCAAATGCTGAGGTTGCTACCAGGATCGGGCGCTGGCCATGGGGTTGAATGCCTTATTCTCATTGGAGATTTGCTGGGTGAAGCGACACTTGGTACTGTGTCATCTTCCAGCAACGACCCTGAGAAGTATAAAAGCAGCAAAGATGTCACCTACGCACCACTCCACAGTAAAAAGGATCACACTGTGCCTTCCCTGTGCAGCCACGGGTAGTAATCCCAACTGGATAATGACTTGAAAATTAAACTGAAATTTCCACATTTAACTATACTGCAATGTCTGTGTGCCTCCTTGTGTTCACAACAACATGGTTCCAAGACAAGTAAAGAGAAAAGGCTCAAAAGCTGGGCTTCAGGCCAGGAAACACCACTGCTGTTGAACTGCGTTGCAGATGAAGCCACTTTAGTTGCCTATAACTTCCAGACACACAGGTGCGATGTTGCAATTACATGACTAACCAGTCTAAAGGTTTTTCACCTAAAATTTAAATCCATGAGAAATATTTAATAGTTCTTGAGCTATTTCATTAAAATGTTTCAAAACAATATGTATACATTGTTGATGAGTCTGACAAAATGCCATGTGATTATGGAAAAAACAACATTCTTCAATAATAATCATTGAAATTCCTTTACTATGAAAACTTTCTCATCAGTCTAAAAATGTTGTGACAGCATAGAGTTCTGTTGTCACTTGAAAGTTGCTAAATGCAGGAAGAGTTAATTTTACCACAGAAACCCAAAGCGGTGACTTGTAGAACTCTTACAGAAGATTTTTACACAGGCTTTGCATTATAATGAACTCTCTATGATAACATGCAAAAAAATTCTTTTGAAACAGCATGCTGCAAGTCAGTGGCTGTCAGGAACTGTAACTGATAACTCACCTTTCTACTACTGGTACCTAACAAGCAAGAAATTGGATATTTAACATGGTCAGCTAGCTTCAATATCTGCACCACTATTTCTTTTGCAAAATGATACGGCAACAGTGAAGATTCATACTTTAAGCTAAGTTGGGTGCTTCATCTCTCAGCAGATTCAGTGCAGGGTGACAGACTCTGCTGGAGAAGGATTTGAAGGACCAAAGCTATGAGCCTCCTCTCTCTCTGTGAACTCTGTATGGAGCTTAGTTTCGCAGTAAGAGTCATGTATGCTGGAAATTGTCAGTAAGACCTTTCCTCCACCTCAAGAAAAACTGAAATCGCAGAGATATTTCTGATTGGAAAGACAAACAGATGATCCTAAGTAAGGCTAGCATTTCTTCTAAGCACTATAAGCATTTTAGGTATTCCTAACATCATTCTGAAGTTTGTGAAATGAGGGAGCATATCAGACTATTATACATACATTAACACCTACACATATGTAAAAATACACTTTTAAAAGACTTTCATATGTCAGCTTTTCAATAAACAAAGTATTTAGTTTAACATGATGAAACTTACATTATATTTTCTTTTTAAGCTTAGTCTCTGTCACAAGACAGGAATGTCTGCCTGATACATTCCCAACCTCCTTTAATATTTCTGTGTTCACCGGTTCTAAGATTTCTTTGTTGTTCGTTTTTTCTTTTATAATCCAGGACACAGTTCTCAGCTGATACTGCAACTCTCTGAAGAGAGCAATCGTTCTTCATAAGTCTGGCTGAGGCCAAAAATAGCTTTGTCAGCTTCTGACAGGCTGAACTTAGCCAAGTGAAATGTTTTAACATTTTATCAACTTAATGAACAGGCTTATTTATAATGTGGACAACTTTACTGTCATTGTATGCAGACTGCTGAATAGATTATGGAATGCATTTGTTTGGGGAATACTAAATATATTAAGAATATAGTTTTTGACCGAAGGACAGTTGTCTTATACACTGTAAACGATGTTAAGATTAAATATTCTTAGCCTGTTTGAAATAAAGAAGTGCCTTAATGGAACATCTATAGCATGAAAATACCTGAAGAAAGGAACCTCACAATGATAAATAACTAACCTCCAAATCATAGAAATCTGCAATATGCAAAAATTACCATTAAACCCCCCTATAACCAGTTTAAAAATTACTATTAATGCAATACTGGAAATAAATGTGGACTAAATATCTTCAGATACCTTTAGCACTTTATAGTAGAGGGGGAGGGTTAAAAGTACACAACAAAAAGTCTAACAGAAAAATGAGTGTGGGTTAACAATTGCTTACCCTCTTTTCTGCTACCTCATCCTGTCCTGTAGACTCTTTGCCATCATGTTCATCTCTCAGGGCTGGCATATGTTTTTTGTGTGCTGGCTCTCTGTTTAAAGTTGTATATCCTATGTGTTCATAAATTGGATTTATTGTCATCTTGGCAATGTATTCAGCTGCCTTCGTTTCAATATAAAGAGTAATCAATCCATCTGTCACCAGGTCATGGATGGACTCAAAACGTTTCTCCCCAACAAAGTGCTTTCCATCGTAGTAGAGTCTGAAGTTTCTGGTTTGACTTCCAAATCTGCCTCAATGAAATGGGAAAGTTTTTTTTTTAAAGAACAGTAAGCAGAATAAAGAAGAGTAAGCAAGCCTTTGCAAACAATAAAAAACACTTTATCACTTAAAGCTGTGACTATGCTCTGTGTCTGGTCCAGACGAGAATGAAAAACTCAACTACTACTTAGCACAGATAGGAAAGAGAGATGAACAACAACTGCAAATAGACAGCCAAAACAGCGACGGTCCCAGAAGGAGCTGTTTGTTCTCTTATTCTTTTAGCCCCTCCATTATCCCATGGAAAAACTGAAAATTACTTCACACTCTTTCTGGCCTTTTTTTTTTTTTTTTTTTTTTTTTTTTTAAGTACTTTACTACTGCATTGCTGCAGTCAATTTGCTTGGCTCTGATATGAAGAGTTCTCATAATAGAGTCCTCTATTACAGTTGATCAATACGGAGTTTTGATGCTGTCTCAGACCTCTGCACCCCTGCTTGCTTGCAGGAAGAGGCCATTCAGGGTTCAGCTGAGCTTCAGTGCCAACAATTACACTGAAGCAGAACCGCTGCCAGAACTGGAGCAGCGCAGGACAAAATGGCACAAGGGCAAGCATTCTTTATTCCTGGCCAAAGGCCAAGGACTAACTCTTCGAGCTTTGTACAAAAGTCCTTCTATGTTATGCTTGTTAAGTCCTGAGCTTCAAGCAAATCTTTGTAATATACAGGATATATAACGGGAAAGCTATCTGACACTAGCCATTCTGCAGTTGGGGTGGAATAGGATTTCGATACAGGCTCTCAGCAACCATGAGAATGCCAATTTTACCTGAATATTCACATATTTTCAGAAACTGTACTTAGAATCTGCAACAATGTTCTGCCTAAAAGCGATCTAAATGTCTGAAAACACACCAGTGTTTGCACTTGGCAACAGGCAATGCATTTCCTGCAGAGAAGATGAAGGCAAGAAGCTGCTTTCACAGCTCACTCCAGTGTTATTCCTTGGTCAGACAGCAGCAAGTGTGGCCGTACTGGGCCCCCTTGTGAGGTCAGATCAGCCAAATAAGTATTAAAAACTAAATTTGAAAGGATGAATTGCTTTCATTTTACAATACAATGCTTCATAGGAGATGTTAAAGGACAAAGTAAACACTGGTGCTTTGCTGAAGTGGCTCCTTTTCAGTGGGGCCTTGCCAAACAGGGGAAACCATGATTTTAGACCTTGCCCTTGGTGAAATATTGTACTCTTGCAAATATGGGCAAAAACACTTATTCTGTGACATGCATTTTTTTCTTGTGTTCTGAATCAAAACGCCAAACCTTCCCTTCTCCCTATCAACAATCTGACAGTGACTGTGACTTCAGGAGCTGCTGTTTTTACCTAATGCTCAAAGGCGAGGGGGCCCTCTAGAATCTGCATCCTGCTCAGTAAGAAAAGAGGCCCAGATGCATAGGAACTACCTGGGCTTTTTACTGGAAATGAATCAGTACTTCTATGCACGTTTTTATGCCACACAAACTAAAAGCAAAAAATCACAAAATGACAGAAAGAAACACGTTTTTACCCAATGCTAGTTTTGTCACAAGATGCAATTCTGAGTGAATACAAGTCATTCATAAAGTTGAAAGATAACATCCTAAGTTACAGCAGAAGGGGCAGGAACATGTTCAGGCTTATCCTTCAGAGCATCTTTCTATTCAACATAGTGTGTGGCAAGCAAGCTTTGACGACGAGACATACTCCTTGCATACCCTCCACTGTCAGAGAAGTCAATGTGAGCCAAGAGTGCTCAGCACTTTGCTGTGCCAAAGCGAACAACCTTCACCGTCTTCTGCTCAAGTCAGTGGGAATAACGCACATGGAGCACACACAAACATTGTGATGTTAAAATTTGACAGGAGAATGGAGTAAGTTTGAAGGTGAAGAATAATGACAATATGCAACAGAATTCTTTTCATTAAGAGATGTATCATGTGAACTGCTGCTCTGATCAGTAACATGTGCTCTGACAGTACTTATAGCAGAGTTTTAAATAAGCCAAAGGTCATTTACTTCTCTTAGCTTTCCAGAAGAAAAAGAACTGCACTAATCTTATCAAGAGAAGATAAGGCATAGGGAAGCTTCTCGGGGCCTGTTACTAAGTTCACACGGTGCCTTGATTTTATTAATATCCTTCAGAGTCTAAAACAAAGTTCTGAAGAACAAAACGGCCAAATACAGAGAACGTTCTTAAAGGATTAGTCCTCTTCCTGACAGGGTCAGCAGGTGCGTGGTTCTACCTCAGCCATGCTTTACTGAGCAGCCCCTGCGCTGTACATCTGTTCAGATTGCTGCACATAAAGCGTGTCTGAGAGATACTACAAGGAACAGGATTTCCAAAAGTACGTTATCCCACTGCTCCTCACCTGCATTTCAGCAAACGAGTATCTCATAGACAACGTTCCACTGTTTTAATTCTTTAACAGCATCCCGTGACTAAACTCATCTCTCTTGTAAGGCTCACAGACTGAAACACTTCCTCCTGTATGGATCTGGGGAACTGCACACCAATTTCTTTTAGCACGTGTGGCCTTCCAAAGGTACATTCAACTTTCTTGTTTTAAAATTAATTGAGATAATTTAACTATTACCACTTCAAGAAAGGTAGTTAAGGTAGTTAGACAAACAAATTACTCTGCATCAGTGTCATAAACATTTGGAAAAGGTGCTTGCATGCATATTGCTGCAAAAGCTGAACATGAAAATGGCTTGCCTTCAACTGATTTCCCATTTGTTCCAAATCAAACTTTTTTCTGTTCATTTATTTTTGGATATGTTATAGGAAAATGTATTGTTTTTCAAATAGAATCTAATTAGCAACGAGGAGGAAAAAAACCCCAACCAAACCCCCCAAAATCAATGAAACACCAATCTTTTACAAAAAGACTGTACCATCAAAAACGTCTCCTGTTTTCTTTCTTTCAGACTCATTTAAATTGCTTTCTGACAACACAATGATACTATTTTGATCAAAATACAATATTGATACAAACATACATGTCCAGTTGCAAATGATCCATTAAAATTTAATCTTCAGTCCCTTCCTTCTTACTTAAAACTATGGTTTAAATTTTTCCATTAGCAAAAATATTTCCTTATGTTTACTTTCTATAACATTACTGCAGCCTAGTTAATTATACATTGCTGTGGCAACTAAAAAGAGCCAAGACCTGATATTTCAACTTCCTGATGATCTCTTCCTAAAGGCAAGCACTAGTACCAGCTGTTTTTTGTTTAAGAAATAGAAAGCAGGACACAGATAATGTATGTTCTCTTTTGGTTTAAACAGGGGAACATTAGATGTTTTTCCAAGAAAAAGAAATAGACCTCTGAAATGTCAAACAGTCTCATTGTGTCCACTGTGCATTTGTTTGCAAGCAGCAGGACTACAGATAAAAGACTTTTTTTATTCTAAGTTGTCTGAAAAGCAATCACTCTGTCTAGTCCCTTTGGTTGCCAGTGGGGCAGAGTGGATAACAACGTGGGAAAATGTATTAAATGGTAGAGCAAATGTGGCTAGTAATAAAGGACTGCAGAGTTGAATTAGGTATCATAGCATGAGAGAGACAGGCTTCAGACTCAGCCACCTACTCTGTATGCAGCATTCACTGATGAAACAAAAGGAAAAAGTGAAGGACCGAGAGCCCATCCACACTTTCTTACCATCTAAGAAGATGGATTTTACAGTTCACATACAGAATTGTACAGTAGCTATTCACCTCTTTCACAGGCTGTTTTATGATGAGAAGAGTATCTGAACAAAGGCATTATTTAAAATGTGTAGCTGCAACCAGACCACAAAGTTAATGCCCCTTGGGGCTACTCGTGTCCTCATTAGTTTCAAGCAACTTCATACACTGAGCTGGGAAATCTTAAGTTCTGTATATGTGCCTGAAGGTCACTTGGACTTAATCTTCCCTTGGAGAAAAAGTGTCTTAACATGCTTTGCGGCCAGAAGGTAGAAAAGTCTCATTTAAAATTAGATGCCAGAATTTCAGCTCCAACTTCTGAAAACTCAAATGACACTTGAGACTACAGTCTTGACACTCCATAAAAACCCACAGAAATGTAAGAAATCTTGCAATTAGGAATGTCTCCTAATCATGCTGTGTTCATGTGAAAGAAAACAAGGTTATTCCACAGATGCCCTTTTGGCCCATTTCCTTATCAAAGAAACACAAGTCTTGCATGCAGTCAAAACCTCTTCTACGCAGTTATCCCCAAAGGTCTCCAACTCCTGAGAACAGTTCATTTTTGTGATTTTTTTAAAAAATTATTTATTAGCAACATTTCTGAGGATGGCCAAGGACTTGTAGAACTTGCGTGACAAATAGTATCATCTCCAAAACCTTAGCATTAGTTTACAAGAACACAATAGGCATAAATGAAATCAAATAGGGATTGAAAGTAAAGGTGCATTTTATACAATGGAGACAAAAAATCCCCATTGTCCGATATGCCTAGGAAAGGTGGCAAAGTACACTTACTATAGATAGTTTTCCTGCGCCATTTGGAAAGTCAGAATTGCCTGGCTGGCTGACTGTTGCTTGATGAATATTAATTAGGTATAAAGTTATCTCTAAAACCCAATCAGACCTGTGCACTGGCTGAATGCATGGTAGTTTAGTTTGACATGAAAAAACCAGGGCATCCTTCAGCACAGAAGCCAAATCCCAGAGCTGGAACTGCAACGTGTCTACCCCACGCCAGTGTAGATACAACCTTCAATCACTCTGTCTAGTCAGGATCAAGTAAAAAATTTCAGAGCTGGTGCTGTATCATTAACAACAGCTTCCCAGTGGTCTCCCTCAACTGAGACTGAAGACTGTTTACCTGCATCGCTGCCCAAACTTCCTTGTCCAAAAGGGAAACAATATTGCGCAAACAGCATGCTGCAAACAGCAGGCAGTGAGGACCAGAGCAACGCACCTTCCTGCGGCTCATGAGCACTGTCAGGGACAGCACAAGTGAGAGACAGACAATTGCTTTAGAGTAGGGGTCCTCAAACTTTTTAAACAGGGGGCTGGCACGCGGATGCAGTGGCAGGGAGTCATCTGTGGCTGCTTGGTTTTCCCCCCCCCCAACCCCCGGCGGGGGGGGCGGGGGGGTTCTGTAAACACCAGGGGCCGGATTGAGGACCCTGGGGGGCCGTATCCAGCCCGCGGGCTGTAGTTTGAGGACACCTGCTCTAGGGCATTGGCAGTAGGTAACAGCTGCTGAAAACAATAAAGACAGAAAGTGGTATCAACCCTTGGTACCTGTAATGGTGTGTTTCACAACTAAATCTAACAAAATAATAAAAAACCCTCTTCTCTTGTCTCAATGTCTTATTTTACTTTAAAGAGCTTTTAACAGCTAATTTTCACCATCTCAAACTCTGAACAAATGTCAGCTGATCAAGGACCATGCATGCTATTAATATGCAGTAGTTTTTTATAGTGTAATAGTACTATAGTAGTAAATTAATGTTCTTGATCAGTGCTAGATCATTTGAAAATAATGTCTGGTATTCAAAAGAAGCTCTTTTACAGATGTATTACCTCTTCTTAGTACTGTGTTTTCATGCCCTATTCCATTTAAACTTGATATAAGTCCCTGGAATGGATTTGATGATTGAATCAGAATCAATACCAATGTTTTGGGCAATGTTTTACTGCTTTTTCTACCTGATGAAACCTCCATGATCCCTGGGAAAAGACTCACTGTGGTTAGTGATTAAGACACATTTGAAATCTATATGCACATGGGAAAGTAGTAAAAGCCTGATACCTTCTCTTTAAATGAAAGCAGTATTTGCAAAACCTATGCCAACATGCCTGGAATAAACACTTACTGGAAATGTTACTAGCAGGAATGCTAGTAATTTTCACAGTTTTGTATTAAGCAAATAGTTATGTTTCTTTACCAAAAATTCTGAAGTACTGTTCTCTGAGAGTTAATTTTACAGTATGACTTCATGCTACTGAGAGCTTTCATATTACCTTAAAGCAGAACTGTGTCTTAATTCTTCCAAGCTGTCAACCCTTACCAGTGTCTGCTCAGCAAACCTCAAAACAGGTAGAGTAAAATTTAAATGCACATGTATAACATTTTCATTTCAGGTCATACATGACATTATTTTTATGGTCAATTTAGAAGTAGAACAACATCAGATCTGTAATGGCAACTCCACTACAATCAGACGTAGTATGGAGAGACAGCTGCCATAGCATAATGCTCAAACATGTTAACTTTTGTTTCACCTACAGCAGCTTTCCCTACAAGGGTTTAAGTTCATAGAATAGTTTGGGTTGGAAGGAATCTTTGAAGGTGATCTAGTCCAAACCCCCTGCAATGAGCAGGGACATCCTCAGCTAGATCAGGTTGCTCAGAGCCCCGTCCAACCTGACCTTCAATGTTTCTGGGGATGGGGAATATACCACCCCTCTGGGCAACCTGTTCCAGTGTTTCACCATCTTCATTGTAAAAAAATTCTTCCTTACATCTAGTCTAAATCTACCCTTTTTATTTTAAAAGTTCCTCATGACTGTCACACTTCTTTTTTGCTTCTACAGGTTTTCTCACACTAAAAGCAACTTGCTCTTAACTTACCTTAAGACAATATGCATATTTTATTTCAGTATATCAAGGAAACCTGAGCAGAAGACATCAAGTGAAAACCCCCCAAAAATGTCATTATCACAAAATAGCTTTGCAAATGCACGAACGGTTTTTGGAGAGCAGAGTGGAGAAACATTGGCTTTGTTCCTGTTTTGGTTTCTTTTTTTAATATACACTCTATAAGGTATTGTTCAAGGTCTCAAAGTTTATATTAAAAAAATATTCTATTTCCCTTAGATTAAAAATAACTACAGTAAGATTTCTGTTCAGATTTTGCCTTAAGCCACTATTAATCCCAACCTCACAATGCATGTTTACTTACTTAAAGCTATTACACAATTTGCTACTTAAGTTGTTTTCTCAGTGTATTCTACCTCTAATCTTCTAGTAATCATGTTTTTGTGAACAGTGAGATTGACCAACATAATCATCCTGCCCTCTGAAATGGTTTTTCCTCAAGGCTGCATTCCTTAACAATAAACAAAAGCATAATAATGCAAAATGCAATGGTTCCTGCATATACAATGTACACTGTTAGAATTTTGGGGGCTACTAACAGCTCATCAATAAAGATTGATAGCTTTTATATTATTATATTCTGTTTTTCTAAATACAGTTTCTTTCTTAGTGCAAGCACAGCAGTAGGTGGGGCAGACATCAATTTATTACTGAAACTGTTACGAGTTCATTTATTCATCTCAAGTTATAAAAGAAAAAAAAGTAGCCTGATTCTCTTCCTAGCACCTATCAAATGAGGAGGAACTTACACTTAACTCAGCTGATCGATTTCAAATATAAAAGAAGGAAAGGAAGAGGAAAACTAGGCCAGGTAACATTTATTGCTGTCAGAGGTTTTAGCGTTTGAATAATTCATAAATGTTTTGATGAAAACAATTATGAGATTAAACAATGATACGAGGCTATTGTGTGTTACTTTAAAAACATATTTATAAAGCATCCATAGTATCTACAGCTGAAGGACCTTTTGCTTATTGGTGAAGCACAGGAAAAAAGTTGTATCTCCAAACACAAAAATTCATAAATATGTATTGCAAAAGCATGCAAAAGAAGAGGCCGACCAAAAGGACTAACTCGAAGATGTATTTCTAAGTGGCATTTTCTAAAAGCAAGAGAGCAAAAAAGGCATTCCAGTAGAAACTGCATAGGACAGAAAATGTATGTATCTTTTTCACAGGGGAAGAAGCAGGGTAGAATAGGAGAACACATACACACAATTTAGTTATCATCTGATTGCATTATAATTTGACTTGTTACCTCTTCAACTCTAACAGTGTCTAGAAGCTTAAAACCAGGCAGATATTAACCACCATAAAAACAGCACAGTACAGCACAGATTCCTGCTGTGAGGAGCTGTGACTGCGGGCAGTCTGGGAGATGGGGTACAACTTTGTCTGGGCCATTTTTAAGAGATCCTAGACTTCTGTACTGAAAAGGCATGTGAGGCAGTATGGGAAAGAAAAAATCTTCTCTAATGAAGAAATGAGGCAGGGGAAACTTAAAAGCCTCAAGCCAAGTCAGATGTGAAGCCAAGAAGTGAGCCCAGGTCTTCTGAGCTCGCCACAGCGCCTCAGCACAAGCCCAATGCCTCCACCGCACACCAGCTTACAGTAGATCTCTGTGGTGCAGCAGGAGCTACAGGCAGAGGTGAAGGACACAGCACAAAATGAACGAGCTACACACACTGAGCAGACAGCTCTTGGACAAGTTACCAAAAAGTTCACAACAGCACCAAAGCAGAGAATGTTCCTCTGAGAAGCGCTGAACTTACACGAGCAGGAGAAAGACTGCAGCAAACTGAATTGCCAAAGATAAATTAGACACTCTAGCCAAAAGAAAACAGAGCTGACAACAACAACAGATGGGAAGAGGAGGGAAGGAGAACAGGAACACAGCAAGAAGACATGAACCATAAGGAAAAAAGCATTCTAGTCTGTGGGAGGACCTAGGTAGCCAGTTAATTACTCATTAAGGTTAGTAGCTATTATTATTCTACATACTTAAGCGAAGCCACCTCAGTAGTGCCCAGGTGCGCTTACATAAGGCAGATGACATTCAGGACACCTATTGTTGTTTACTGTGGCTGAACCTTCCACGTCATTGACAAAGTAACAGTGTATTATTTAGTATGAAATTTTATATAGGAATAGAAACTTCTTTTACATGGAAGATTATTTAATTAGAGGTCCAATTGTTTTACTTCAGAGCAGAAAAGCAAGCTCCAAAATTTAGCAGCACACCTTCCTCTGGGGCTAGCACTAGCTTGTATGATTTACTCAGCCAACAGAATGACAGCTTTAGTTACAGCAAAAATTTAAGCTTTCATGAAATATTTGGCTCTTCACAAGGGGGGTGGGGGGGAAGCAGCCCATCATATTAGCTGGCATACCTGTTGTGTTAGCCTAATGAAACAGCTTCACCATGAACTGTTTCTTTCATCTAAAAGAAGCCACAGATACCAGAGTGGCCAACTTTTGAAACGTGCCTGAATTCTGCACCTATGGAAGTGTGACAGGCTAAGCCTGGGGGAGAAGGAACAGTCCCTCCCCAAGAGCTTCAGCTGGCCACAGAGGAAGGAGCACTCTTTTGCCATTTCATGCAGAATAAAGAAAACTGGTCAAAGTGGGTCAGGCTGAAACATATTTATCCCACAGATAGAATTGCTCCAAAATATGATCAAACCTATTTATCCCAGCTAAGCTTTAAAGTTGGTGTGTGCATGTATATCTGTACACACCTATGTGTATATAGTTTCCCAGGTATTTCAGCTAGTAACTAAAGGAATATTGTATGAATATTTTAGAAAGGTTTTTAGACACTGAATTCAGTCCTTGCTACTGCCAATCACTGCATTTACAAATCAGGTAAAAAAAAATACACATAAAGATATGCAAAGTATAGTCTTTAAAATGGTCTTTATAATTTTTTCCTACCAACTACTATAATGTCAGAATACTGTTACCACGGTGAAGTGAGGGGATGGAGTCAGCTAGTATTTTGCGGGGCTCCTTCTGATTACTTATAGATCAGCTGTGGATTCAGGATAAACTATGACCAAATTTTGATACATTCATAATGTTAAAGACCATAATTTAGTTATTAACACATTGAAAGTTTTTTCCAATGATTTTTCTTTCCCCAGTTCTTCCATGTCTCAGTCTGTACAATGAGGCTTTCCAGAAAAATGCAGATGCACAATTTTAACCTCTGAATTCAAGAAGCCTCTTGCAGTTGTTGAATTTTACACATGTAAGTAATCCCATGGCAATCAACACATGTTCTGGAAGAGCGCTACACGTGTGTCCTGAAAGAGCCCGCTGAAAATGAACAGCATTTGGCTACCGAAGCAATTGTCCTGAAATTAAAAAGGTTCATTTGCAGTGTTATGCTTCAATAACCTACTAAAATAGCCTTTTAAAATATCTGTGGCTAGTTTCTTAATGCAATTTCATAATTTAGGGAGGCAGAACATGTGTATCAATTTCTTGCACAGTACGTGTAGTAGGTTGACTAAACTAAGGATTACTAATTCTTGACATTTATTTTGCCTCAAGAATTCTCTCCTGATGCCACATAATCTTCAATGTGCCCTAACCCTCAAACATAAAGCAAACTACTCATAATCACAGCTAACATCATTACCTTTTTTTTTTTTTAAATCATGCTGCAAAACCTTATTTCCATTCATTTTCAGTATCACAACAATAGAAATTGCAGGAAGGGAAACCATGGTAACCAACTGAACGTGCTACAGCAGATATCTGCTCAAAAGAACATGCAGTACCATCACACTTCAACGCCTACCACTAGTACAATCTCTACCCATTTCCTCCTTATCCCCATCCTAATTATTAAACAAGCTCTCAACCACAAAAGGCTACATTGTCTTATTGTTACTGTCATTTGCTATAGGTCCTGGCATTAAGCACTGTACTACACTTTTGCCAAATTTAAAAGCAGATCTAATACCTCCAGGAGCTAATTAGGAATTTTCAGTTCTTTTAATCAGTTTGGAACATCTAATTAATGTTACAATGTATTTTATATATTTTTATTGTCAAAGAGACTTGCTGATATGTATGGACACACATATATACCTACAATAATTTTCTCATGTTAGTAATTTTTTTTAAACCTCAGGGTTGCAAAAAATTTTCAGTGGCATTCTCTGGTTAATTAATTAGTAAACATCAGTGAATTCTGCTATGATTTTTCTTTTTTTTTTTTAAATAAGCTATGAGAAGCCACATTCATGATTAAGTACAGGCATTAAATATAGTAGGGTGCTGCTTTCTACTCTTATTTGTGTTTATGCTTCATTCTCTTGCATCTGATGTCTGAACTGATAGAATTTCCCAGGCTTTCTTAGGCTCTGAACATCAGTTTTCTTTGCAGGACAGGTCTGAATATTTAGCCAAACACACACTTAACCCAAAATTTAAATTATCATTTTCTTTTTCCCTAAGAACGTACTTCTACCTCAGTTACAAATTCTGGGAAATTTGTTTTCTGAAAAAAAACCCGTCTTTTTTTGAATTTAGATTTAAAAGGTAGTCTCTTAAAAACAAAAAAAAAGAAATTATGCAAATTAATTGCACAATAATGGATGAAGGTAGACAAAAACAGCTCATCAGGTGATCAAAATGCAGCTTCTCATATAAGTGGAAAGCAGATTTTACAGTAATTCACCAGCAACTTTAATAACTGAAAAGGTATTTTGTGTAAGAATCACTTTTTCTACCTTATTAAAGAAGAAGAAATACTCAAAATCTTCACTTTGAACTCAGTTAACTATTCCACAGCATTGCACTAAGAATATTTGACTGCCTCGGTTAAGCCTGAAAAAGCTATTATTTGCCCTGTCCTATATTTGGTCATTTAATCGGTGCTAGGCTATGTCTGTAGCTATTGCAGCTCAGGAACAAGATCTTTAGGTCTGCTAAAGCTTGTTCTATAAAAGCATCAGAGCCTAATGCTCCACAGCGGTCAAAAACTCATTTAAAAAGATTTAGAGAACAAAGAAAGAAAACTCCATGGCCCACTTCATCTTGAACAGGATGTGCAGTCCTGGTCCCCTCACCTCCAAAAGATCATCACAGAGTAAGAGAAAGGCGCAGAGAAAGATGACAGAGATGATGAGGGGTATGGAACAGCTTCACTACAAAACCTGAATGTATAGTTTAGGACTCCTTGACCTGTAAAGAGAACAATAAGGGGTATGTGAGTGGCATCAAAAAGGTAAATGGAGATCAGTTGTTCACTGTTTCTCATAATACAGAAACTAGGGAGCATCCAATAAAATTGCAAGGTGGAATCTTCAAAAAAGGGATGCTGCTTCCCATAACACCTGGTTAAGGCATGGAACTCATGCTACAGTTGCAGACAGCAAAGTCTACCAAGGTTAAAAAATGGGCTCAGAAAGCCACTAGACAAAAATCTCTCCATCAAAGGCCTGAAGAAATAGCGAAGATAACAATTTGGCTCAGAAGTCCCTGAACAGCAAATTTTCAGAGGCTGGGAGAGCACATCAGAACTACTACTACATGTTCATCTTGTTCTGACACTTTTCTTTCAACATTTGCTATTAATAGCTAGCAAAGAGTGGATACTGGATTGGACTATGAACTGGTCCTTTGATCTGACCCAGTCAGGGAACTTGCTAATACGTAACAGATATATAACTCAGGAGAAACTCTTTGCAAACTATTACCCAGATCTCTCCCCAACTCTATCCATTTTATGATGGCTTAAAGCATCCCTTAGAGTAACTTAAGAAGAAGGGAGATGCGGAAGAACCACGTTAGGAGTAGAATGGTCCATAAAAGAACCTTCATGCACCAACTGCATTTGCATTCTGTGCATTTTGGATGTAGCTAAAGGCTGTAGCTTAGTGTGATTAGCCAATCTGTTCCAGATTTCACAAAAACATGTTTTTATAACTGTGAATTCTGTCTGACTACAAAGTAGTTATAATTTGTGGTGTTAACAGTTTGTTCTTTATCTTCTAGAAAGATTAAGTTGTGTAACAGTGGAAATCTTCAGTGCAGAGCAAAGACAATCTAAGCATCTCTGGAAGAAGCCCGCTATAAGTACAGTCTAGAATGGAATGAGCAATGAGGATAGAGATAGAAGAGAATATCATTGTTTTTCCCCTATAATACAGCCCCCTGTAAGGTGATCTTTAATAATTTTAGAAAAAGATACTTACTTAACAAAGTTGAGCTAGGTTTCATTAATCTCTATCAGAGTTGCAGCATTGAGGATGATGTATTCAGAAATACATTTAGGCAGTCATAATAAGGATTCTTAATTCTACCCTTATGTCTCAGCTAGCTTGCTTTGTGGCCAAAGGAGTTTTGTTAGTGTTTTTTCTAACTTTCAATTTAACTAGGTTAGAAACTTTACAAATGTAGGAGATAACTGATGTTAAAGTTGATTAAACAAACTGTAATATAAACTAAATCAATCAAACAACAAACACCAGGATATCTTCCTTTTTGAATTCCGAGGATGCAGAGGACACAGTGCCTTCATTTAATTTAGTAACACAAAGGAAAAAATTAGACAACACGGAACTACAACTGGAACTAAATTAAAAACAACTTCACCAATGACTTGTGTGAGGATACCATCAAGATTGTAGACATCAGCTACAACAGTTGGCGGAATTAAATGTAGAATTCAAATTTTTCCATGATGATTTGAGGAGTTGCCTGGTTTGGGTCCCCAGGACAAAGCATGAGAAGCTTGGGTTTTTGCACTGCAGAAATGAAGAGTGGATATATTTCATTGCAGAGACAGCATACCTTGCCACAGAAGGGGTTATGATCCTGTTTCACTAAACTGCTCTTCACGACTGGATGCACTGGGTTTTTCAGGATTCCCAGGCATGCTGGCACAAACACAGGAAGAAGACATCTGCCAGATCTAGGTGTGCTGAGCTGTCTGAAGTGCCTGCCCCTCAGCCAGGGAACAACCCTATCTCAGTTTCAACGGCAGCTGATCCTACCCAATGCCTCCACAAGACTTTTAGGTCTCAAAGAACTGGGATCTTATGATGCAATTGCACTTCATAGCTAGTTTTCAATTTGTCCTATTCACAACCGATAGACTGTCAAAGACAGACAAGTCAGGCAACAAACATACACGGAGACAAATGTTCTCAAACGTCTAAATGGGGTCACATCTGTAACGTAGTGGGAAAAGGGCAAAATGAAGCACTACCAGCAAAAACGTAATTGCTATTATCCTGATGGTGCAAGTAATAAGGAATGTTAGCACTTCAGAAAGGGTTAGGAAAGGTTAAAGATACCAAATCTGTAACTGAAGTAAAAGTACCACCACGATTTTTAAAACAATAAAATTAAGAAAATCACAAGGAAGTTCAAGCACTAAGGTCAACAACACAGTACAATCTTTTGAATATTTTATAAATTTAAAAATGAAGTATTAATTACGAACCTTAATGCCAAAGTGTAGGTTCCAGGTTGCCGTTGGCTTTCACGAATGAGGTAGCTTCCCTCTGCAACACTTAATAATTGGTCAGCTTCCTCCCTTGAGATCATCCCATGGAATCTAAGGAAAAAAACCACTTCTGAAACACACGTTTTCACTTTTAAATCACCTGTTCTTCTTTTAAAAACCACCAACCACAGTAATTAAAAAAAGACACAAACATAAAAGTGACTGATTTTTAGGAATCTACATCTTAAACTAATCTCCCTTTCTGCCTGCATTTGAAGTCACTTTAAATGGTTTAGAAAGGCTTCTATGAAACAGTATCTATGAAATTAGTATATTGCTTTTAAAATCTGCATCTATCAATTTAATATGTAGAAATAAATCCATTTTCTCCTGCTGGCTTCACATGTTTTGTGCCAGTGGCATGCAATACAACATTTTGCAGCATTCAGGGACTTAATGGCAATTTGCTAAAAACTTGGGGATGACATATAATCTCAGTAATTACTGGTGTAATATCCCAGCAATACTACACATCTTTTACCAAAAAAACCCCCAAGTAAGATCTACTTAGTTTCCCCACACTAAAATCTAACCATCTTTGCCTTAGCAGTCTGAAACAGAAGACACACATATACTGTACACTTGTATTGCATTTGTGATCCAAATCTCTTATTTTCCTGCACACAAACGCCTTCTGCAAAAGCCAATTGGAGGTGGGGGTAGAAAGAGACAACCCTCTGAAAGTACAGAAACATTTTTTTCTGACTTAAGGTAGCACTCAATGATATCCATATCCATCAGGAAACGCAGCTGTATATTTTAGGCAGACAAAAGTGATGGTACTGCAATAATAATGTAATGGTGAACAGGACACACTGCTGTAAAACACACAGCAGCAGCAAAGGCCTCAGAACAAACACTTGCAACCTTTTCTGTAATAATATCAACCAACACAGTCAAGATAAACCACTTTCAGAGGTGTATGTTACTTACTCTCTTCCATAATATTTGGGTCTGTTCTCTACCTAGAAGAAACAACAGAAATTGTAATGTTTCATAACAAGTGAACCTATACAGTAAGCATACTGTCCATAATATAGTATTAAAAACAGAAAGGGATATAAAGTGAAAGTACAGACAAAAGTCATCTGCTATCCCAGGATCTTCCCTGTGAGTGGAATATAGGGAAACCAAAGGTAGACCTCTGGGAAACATCGCACTCTGAACAGCTTAGAACTGACTGAGCAAGAATGAGCCACTTGGATCACATCATCCTCAGCGCTCCACTGATACAAACTGATGGCATTAAGTATTGCTTGTACACACGGCCAAAAAGGGGAAACAAAAGATTCATTTCAGGGGTGTAAGTGCACTATATTGTTAAATGCACTAATACAGTGTAACATCTATAAAACTCTTAAGTGTAGAAGTTATCATCCATCATAGAGCTGTCGGTGCCACTGCTGTGAGAAATTAAGCCACTACCATATCCACTCAGAGTGAGGGCGAGTGGTAGATTCAACAAGCAAGTGCCTAAGTCTTGCACTTCTTGACTTCATTAAACTGTGCAATCAGCAGTATCACCTAAAAGACCTCAACAACAGGTATGCACGTGTTATGCTGTGTAACACTAGCTCTTCCATGCTCTAGAGAGCATACAGTGTAAATGCAGAAAACACGCAAGGGTGTCAGAACACAATTTGCCTGCCAAGTATTTCAGATGAAGTAACTAATCTGCAGTTGTCCAGGAAGTTGAGAGACAAAGTGAGGAGAGGAACTGCAGACCTCCCAGAAATCAGCTTAATAAATATCCCTCCTTGCTACATTTAAAGGAAGAAACGCTTTGGAGAGTAAACTTCAACATTTATACAACTGGAACTACAGGAGTACAAAATGATCCAGCTATAATAAACCACAAAATACTCACAGTACACTTTAGTTTCTTTTTTTCCATCTTTTCAGGAAAAAGCCTACTAAAACTGGCACTTCTCTCCAGTTACCTTAGCGGAGTATAAATAAAGATTTCAGATGTCCAAAACAACAACAAAAAATACATCCTGGTGTACAGCCTAATAACAACTCTTCCACATTCCCACCAAATAAAAAGCTATTGTGATAGTTCACCACTTTTAAAAATCATTTAATCACTGGAAAGATGTAAAATGTTCTAAAAGATTTCCTTTTCCTACATAACAGCAAACAAGAGCTGTCCAGTGTGATAACTGGGCCTGAAGAGATTGGATCATTTCAGAAAAGAAGTCTTACATAGTTTTTGTTAAATGTAGGCTATTTCGTCAATAGGAAGACAGCAACATGAATGGCAAAAAAATGCAAACATTTTATTGTTGTTATTACAGAAACTTGCAACAATTCGTTAACTAAAACCCCCAAGATAAGACATTAGTCTCAGGCAGTTGTTAAAAAAAAGAATCCTGTTATGGTAAGATTTTGTTGCCTGTCTATTGAGATTTTATATTTATCTCTGTGAATACAGTGAATTTACATGACAGAACTGGAAAACTTATATAGGCAAAAGGATTCCATTTCAGAAATGGATTAGTAAAGTGACAGGACATCTTCAGAGTACTTGCAAAAACTAAGACAAATTATAATATTATACTCTGTGTGCAAACATTTGAAAATGTAAACTGGTGGATGACCGGACAAAAACTGCTGGACTTCAGGCAGTTGTAGCTGGGTTTGCAGTTCATCTTGGTGGATGATGAGTTAAAAAGGAAAATAAGCACCTCTGTGAACACTGAGTCTCTATTGATCAGTTTTACCAACTCACAAACTCAGTATAAATGTTGATGTGTAACACTGTTTGCTTGTGTAAGACTCAGTGCAACTGGAACACCAATTCACTGAGTTTTATTGCCCGTTTTTTGGTGTTTTGTTTTTTTAAATAACTTTTAAAATTTATGATATCTGGGGCTTTTGACATGTAGATTGAATGTATACATTTAGACTCTAAGGCAACTCCAACAGAACTCAGCAGGGGCATTCTAATTCACTCAGAATTAGCTGGGCTACACACACACTTAGTGCAGTCCACGTGAACTTACAAAAACACAGATTTCTTGTAAGCCAAATCTACCATTTAAGACAGTAAATACTGTTCTCCAGCTTCCTATAATGCTTCCTACAAGTATCGTTACACCAGCTTTACTCATAACAACTTAGGCATAAGAGGCAGTGTGATATTTGTTCTTACTTCAGGTATCCCTAACTGCACCAGAACTAGAAGCAACATGCAGCTTTCTTGGTCTTTTGAGTCTGCCTGGACTTCAAAAAGTTCCTGCCGGACTGTATTTCTACAAATTACAGTTGCAGGCACCCACATATCTTCCAGCTGCATTTCAGCGCTGAAAGCCAAAACACTTCAGCTTAGAAGCCTCAGTAGCCTAACTTTCACGCTTGGTCAGCCTTAAATCATGGAGACAAAACCAAAACATCCATCCAGATTGGAACTAAAACCCACCTAAGAAAGGAAATACGTTTTCAGATAAAATGAAAGCAGTAGCAAGAAAATGGTCATTTTAACTAAAGCTGTTAGCTGAAAATACAGTGCAGTTGTCCTCTGCAGACTTTCTTTCTAATTTGGCAGTATTTTTGGACCAAAGTAGCATTGAACATGAGTGAAGGCAGCCTTAGCTACTTCATTTTCTCTGTATCCAGCAAAGATCAACTGAATGCTAAGCCTTTTGACTTCTCAGGGCTTTTTATTTATGAGAAAAATTTCCTACTGCTGTTTGTTTGGCCTGTGTCTGGCACAGTTCTAAAAAAAGGCTTCTAACTTAAGGGGGAAAAAAACCAACAAACTGTGAGATAGTTGATTTCAATGTGCTTATTTGTATAGCACTGATGCAGAGGCCACAGAAAAGATTCAGGTCTCACTATAATACTTGCAAAAACCATAAAGGTCAATGAGATATCCACTACTGTTTCAATCTGATTTTTTCAAACCGAGGTATGAAGCAAATGAATCCAAGTTTACGAACAAATAAAAGGGGCAGATTTGGCAAGTGCCTTACAGTAGCCAGTCCTTTGGAAAACAGCTTAGTTACCGTCAAAGCTGGGAAGTCATTCTGGTTGAGTGTCATACAGATAAAGCAATCTTTGAGAACAGGTCTAACAAGGGTGTGCATTATATATGCTCATCTATGCTATGTTTCTTGACTGCCCGTAGAGGCCATTTTCACAAGACTACACAGAGATGCTGTTCAACAGGCTTGTTAACTACTAGCTCTGAATTAGGATGAAGTCTCATAATAGGATGGAAAAGGCCAGTGATTTTAATTATCTTCATCATTTGTCTGTTTGATATTTTCTCATACATAGTTATTTAAAATTTATCATGGAGTCCATTCATACAGCAGTCAAGGATGCCCTAAATATGCTTGCGCATGCACACGTGTGTATATAAAAGGTTATATGTACAACAAATACAAATTCCATGAAGGTAATACAATATTAATTGGACAAATTACAATTCAGATGTAAGCCTCATGTAGAAGTCAAGCATCCTTAGAATGTTAAGGAATCACCAACTTTACAAATTAACCTCACACAGTGTTAAAAGCTTTGGCTCTGCCGCATCTTCACAATAAAAAATCCCAAATGAATGCTTTTTACGTCAGCGTAACTTCACTGATCTGTGTATTGCTCTGATATGAAACTGATGTAACAGAATAGAAACTCTAATTCTCTGTATTTGAAAAGCATTTCATTTTAAGTAGGTCATTCTGTTGAATACACCTCTCAGTATCAGCACTTGTACAACATGTGCTTTTGTACCTTAAATAAAAGGTTGCAGTTTTTATAGTGTGATTTTCAATTATTCTTTAACAAGTGCTTTTTCCCTAATCATCACTCTTGCTTATGTCATCAAGTGGAATACCATAAGGCAAGAGAAGCAATTTACACACTAATACCTTACCAAATTACATGTTGTTCCCTCCCACTGACCTCTTTGATGTTCTCTGGACCAAAATTATTTTCCTAATATTTATGAATTTGTTTATACAGCTGAATAATTCAACCACTTAGGAGAAGATTCTGCTTCCCACTGACTCATGCATGGCTGCTAATAGAAACCCAGCTGAGAAAGAGCAGATCACAAAGCTCAACACTAGCAGAAGAGGCTGAGACCAGAGAGAAAGGTTAAATATGTTACTGCTTGCTGAATATATTTTCACTTCAAATCTGGCTCAGCTGCATAAATTGCGCAATACTTATAACAAAAAAACAATTATCTGCATTATAACAAATTAATGCAGAAGTAGGAAAATGCACATGGATAATGTACTATTTCAATTTTACCTTTTTTAGGTAAAAATAAACTTCAAATAGGTGGGTTGTTTTAATATAAATGAATTCTTTAATGAGACATGTATTTAATATACTCTGTTCTGCAGCTAAATACCTGCCACTGACTGATTCTTTTGTAGCTCTATTTTATTTAGCTCAATTCTCACTAATTTCTAAAACTTGCAGCTTTTATTTCTCAGTTTCTACAGTAATGTTCATGGTGCAGACAAAGGTTTAGTCTGCAGAATTCAAGAAACTATTTTAAAAACACAGAATATATCTTCTTTTTTTTTCCCATTCACTCTAGCACAGGGAAAGTTTTACACTTATTCAGCGTTTGTCATATATTATAATCCTGTTTTGGAATAAATTCATAGAAATACAACATTATAGACACTAATATAGTACATTTCTTTCTTCAGTTGCAGAGTGTTTTGATTGCTTGTGGTATTTTTGCCAATCCCCCATTGACTCTAAGAGACTACCTGTTTGTAGAATTAGACAAGGAGGACCTCTATGTAGGGATGCAGTAAGCTCAGATGCTCTCCAAACAGCTTGGATGAAAGGTTCATGCAGGACACCACTCATCCACAGCAAATTTTCCTCCCTATAACAATCCAACATTTCAATTTGCCACCCGTATAATAACTAACAAAATTTATAATTAACAGAATTAAAATTCAGTGATAACACGGATGAGAAAATTACAGTGGTCAGTGTAATTCATATTTGAAGAAGCTTTACACAGATGCTTTTATATTTGTCTGGCAAGAGCATGTCTCTTGTTTGATTCTGAAAAGGCAGCAATCTGGACCTCATCAATAGTTGAAGGATTTCCAGCACTCCAGAGGCAGAACACATTTTTTATTTTCAGATACTGAATACACATTAAATTTATATCTCTGCTTATTTGATTGGATAGGCTAATAGTATTCTAAGAAATACTATGGAGGAGAACTTGGTATAAAATTTGCTTGTGGCTTCTAATCACCTAGGGCAAAAAGACCCCAAAGCTCTTCTTTGCTGTCAAACTAGCATGGGATATAATGCCAACAGATTTTACTGAATTTACCAGACCCCTTTATCAGTTTATAGTTTCTCCTTGACTACAGGGTATGTATGCACTGTGCAGTTCACAAAAAAAACAATTACAATTGTTATCTGCTGTAAGATTTCCTTAACTGCTACTACTTTCCTACTACTTACATTTCTAATTTTTTTTTTGGTTGGTTGGTTGCTGTTTGTTTTTTTAAAGAAGCCAAAAGGCATATAGATAAATGAAGATTCTAATTCTCTAAGAATTAAAACATTCACACCTGAGGCTCTCAAAGTATCTAATTAAAGAAACTGAAGAATTGTCACTGATCACAAGAGCTATGCAACTTTATAAGCAACACTGTAAGTCTGTCACTATATGAATAAACAATAGCAGGGCTCTGAGATAAGACTCAGCAAACAAAACCTACAATGATTTTACAGGCATAATGTCAGCACCTCAATGAACAGTGTCAGAAGCCTACCAAATATCCCTCATACGCTTTACAGTATGTATATGTATAATATATTTACACACATACTAGCACTTCTTCCACCAGTGAAATATTTTTGAGGAGAGTAAGGAAAAAGCAACTATTCAACAGTACTTAACACCAATAAACACAACCCATTGGAAGCAGGGAGTAAAATACTTCATCCTACCCAGGTGAGCACTCTGTACAATCACAAACCTGTATTATAAGACTAAGCTCCTACAAGACTTCAGATATTTTGTATATTAATATAATGAAAACCCCTATCATAGAAAATTCACAAAATAGAAGAGAACCTTCCTAATAATGTTGCAATGGGAACAAAAACCTGGAAAACCTCCCATTCTTTCACAGCTTAGATCTTCTATAGATCTTTCCTCCAGATGTCCACCCTAACTTACCTGATGTACAGAAGATATCTGCACAGCAACCTTAACAAGAATACTCCAGCCTGGACCCTCATTAACAGTAGAAACACTGGTTAAAACAAAACTTTTTGCTACAATGCTTCTTGTAAAATTAATGTATTGCTCTTTCCTATAATGATGTCTTGCTTAAGTGCGATCAGCCATAGCTATACCTTTTATAAAAATACAAATCTATCAAATTGACAGAGGAAAACAAGAGTTCTTCCACTAAATGCAGTATTTCACTTCTGTTAAATCTCTACTTTTTATTTTAAAACCTGAGACTACTTCATAGAATCACAATTGGGCATTTGACATGATGACAGGGAAACGGCTGTTTAATTCTGTAAGTAATACTGCTTGTGGTCTAGGCTGTAAGCTAGCTATGTTCCTGACAGTGCTATGTCCCTCTGTATCCAATACTACGCCAGTGACTACCATATTTCAGAGATTAATTTTCTTTCTCTTGGCACATGATAAAAATGCTTAAGTTTTATTGCAGCAATGTAACAACTTTCAATGGTTATTCAGTAAAAGCTGTGTTTTGTAATACTGCTTAACAAGTCAAGCCTAACATTTTAGCATTTTTGAAACTGAAATTAATGTTTTCCAGGTTCCTAACTGAAGCTGCAAGGGAGATGCAGTTGTAAGTGAAATCTTGCTGGCATGGATGTTTGGTATCAGTTAAACCCTCCAGCAACACAGCTCCAGAGAGGTGCTGCTCTGCTGGATGGCAGCTAAGGGCACACTAACAATTTGGGGTCCGCCTCAACTACTGACCCCACCAGCAGGTGTTTCTGTATCACTGCATATCAATGGAATCCCATTGATACTGTTTGGATCCTTAAAATCTGTGGCTCTGCATAGCTTAGCTACTAGTATTAATGAGTCTTAAAGTACTACAGCTCAAATAATAGCACCAGGGGACATTTCAGTCTTCCCTCCCTTGATCTATTGCACACATTTAGCAGCGATGCATGTACAAATGGGTGCATAGCTCCACTGTTCAGCTCTGCTCTTGCTTCTGTGGATTTCTGACCCTAAAAGGGGGAGAAAAGGCATGTTTCCATATATCTAAGAATCAAACCCCAGTAAACTATTCTCATGTATACACACCATACTCAAAATTCTTTTTAACTCAATTTTTAGATCAAATAGATTTCCAGATACCAGTGCCCCCAAGGCTACTTATTCTAATCACAGCATGAAATGCTTGGGTTGGACACCACACAGTATAGACTTGGAATTACTGGACTCTATAGAACTGAATCTTTACAATACCCACCTCACGAGTGCAGGTTATCCTTCTAGGATGGGGAGCTTCCTGTTGCAATTGATACACTGGGAGAAGGCAGAAGTTAAATTCTGATTAATACAGAAGCATTGTATAAGTCAGGCATTTTAACATTAATATTGCTGTTTAAATAAAGAAGACTTTCTGCAAGATTTAGTTCAAGTATACATATATCAAGGTCTCAAAAATTACTTACAAGTGGTCAGAAAAAAGAATGTTGCTACCCAAATTAGGATTATTTATTGTCTTTACAATTAATTGATCATGTACTATGGAGTAACTAGGTGAGACCAGTCAAGTTTCTATCAAGCAGATCAGAAAAGGAATCATAATAAATGCAAATTAAATGTTATTATATGTCAAATCAGGCTGCTGTCTCACTTTCTTCAGTAAGCAGATAGAGTCCCATCCTATTATGCTGGATCCACACTCAGTCACCTGAAATATGCCAAGACTTTACAAGAACCATTCAGAACTTTGCAGAATCAAACCCTCTGTTTTTGACACTGCTCAGTGATGACCCTTCTGAACAAAGAGCAAAATGTCCTTTGCATTTGCAGATCTAAAGACATCAGGGAGTTGAGTAGCAGAGTAAAACAGTTAAAGCCCAAATAATGATACACACTTACCAGTATCTTCCCTCCCCCTTTTTTTCTTTTTTTAAAAATAAGCCTCATCAAGCCAGAATAAATCTTAGGAGCCAGTTGTAAATTTAATGGTACTAATGCACAGGCTTTCTAATATAATACCAAAAGAGTGACTTTCGACTTCTATCCTAGTAAGAGTTTGGTTTGGCAAGTCACCTTCAAAATGAGGCTGTCAACGCTAAGCTAGTACTTGAACAGTACTCTAGAGCTGATCAAACAGACATTTGGAATGGTAATCTTTTAAAATTCAATTATGTTTCAATCATTAGTACTAACACCAAGGTCTAATAACATCTGCTGTCACCTTCTTAGGCAATAAGACCATGCATTGATTTAACCAATAGGATTTCACTTCATTACACTTCTCATTTGATTGTGAGTCTTTTCCACTGACAAATGCTGTACTTATGTGTGAAGTTGATGCGAATGGAGAAAATGGCAAGATGCCCAATGATACAGCAATCATAAGATAAACTGGAAAAATGCACTCCCTTTGTTCCAAATGAAAAAACCCAATGTTTTTTCATGACATTACTAAAATCAGTCCTTACCATCCTGTATTGTAAAAACCCCAACTTTTGCAAGTAATGAAGAACAGCACACTAGTATATAAAACACTAATTTTCATTTCAAGCATAGCATGGCCATTTATTTTTCTAGCACACAGGTTTCCTAGCTTCTGTTGTAAAAGTCATATTTGATGGCACTGGGCCTTGACCATATCTAATTCGGAGAACTGTAGAGTGAAGTTTAAAGGAAAAAAAATAAAACTCACAGAGCAAATAAGGATTTCTCTGAATTTCACAGAAAAGCAGTGGAGACTCACAGTCAGTATGCTCTGCAGAAATCAGCTAAAAACCGAGAACTGTTTCCCACCTTACTTCAAGCCAGGCTGAAAAGATTTTCTGGAAGGAAATTCTTCTTCTCAAAAGGCAGTACCTTTCTCCACTTCCAGTCAGAAACATAGCAGGTAGACCAGTTAACTTATAAAACAGAATGCCTATTCCTCCTCCTCTTCTAACTGATGTATGCAATTCAAACTGTTCAATACCAGTTTACATGCTGTAATTATTGCCAGGGAAGTCAAACAAGACATTCTTTTTCATCCATCATGAGACAGAAACGTAATCAAACCCCTTGACTCTGCACTTAGTTCTGAACCATGGGAAGAGTTCACCATGGCAAACCATGATGGTGTAGGAGAGTGCATACACATTCAGACTTGCCCAAGCCTTCAGCTCCTGGCAAGCTGCCAAAAGATTTGGTATTAGAGTGGAACTCCCTGTTATAAATTATGGCATGGAATAAACCAAACAAAGAGGCAGAGTTCCCCAAGTTCTCAGAAGGTACAGAGCTGTGATTCATTGTTAATGCTTACAACAGGAAGCAAAATACACAGATCTCAGTAACGAAAATGTATTGCAGTGATGACTACTGATGTTAACGCCAAGGAGCAAACTGTCTCAGTTTTATCTTTCAGCCCTCTGCTGCAAGAAAAACACTTGTTCAAATCATCCTGTGTGCAAATTCTCTAATATTAAGCGGCTGACTTGGCATATGACAAACTACTGGTATAACAAATGATGATTCAAAAGACCCTGACAGGCTTTGCCACCAGATTCACAAACAGACCAAGGTCTCAGCTGTCTCAATTACAGGACAGCAATTGCATATGTTGGCAATTATTAAAAACTGTTCAAAGTCATCTGATGAAAACACTCAAGCTGGACAGATTACAAGTCTTCAGTCTTTTTTTAGACATTGTCTTTCTATTTTCTTTAATTAACATAAACGTATTTTAAGAGACCCTGACATTCCTAGACTGTTAAGGCGTACACAGTTTTGCCAACACCTGTAATTTTTACTACGATTTTCACAGTATCTGACTATTTTCTTTCAGCCTAAGCAGTTTGAAATGTCTGATGAGACATGTTCTCATTTACAGAAGTCACCTGATGTTCATTTGGACAGAAGATCTGATCACTTCAACAACTCAAAAGCTGGAAACCAAACCCAAACAAGAAGGCTGATTTATGAGCTTTAAGGCCTAACTGTGATTTTTGAATGCATCAGGTTGGCAATGGCAGGGACAGAACAGAAACAACTGACCTCTGTGAACCATTAACAGAAGACTGGCCCAGGTGACAGAAGAGGTGGTTTTGTAATGCTTGTTTAATTCTACTACATATATTTTAGCTGACAAAAATACTTTGTTCTGTTTTCTTAAATTTACTCTCTTTCTAACCCTGCTTTTCACTAAGCCTTTAAGATCAACCCAAAATCTCCCAAAAGACTGAAAAGAATCTCCCACTGCAGGATTTAAACCTTTTTGAAATAACTACATTTTCTCAGGTGCTACATCTTCCCAATCTTTAGAGAACAACATTTTCATCATGTGATATGTTGCTTGAGCAAATCCCTTTAGCCAGCCTGAAGACACCAAGTTTGGGAATATATACAAAAGAAAATGCAAACATTAAGTCTGATGTCTCTAAACCGTTGAATGTGTTAAACACACAAACATTCTTGCTTTCAAAATCTGCTTTTAAGAGAAGACTCTTCTTTCTTGCTGTGCCTCCTCAAGTCTCAAAATATCTTGCACCTTAACCTTTCTGTCTACAAAGAACGAGAATTTAGAGGTGAGACACTGTGGGAGCTATAATGCTTTGCTACAGTGCCATTTGCTTTGTGTTCTCCTCAATTTCCCTGAACCTCCAGCAGCACTACCAAACAACAGGCCATCCCTCTACATGGATTTGTTTTGTTTTGTTAATTAGGAATGAAAACCAGCAAGCTGCAAAGTTCCCAAGGGAGTGGCACTCTAATCTGTGGGCAACACATCCAGCCTACTGCCCTGTGCACCTGACTAAGGCAGCCTGCAAGGCCAGCTTCCTCTCAGCTAGGGCACACATGTGGAAGAGCTGCAGAGCCCAGGCGAGCAGCTGGTAGGAAACTGGGCCCTTCTAGTCAGGGCTCCAAAAATTTGTCACGCCAGGCCAAACTAATGTTCTCATTTTACTACATCAGCAAATTCTGGGGGAAAAACTATTTATTTTGAGTTTTTCAAACCATCTCATGTCTCAGCTCTAGTGATACAAGGTACTAGAGCAGAGGAGCCCTAAAAGTTTGTAAGGATACCAATTTTAAGGTATGAATGGGGTTTATATAAGCCCTGGTCTAGGCAGGCAAAGTAATATAAGCCAGACCCACACAGAAGCGGGACCACTTATGTTAGTAAGGTGCAGAAATGTACTCCTCCAAATAATCAGCATCCACTTGTCCTTGAAGATAAACAATTGCACCTATCTCTAAATAAACCCCTTGATGCTTCTTAAACTCACATTTTCATCAAAAAAACCCCGAGTCTCTTAAAGCACCCAGCTGAAACTTTTTCAGCTCTGACTTGGAAAAAAACCCCAAACAAATCCATTGAGATACTTACAGTAAGATTTCCAAACAGGTGGTCTGTATTCATCAGTATCTGAAAGAAAAATGACAAATCTTAATGTTGTGTAGGAATGTTTTAATGTAGATATAACCCTGCAGAAGCACTTGCAGATTTATTGAGATAAATATTGCATGTAGATATAACCCTGCAGAAGCACTTGCAGATTTATTGAGATAAATATTGCACCTAGGTTCTAAAATTATTTTTTACTCTCAGAGTACAGAATATATAGAAGAACCTGTTAAAAGTTCCCCCTTTTTACTTAAACTGAAAATATGAAAAGGTATTGTCTTTATCTAGCTAGAATAAAAACTATAGAAATACATTTGCAAAATGGCAAACATGCAGATCAGAAACTGAAATACTGGTGGGGGCGTGCATATTATTTACTATGGATATATCCATAAGTAACCTTTAAATTCTACCAGAAATACTTTTTTAATCTCAATTTGTATTCCCATAAATCAGTTTTTATCCAATTTATTCCTGCCATTAGCTTTTTCCTCTTCTGAAGGGAAATTAACAACTCCTAAAATAAAATCAGAGCATGTAAGTACTATGAAATATTTTGAAAAAAAGGAGGTTTTCTTTCATACTGAGTCAAGCTCTACTTGGAAGCTGTCAGTATGTATTAAAAGTACCAGCATACTTCCAATTCCAACTTTTAATTCTCAAATAACACTAAAAAGAAAAAAAGCCCAATGTTTTCTAAGTTCTGTCACCCTTATGATTTGCTGACAACTGACCTGACAACCTGAGCTCAGGGCTCTGTTGCAAACTTCGTCTCTGATTCACTGTTTTTACCACTCTGACCAGCTTTAGCATTGGTGCTACAGGTTACTGAGGTTTTCTGCAAGATGCTGTGCTTATCTGCCTTGGAGCTGGTGGGAGTTGCTCAGTGCTCATTACACCACAGGGTCACAAATTGAGACAACCATTCAGCCAGGCAGCCAGCCTTACTGTTTGGAGCCTCTTCTCACTGCAGCATTCATTTCTGAGCTCCGTTTGCAATTGTCTGCTCAGTGGAACTACCTGCTGCGTCCAACAAACCCTTAATTTCTAGGTTTTATTATAGGTTACGTAAAGATCAAGCAACCTGGGAACTTGTTGCTTGAATTTTGGCCTGAGTGGTATCTCCACCTGAGAGTCCTTAAGGCCTCCAAAACTGCGCCTGAAGCTGGGAAAGGATTTTGCTTTGCCTCCCCTTAGGAAAAGCAATCTGCTTTCTTCAGATATTTGCTATAGTTCATCTCTCCCACCTACAGTCATGTCAAAATATCTCTAAATTAGAGCTTAGTGGAGTAAGATATTTTCCAGTTTAATTGGCCCAGACTGGCCCAGACCCTCCCCAGACCCACTCAGCATACTCTCTGCCCTGCCTGAGCTATCATTTTGCTCAATTTTTAACCCTGCACTTTAGTGCTACACAGGAAGAGGGTGCAGTCCTTACAGACTACCTTGGTGGCAGTGGGGTTTATACATACAATTTATTATGACTTTATTATTAAGGCGGCACTTGGTCAAACTGCCATCCCCCAGAATATGATGGATTTCGATCTTTGCAAGGTCCTGCAGATGTGCTACCACATCCTAGGGATCAGCCAGAGCACCTCGAACCTACACAGAGACCTTCAGTGGCCCGCACTGTACTACAGCAGGGAAAGAAAATCAGCAGCAACAGATGCAGCCATAGTTATTTGTTCCTACTTTGATACATTTAATTAAGGCAGTGCAAGTCGATTCATTCCAGAAGCATTGTAACATGATCCCTTTGCACTGCAATGTCGCATGGAAAAGGGGCAAAACTTGCAAGTAAAAGTAATGGGTTTAGTCCCAGAAGGCAACTCTTAGCCCACTAGCGGAATTTTCTCTTGCTATAGTCTGTGTGTTGGCAATATATCCACCAGTTGAATTTACAAATAAATAATTTAAGTAAAGGACAACACACTATATTTGTAAAATACGAGCTGACTGTTATGAAAATACAAGTATCTTGGCAGTCTAAGCTATACTTGCTCACACTCAAGCCATATAATTGTTACAACTAAGGGCAGCATGATTATAAAACTGAAAAGCAACAATACTTGCGCCAAACAAAAACCCCCAAACCTTGTTAAAGTCAGGCAAGAACAGCAGTAACTTTCATACAACAAACATTTAACATTCAGAAATTGGAAGGAATGATTTATGTTATGCAGCTGTGCACAAGGATTTTGTTAGAAAACCTGTCGGTGAGCTTTATTGCCTTTACAGTGTGAGAACACCCTCCGGCCATCCCACATGCGGTAATGAAAAAACAAAAGGTCATTTCTATTGTAATTTTTTTTAAAAAAAGTTATCTGATATAAAATATTGTAGCAGCAAGTACAGCACAGTAACAATGAAGCAGAAGGTCTACAGTGTTTGTTTCTGTGCAAGAATGTTTCTATTATTAAACCACCCCACTGAACAAAGGAAAAAACCAGAATCAACACAGACATCAGGCCGGTCTGTAAGTTACCTGTTTTTAAAGATTAATTGATGTGGTCCCATTTAACACATCGTCAGTTTTTTGAAATGTGTTATTAGGAAAAAGGCTTGATTTTCAGATAGTGCAAGCTTTCATGAACAGCATCTCCAATTAGGCATCCAAAGCACCCGAAAAGCACTTTAAGGCATGATAAAAAAACCCAGAGAAAATGCATACATTTTCTCACTAACGCTGCACCACTTTCTAATTAACGCCATAAACTCTACGCTGTCAGTTCTCAGATTTTTCTATAGCTCCCATCAGCACAGTATCTCAGCTCTGCTAAATGTTTCCATGATAAAATAAAATCGTTTTCTACAAGCTGTGCATCGTGTTTTATCTTAACTGTATTTTCTGCCTTAAGTGAGATGCAATTCAGCTTAAAGCTGCTCCTCTCCAAAGGTCTACAGCAGAAAACATGAATGCATAAACTGATGCTACCAGCTCTGCCCAGATGTGATCCTGCCAGCACTAGTAAGACTTTTGTCAGCATGAGGGCACATTCATCAGCAAGGACATTTTAGATCAGACACACTGTCCACATACATAAATCGCAATTTCAAACTGAGACCAGTTTCAAGTTGACAGATACTGGTGCCGAATAGTCTTCCTAACCTTTAAAAGTGAAAACATTTGATCATTTCCCATTATCCCAAGTAATGACAGGTGGTGGGTTTTTTTAATTCTTCAGAGTTTTGTTCTGATTAGAAGGATATATGTATAAGATTTTGTTTTTACATAATATAATAGGATGACTTAAAATTCTCTACCCTGAATCCCTACCGATATCTAATAATTTTCCAGCCTGGAATAGGTCAGAAAAGAAACGGCTGTCTGCCCAAAATCTGTACTTTCAAGCTTCTAAATAGACCTGTCATAGTATAAATATGTATGTGTAAAGAAAAGAGTAAGAATATCTTAAAGTGATACATCACTTGAAATCCCACTGGGACTCAAAGCTATATGCAAGGTTAGGGGATGGGGGAAACAATGCTGCAGGACACATGAAAATACACATTAACAGTCCTTTACCCCATAGAATCAGTTTTTGCTCTTGAACCCATAGCAAAATCAAACTTGTCTTTGAAGCAAGCATCTTATCACAGACCTGTAACAGCTAGCACCTCTAGTTCAGGCATGGACCTACATATCTTTACATACCCTGTGTGACAGGTTTGCCAGCCCATGTCCCTCTCTCTCCCCAATGGACAAGGACAGGGATGATCCCTAACTATTAAAGAATTCTCAGCACTTTCCTGCCACTATCTTCTTTCCTCCCAAACACACTCTGCTCCTCTCTTTTCCAGGACTTTGCCTTCCCCCAGCCTTAGCAATCTTCATCTGCACACAAGACCTCCCCCCTCATCTTGAGCAATACTTCGGTTTGCTCCCCACTGCTGTCCTGCTAGAACCCACCTACCCAGCCCACTCTATCTGCTCAGCTTCTTATTCTCAAGCCATCTCATCTCTACTCAAGGCTTCCTTGAAATCTGCCTAAACACAGAGAAAACAGAGGCAGCAATGCCCAGAACAGCACAACAGGCAACTTCTGGCAACAGCCCCTTTACAGGCAGAAATGTCACAGTGGGGCAGGAGCGCTGCTTTCATGGCTCAGTGTGCCCTCCTTTAAGCACACTAATGGGGGGGGGGGGGGGGGGGGGCGGAGAAAGGAAACTATGCATCTTGGGCATGAAACATGTGCAATTAAGAAGTGAAAAGCACTGAGTGATTGTCAGAAATACACCCTTGCACAGAAAAGAGCTTCTGCCAATAGACAATCACACAGCCATTTAGAAGTTCATATACAGACACAAATGCTGGGACAGCATCTCAGATTTTTCCATAAACACAAATGTGACTAATTATGACAATACAATGTAGCATTTTACTTGGTTATTTTCCTTCTTTCTTACCCACTTCCATTTTATCCCTCATATAAATCTGGACAACTGTAGTACTTTCAGAGCGTACATTTTAACTGCAGATTTAAACTGTTACTATTGCCTCAAACTGTTTAGACTGCTTGGCTCCGCGTATTCCTTTTACAGAAAGAATAGAAATATTTACCTCTGCTTGGAATGGTTCTTTCTTTCTCCCCACTGAAGATCAGCCAGTTCTATGGTACAGCAGCAGCAGCGTAACTACGTATGGTAACCCCATAGAGCAAATTAGGGCATACTGTGAGGTTTCCTGTAGAGAATTCAGTTTTATTTTTCTTTTATCGTATGTCATTCCCTGCAGCACGGTGATCTGTAACATCATGCTGGAGATTAGTTTAACACTGTCTGGGAGGAAATAATGGAGTGGACACAGCACATCTTGCCCCAGACTTTGATTTGATTTGGCAATATCCCTGTTGAATACAGGTGAGGCCTCAGGTAGTGAACCTTGTGGAAGTGGCCAGTTCTTAACCATGTGGACCAAACATCAACATAATCAGGAGAAGAAAATCTAATTTCATGGGTTTTGAACGGATCTAGGACCAAAAAATGGTGTGTGTCATAAATATGAAAAGATGCAATAAAGTATAAAACATTCTTCTGTAAGCCACGGCCTAGGCACTAACCAGTAAGCATTAGCATGTGGTTTAAGAGACTAATCTTGCTTTGTTTGGCAGCAGCATGTGTCAAAATTTAACTCATGGAGAGATACATGACAAGCAGACGTGGCCGTTTGTTGACCCATACAACAGACTCCTTTTTGTGCCCAAAAAACAACCTCCAGAAAATTCCTCCTCAGCCTCAGAATCTCTCTTATTAGCACCTTCTCTAAGCCCAAAGGATGCATATAAAAACATCTTTCAACTTACAGAAACAAAGCTATAATTTATTTGCTGGTGAGATTCTCAAACCACAAAACCATCACAACAGAAAATGACATTTCATCTCTGTTTTTCAGAGTACAAGCGCCATCAGCATTTCAGTAACTAAGCTCAAGCTAGCACAAAATGTTTTAAGTAGCAGCCAAGCAGGCCCTAGCAGTTAGGGCTTTTGTGCACTCCAACCAAAATAAAACTCAAACAGCATTAAGGTAATTAAAGGATGAATGCAGCCACTGCCCTAGGCAGCAGCAGTAAAGCAGATGGGCTACAACACCATGGTTTCAAGGTAAATATGAGAAGCTGATCGCCGGCTGTGGCAGCAGCCAGCAGCACTGGAAGTGTTTTGCAGAAGCCCGTGCACAGCCGGCAGCAAGAGCAGGGGAAGGCGATAGCGATAGCAGGCATCTTCTGGAGAGGGAGCAGCAGGGCCGAGAGTGCAGAGAACAGACAGAATATCCCTGTATATTCTGTGTGTACTCAAGAAGGAAAGGCACACACTAAAGGTCCTTTAGCATTCCTAGATGAGACCTTGGGATCCACCTTTTTTCCCCACAAAGCCTCTTTCAATCCCTCTGCTACACCTGCCCTCACATGGGGTTCTGTGGAAACCAACCCATCCCTACCCTGGCAAGCAGGGTACCACCGACACTGCTGCCAAAGCCTGCAGAGAAGTTCATCTCAGACGTGCTTGGTAAACAAGAGGGAAAGCTGCGGTCAACCTTTATTGCCTTGCATGAAATGTTTTCTTAGGAACAAACACTTCTTCAGTATTCGGGTCCTGCACATGAATATAAAAATGGAAATGATTCTCTTTGCCCTTCCATAGCACAGGGGTAACAAATTATTTCTCACACGGGCTTACAGCACACTTTTAAGAGATGTTAGGCAACTTTTTGGTATGGTCCCTTTCTCTTAAATAAAAACTATTATTAATTTGCAGAAAATGTTGAGGTTTAAAAATGACTGAATAAATAATCCAAAAGTAATGTTGCTCTACTAGTCCCTAAAAACAAAGAAATTAATGACAAGAACTTGATGCACACATGTCCTGGGCCCATACAGAAAACGTGTAGGTTTCACAACTAGGGCATCACAAAACTTCCCTTGTTTATGGGAAGATCTCCGCAGGGCTAAGAACACTCCAGGCAGTGAACACCACATTTTCTCCCAATTCCTGAATATAAAATATACTGTATGACACTCAGCAACAATGACTGATATTTCTAGACTGTTATTCCATCTTTGATGCTACTTTAATGTTATCCTTGGCATGTGATTTCCTTTGAATTAAGACAAGAAAGTAAACTTCTAGACATGTTAAGGCTCTTCCTCAGGCAGGCAGACACCATTACTGTAAAGAGCTTCAGTGCAAAAGCTTCCAGATAAACCACCATCTATTTTCTCCACCTTCTCCAGGTGGAGAAAAGATGCCAGACAGGCACCTGCTTTAGCATGCAGGCAGATGTAAGAGCTTGGCACGTGTCCTGGCTGTGTGTGGACAGCTAACCCTCCCCACGGAGGATCCCCTGCTCTGAGCCCACTGTGCTGCCAACACAACCCACCCTGGTGGGGATCTGGAGCGGGGGAGCTGTTAAGTGTTAAACTAAAGCCCAGTCTGATCACAGAAACAAATGGCCTCTAGGTTCAGAAAGGAGCTATCACCAGCTTACATGGTTTGCCTCCTGCCAAGGGATGGCAACTTGCAGGCACCCTGCTCAACCACACCCAAGTGTTTTCAGGTTAGCCCTGGTGAAGCTGGCACAGGAGGAAGTCGTTTCACCACTGAAGCCATCCATCCACAGGGATGTCCCCAGGCCCATGGGCAGTCACCAGTGACAACTCTCCTTATGCAAAGTTTTATTCCTTTGCCTTGACCTTTGGCACAAGTAGCTATACTCTTAAAGCCCATAAAATCCCATGCACGTGGTCAGCTTTGGACTTTTAAAATTAAACTGTTCGCGTTATTTAAGCAAGACAACAGCTGAGTGTATTTTCTTCATATTTTCAAAAGTCATTCCCACCTGGGAGGAGAATAAGAGTACAATACAATCTAAGGGAAAGAGACAAATGGGTGAAAACAGGCATCAATAACAAAAGCATCCCTTTGGCTGCAAGATGGCACTACATCACACACACCGTGCCCCAGGAACTTTTTAATGGGACAAAACTTATTTTTCTCTGCTCTTTCATCCTCACATGTTTTTGCCTTTACCACTCCAGACAAGTACAATTAGGTTTCTAATTAATACCGGAGTAAAAATGATTAAGAGAAAGCTAGTGTGAATGATGCTACAGAAAGCTACAAGGGCTACTGCCATTTCTGTGACGTGACCAAGTGAGAGACACAGAAGCACTCTCAGCAAAAGTGAAGGGGTTTAAAGAAGGGCATGCTCTGAATAATTGCATCTTGAGGGGGGGAAAAAAGATCACACTACCGTCCTGGTTTCTATAAACGTCTGACCTGGCAGCAATAAATTCTGTGGGAATGCTTCTAATGGGGTTGAATGAGACACCCACTGAAACCAGCTAGAGTTCAATGCCTTTTATTAGCAGGTCTGTTATTACTGCCTCTTTATGAATGATGGGAAAATCTTAATGAGTAATATTTTGCCTATCACAGGCACTGCTGCCTTTACATGAACTCATCTTGTAAGTGATTAGACCAGTTTGCAAATGTTCTGTTTCTAGATTTTCCTTTAACCAATGCAAGGGAAGCAAGTACTCATTTTTCCTCCTCTTCGCCAGATAAGCAGTGGCATATGACTATATGAGTGATGACAAATAAATATTTTTTTAATCCTCCATAACAAAAAAATTAAAATGCATTTTTCATTTTAAGCTGGAATTTTCATATATGCAATGATAACAAGCAAAACACAGCTGTTGTCCTTTTTCTCTTGCCTGTAGTTTAATGGAGGGGTAGGAAATACCCCTCCCATGAAAGCTCACTGTTCAAGAAAAGTTTCAAAACCTCTAAAATCATTTCTTACTGTTGCTACAAGCATAAAAATTTAGACCTCAGAGGTAAAAAGATGACAAGTGCCACCTTGTGGGCATTGAACAAAGACAGAATTTAATGCTACTTCCCATTTCCAGCAGGGTACCTCAGCCTCCAGACAACAGGCTGCAGCCAATTTTCAGCATTTCAAGGGACACCATCTCTTCATCTTGAGAAAAGACAGACACGATGGGAACTGCTGCCTGACATGGCTCTGCAGGCTAGCTGTAGGTACAACAGAGTCAGGCCACCAGCTATCTGTAGCCCTCTGATTTACATTGCTACAGGAGTTACAGTAGCTCTACAGACTTACAGGTATCCTGGAATGTCTGGTTTACACAGTAAACAACTTCCAACTGAAAATGTCAAAAATCAAAAATGCCTCTTTAATTTATCTATTTCAAAGAAAACCAGCCTGTCAATTATTATTTTTTTAAACTCACTGTGGAAAAACTGACTGGCTGGCTGAGGCCCCAAAGTGCTAGATCAATGAGTTAGGCAGTATTGTATTCTCCCCCTAAGGGCTATTTGAAAGGTCTTCTGCAAACTAATTTTGCAAGTTCAAAACTGATAGAAATATGCCTTTATTGGATGAAGCACATCTTTTATATTTGACAGATAATTTGTCCAAGTATCTTCTATATCAGTACAGTAAAGCCTTGGAGGAATTCAGAATAACATCAGGCAACACAAGCCTGAACACTGTAATCAAACTTCCCTGATTTAAATGCAGACCGGTTTTTATTGGAGAAAATATTTTGATCACGGTCAGTGAAATCTACTTGGCAGCCAGGAGAAATACCTGCCAAGGCTATTGCTCTTACACTGCTCTCATTTCAACCATGGCGAGGGATAATATAGGAGCAAACATTTACCCCTCGATGTTTCCTTTCCTATTTTTTCTTTCAACAAATCCTTCTTTGTCTTCTGTTTTAAAAGTCTGCCTGCACAAAGACTGAGCTCATTTCCCATCACTTGTTTTACTTCTTCCAAATTAATAATACCAACAAGGGCACATCAGTTTTAATGTAACTTTAAGCCAGTGACAACTGTTATAGCCACAGCCGCAAGGCATTCACAAAAATACATTTTTGTCTTGACTCCTCTAATGTATCCAACAGGGAATATTGATTGGAACTGGATTACACAAATGTTCTGAGCAGTCACCCTAATAACAAAAAAGAACAGTATCATATGGCATAAAGGTGTCTTCTAGCTGTAAATTAATCCCTTTCCCTGAATAAGAAGTCTGTCTAGTCAAGGTTGAGCAGAAGAGACCCTAAATAAAGGATGAGTTTTCAGGCATGTTTGAAATGCAACCTCTCTATCCATTGCATAATGCCCTAAATTGCTGAACGGGGAGGCGTGTTTTATCACCATTCGCTTGGTTGCTTTTAATTTTTTTTTTCCACACACAGCACTGAGATAATGAACTTATGTTCACTTTCTGTCATTAAAATCCACTTTTAAATAGAGCATTGTGGTTTTACCAAAAGCTGAACCACAAAAAAGCACAACATTTACCCTTCCTCCTTATACATCGGTAAAAATCTGCTGAGAACTTGTCCTCCCTTGCATTTTAGACCAAGATAGCTGCTGTGCACTCATTAGCCTTCTGAAGGAAAAACAGAACAAAACAAACCCACCCATGAGCAGCTCAGGCAAAAAACAGAGTCACCTGGAGAAAATTAAGAGCAGATCTGATTTCTGACTGCTGTTATAACTGGCCTCAAGATGGACTCACATGTTCCAAAGCACATCTCCCTCTGTGTCAGATGGTCTAATAGAAGCTGTTGCCTTTCCTTCCCCCAAACTTGACCAATTTAAATTCTCAGACCATCAGGGTTATAACAAACCTATTACGATACTTATTACAAACAGATTTTTCATTTTCTTAAACAGTCGTCAATAATACACACCATTGCTCATGCAAAAATATGGCTTGTATTTACGTCCATATTTCCAGAACAGATGCAATATACATCAACACTCATGGCTGGAAGGAGGACAGACTACCAAGTACCCTTGCCAGGAACCATGATCGTTGTACAGTGTCATGAAGGAAACTCCTAAAAACATTATTGGCAGTGTCAGGGAAAGGGAAATGAACACAACATGGTGGGATGCCTTTTCTTGAATTGGAATTAAGATTTTACACCAAAAGTAATTTTGCAGTTGCTGCGAGCTTTTCCCCAGTCTGAAAGCTGCAAGTGTCATTCCTTACCTCTTCCTGTTCTCCTACAAAACATCCAAGAGGCCTCCAACGGCACAAGGTAGGATGTTCCAGGTAGAAAAGCGGAAAACTTCACATTCCTTTTTGGCAATTCCATGGCTCAATATTACAAGTGCAGTCAGATAACTACAGCAAAAGGTATTTACCAATCAGCCTCACCCAGTTTACAGCATTCAATCCATCTTTTTCATAACTCTCTTCCTCCTCAGCAAGTTCACCTGCTGCACTAGGCAGGAACAAGGAAAAGGAGAACGAGCAGGTGTGAGGTCCAGTCCGTGGAGAAGTTGTGCTCTGGGTCCTCTTTTGCACCACCCAATGCAAAGTGGGGCTGGAACAGCAGCCAAACAATCATCTTGAATGTGGTTTAGCAGCTCTGCAAGCACAGGTTTTCTGCATGGGCCCCCAGTTTGTCCTGTTTCCTCTGCGTTTGGGTGGATGAAAGCAGAGCAGTGGAGCTGGGAACAGGCTGCTGAAAGGAGAGCTGAGCTCAAAGGTTTATCGCCGCCCAGAGGGAACAGGAGAGCTGTCTGGAAAGCTCAATATGATCAATGCTCAGAGATAACCTCCAAGTCCTTTTCTGGGCAACTCCATACGTTTCTTTCCCCCTCAAGAAAATTAATTCAGATGGTTTTCTTGTCTCTGTTTTGAAGTTCTTCCTCCTTTTTTCCACTAATTAGAAGAAAGACAAATAGCTCTGCAAATAATGGAAATGTGGGTTTATTACCTCTCACTTTATTGTGGCACCATGTTAAACAGGAGGTTTTCAACAATTATCAGCTGCATTTCTGGAGATGCATCCTTACTGAAACTGAGATCCCATGGGACTGTCCACAAGTGAAAAACAGACTTTGTCCTAAAGAACAAGATACCTCAACAGAAAATAGGAACAGTTGCTGGTGAAAGAAGCAGAAGTCCACGTAGATGAGATCACCCTACAGCTCAAAGATCAGTATCTCTATTCCCAAGTCTCCCTAACTCAATAAACCCCCAGCCAGCATTGCCTCTCTAGGTAACAGCTCTTTTGGTGTCTTTAGCTCCACTTTGGCTTTATAAAAAGAACCCTATCATGGCAATTGGCAGCATGGGAAAACAAATACAGACACTCCCAGAATGCTGCTAGCAATTGTCAGAGACAATTGAGAAATACAAAGGATTTCTGTACAGAAATAAGGGCAAATGCTAATACAGCTCTGACACACAGCAAGCCCTGTCTGTGTCTTCCATAGCTGCTCTTGCGCAGCAACGGGAGAAGAAAGATGCCTTCCAAAAAAGGCAGAGTCTTTATATTTAAGAGTCATGACTAACAGAAGAGCTACCCCATCAACAAAGCATTTAAGAAGCAGAAAAAAGCTCTTCCTGCTTCTCACAGACCTTTCTACTGAGTGGAAAAAAATGCCAACAAGCTTAGCAGCTGAGTTAGCCAGTGTGAGCTCTCCCTTAGACTCACTCATCTCAGAGGCTTTTTGGAGGCATCCCTGCGAGTTACCATCCCAGGAGCACAGCATAACCTGTCCCACCCCAGGGCTCACCATGCTTCAGGACAGCAGCGACACAGGGGCTACATTTCACCTCCTGCAAACTCTGAACCTGCAGAAGAGCTAGTTAGGACAAAATTATCATCTTGCTTTGGTCTGATATGGTTGGAGGTGCATCTGGGAGTCAAGGATATCTTCTTAACACAGTGCACTTTCAATAAAAGCTAAGGAGTAAGAGATGCTCCACTCAGTTACTGATGAACCTGCCGGTCTGCCATTGAGGAGGGGCAGACAGGGATGCTGTGACCACAGCTTGCTTTGACATGATGTGGAATGGGCAGATATGCAGTGCAGCCAGAAGCTCCCCAAAAACCACAGTAAAGCAAATAGCACAGCCATACGCATATGAACTCACCGTTGGAAACACTCTGTGATGTTACCTCCTCCTCTTCTGTTTTTAGGATGGTAATTTTCCTTCACATACTTGCAAATATTTACTTTGTTATGTACAAACTCAATAAAAAAGTACCTGACGTAATACCTTTACCATGTAAACTCTGGTATTGAAATAATATGCAAAAGTTTCTGAACGTTTTCTCACCAGAAGGATCACTATTTTATTTTGAAATACTTCTCTGCTTCTATTAAACCAGTGAAGATTTTTTCAACACTGTCAAGTCCCACTTATAAATATACTGTTTGAAAAAACCTGAAAAGGAAATCAGTACAATTAACTGCTGTGTCAAAATCATGCTTTCTTTATTGGAAGATACACCTGTGTGTGCATGTTTAGCCAGTAAGGCAGAGGTGAGAAAGAACTATATCCTGTTTGGGGTTTTTCTGGGGTTTGTTATTGGTTTTGGTTTGGTTTTTTTTTGGGGGGGTGGCGTGTGTTTCTGTTGGTTTGGGTTTTTTGTTGTTTTGTGTTTTAATGAAAAATGATCCAAGACTGCACTGAAGCATTGTGTCCAGATTCATATGGAAACCATAAAGTGCAAATAAAAAAGTATCGAAGACTCGCCCTACCAAATAATTATCAGCAACTTTTATAGTCTGCTCTGGATTGTATATGTATCAGATACTAATTCAGTATTGAGGAGACTGACTTGTACCCAGCCAATGTGACAGTAAGGTACTACACTAAAGCACTGGGTTTGCTTTTCAGAACTGTACTATTACTCCATTTTTCAGTGTCCCCCCTTTATTCTGCATGAGGAATAATTCCATACCTTCTTCTCTACTGCTGCAGCAGTACTCAAAGGCTTTACTACATGCTGCTCTATCATGCTTGCTATATAATTTAAATGGTTGCAGTTGTGGCTCTGCTAGCCATGGTAGCAGACCACCATGCAGTGGGCAACAAAATTCCAGTATTTAGGAAATATTGTTTCACCTTTACTTCTGGAGTAGGAATTTCCCACAAGCAAGCTGTTCCAGGACATTCAGTTTCTGATCAAGGTCAGAAACAATGTTTTTATTTCAGCTTCTTAAATGGCAAGGCTGCCTATAAGCAGCTGCTCTTGCAACAAAGGAAGCAGGAAGGAGATGGAGAGGAGGAGTGCAGCAGAGAGGGAACTACCACTTCCCATCAGCATCAGGAACATCCAGCCCCAACCACGTGATGTATTCAACAGTGTCAGATCCTGTCATCTGCACCAAAAATGGATGTGACTGGGCTTCTTCACAGAGATGACCAAGACCAAAAGTGCAGCAAGGTCCAGCTTGTAACTACAACAGTGGTCCGCAACCTGGGGATACAGTTTTCCTAATACATTCTTCCAGGAGACTAAGATTTAGTCATGTGAAAAAACAGACCACATTCTATCAGCAATAAACAAAATTTTTAACCAAAAGCCAACCACCCCTGACAGTTTCTCTATGATGCTTATCACAGAACTGCTAACAAAGTCACAAAAAAAAAAAAAAAAAAAAATAAAAAAAAAAAAATCTGGGGACAAATGTATCAAAATATACCATGGAAATCAGACTCCCACAAGAATAAACAGGATTTTATGAACACATTTTCCAGTAACTGAAATCACTTCAGGAACATCACGTTTTTCATTCAGACAGAAGATTAATATTTTGAGTGCTGGAAATGTCATATGTCAATCAGCTCTCTCACATTCACAGGGCTGTTGCACACGCAGTAGATACTGCTGGCTTCCCAGCTGGGTGTGATCAATGCCTTTCCCCCTGACTAGAACCAGGACATTGACCCACTAACCCACCGTACAGCTAAACCCGTGAAGAACTGCAGGAACTCTTCTCAGCATCTTCTTGGGTCTGGCTAGCGAGGGTGCTTGAGGCCCAGATGCCATGAAATCATGAAGTCCTAGCTGTATTGTTAAATGCTTCAGAAGACCAAATATCTCAGTGATTTTAAATTACACTTTTCCTTGTTTCAAGACTGAATCAAAAAAAAGCAAAATCTAGAGGGTTTTTTATTTTCTGCCATCATTTATGAAGACATACAAGGCAGATACAATCCACCCCACTGAAATGACAACTAGGACACTTTATGTTTTTACAAGGAAGCAGGAAGCATCTCATATTCTGTTAATAACTACAAAAGAGCCCCTGAGGCAGGTCCTGGCTCTGTTTTATTCCATTCTGTCTGAAGACACGTTGCTGCAGAACCGGTCGATCTCTGTCCACAAGGTGGAGCAGCTAAATAGCCTGAGATGCAGCTCCTAAGATCCAATTTCAGAAAAAGGAGAAAGCCTTGTCTAACAATGCATTGCTGGCTGACTGTTACACTGCGAGAGAAGTCACCTGTGCCTGCCTGCACCCTTGGAGCATCCCGATTAACGTGCTTTCATTTGGCAAAAATAACACAGTCTTCCAAAAGGCTTGTACTAGGTTTATGCCTTGAGTTTACTGATTCAAGTAGTATCTAACTCATAACTACAGCGCTGCCACTGTATGTAAACACATTCTTAACAATAAGACATGCTTTCTTATCACATGGAAATCTTCTAGTACATCTAAAAAAACAGTTAAGAACTCTTGGAGAGAGTTAGTAACAGAATAAAGTCCCCAAACCCAACAAGGCAGAAAGGATCAGATGAGTCAAAAACAAATAGAAGAAAACCCAGATTTAGGCCTGAAACATCAGTCCTTAGCTGATGTGAAATGTGCATCACCAAAGCTTGAGAACTCTTCCTGGATCCTCAGATCCAGAGTGTATTTCACTTCACATTCCATTGGATGAGATTCTGTACTACGCAGACTGACTCTACTTCATAGTGGGCCACTCGATGCCAAGGAGGAAAGGGATGCATTTTTTCAATGGTGTGCCTGAGCTGATGATCTCGCGAGAGCAACTTCTTGGCGAAAATTCCAAAACCTCATTTTAATTCATTACTTGTACAAACAATTGGACCTGGCCTTTCCATCTTCAGCAACAATTGTCAAACCTCAGATTTCTTAAGACTCTCATACAATATACAAAATTAATAGAAAACACAATTTTATGCCAGCCACTGCATGAAGCAGACTTCTAAATGCTAAGCTGAGAAGCCACGGCTGAAGTTATTTCATCCTCATTTCTAAGTTTTCAAATCACTTCCCTGGTGTTGTGATCAGTTAATAGCAATTGACTAGTTAATAGATGCATCTCCTTTTCCCAGATCCTATGCAGGTTTTCCTTCTGGGTTTTTTTTTTTTTCTTTCTCTTTCTTGAGATTGGACTGCCAGCAAAACCTTTTCACAGTTGCTCTCTTTATTTGCTTCATTAGGTTCTATAAATTAGGTAAGGTTAGCATAGCACCTGGAAGAAAATAATCTTATGATTCTCAGCACCTGGACACTTTGCCTCCCAGACACACGAATGGAAGACGGAAGATCTAGTTTCTCTCTCACATGGCTTCCATTTTTAAGAAATCACCTTCATTTTTACATCTTGCTAAAAAACCCCTCAAACATTGTACTAATGTCCCTAAATTATTTTGTGTAATTAGACTATTTGAAGTTCCTATTGTGGGTAGATGTTGAATGCTTAAATCTTCTTGAAAATTAGCCTGTATCACTCAGTACTGAATGAAACCCAAGTATTTTAAGGAAGGGCTAAGCACTTCAAGAATACCTACTGCAACTGGGTTGGAAAAGATCACTCTGAATTCACTGCTTTACTGTTGAAAAAGATCTAGCATAGGCAGTGCAATGTGGGGTATGTATTCACTATTAAAATAGCTTCAAGAGCGTAAGATGAGCAATTAAATTCTTTACGCTTTTTTTTATTTTTGGCCTAGAAGCATCAGTGGTGGATACCATTCCTACAGCACTCCACATTTATGTTCCCTGTAGCAACAAAAGCCCTACTATAAATGCTCCAATTCCATGAACACTTCCATTACCTACTTCAGTTAAGGAATAGATTCAAAGAACACCCTTCTGGCACAGACTGACTCTTACAGGGTTACAAGGGCTCTGCCAGTAAACTTTTACTGTCACAGCTAGCCACAAGTTTTAAGCATAGTTCAGGGCCACATATAAAGACACACAGAACAACTTGAATTGTAGGCGATCTGCTTACTTCGTCTTCTTAGGAGGCTCTGCACATCACACAAGAAATAAGCTGAATAATTTCTAAGTATTTCCTATCTTGCAGAGAATCCACAGGCATTACCTGTTGAAAGCCATTTTTAAAGGAACATTTACTTTCTATATACCTGTGACTAAGCTAACCAAGCACTCAAAAAATTTAAAAGCCTTCCCTAAGCAAGCAAAACATTTATTTAGAGAACAATTAATTAATTTAATTTCTTTCTGAGGCTGTCACATTAGAAAATATGTGCTTGTACCAACATAAGCATATCCTACCTTTCAAAGCAGCCACGAGACAGTAAGTACAGTTTGCATGGAGCACAGTAATCACAGATGCATAGGACTTAAAATAGTAATTTGTTAATTAGCATTTCAAGTATGGAAGAACTTACTTCAAAAGGTTTGCTTCATACCAATAGTAGTAAATAGATTCATAGAAAATTACTTCTGTACAGTATGACACCAGAGCTCACAGCTGTGGAAATGAATTCTGTTAAGTGGGCAAATTAATATTTGCATGCACTTTCAATATATGGACACCTGAAATGGAAGTATAATTGGTTTCTTTGTCCCTACCCTTCCTGCCTGTAGCAGTGTATTGCTTGTTTCTTTCCATCTGATATTTTCCCTATAAATTTCTTTTAAAACTGCCCTTGTTCATCATCTCCTTAAATAACCCTATCTGTCATGCTGACTACAGCTCTGTCTCTAATCCCATTCATCTGTACCCACTCATCAGAGTGCAAGCACTTCAAAGATTAAAAGAGAATTGCTTCACTTCTCATCTCTTAACCAATATTCAGGAGGGTGAGTTCTTATCCATTGGCAGGCTCTAGGCAAGAAAGCAAGAGCATGAATAACTAATGACAAATATGTCCGTGAAGATCTCTCCTGGCCGTTTTGAAAAGTCTTCCTTTGTTCACACCAGAGAGTTGATAAGCAAACAAATGAACAGAAAGGGAATTCATAAAACTTAAAGACAACTCACAGGCACTAAAATGCAACATAAAACTATTTTTTCTTTCAAAGTACAAAGCTGACTTTCTTTAAACATGTCTCAGGACATTCAAAGACACAAGCAAACAGCAGTAGCGATGGGATAACTTAACACTTCCTTTTTCCTCTGCATTGTTTGTTATCTTTCCCATACTTGAGTCATCCAAGTGGAATTACAGCACACACCTCAGCCATGTCACCGCAAGATCTCACAGCTTAGGGTATTAACAGATGGGTTCTAGGAAGTCTAGCCACAGAAACGTTACTGATTGCTCTTCCTGTCTCTCTGAAGCTGCTACGCCTCACAGGGATTCAGCGGAGCAGAACCTGTGGGTATTATCCTTCAGCTCCTTCCCTGCTAAAAGGCAAGTGGTGTCAGCCCAGTTCCACAAAGGCTGGGTATGAAGCCACTGGACTTTGTGCTGAAATGGCAGAGGACAGTGGTTAATATGCCATTCCAGCTGCTGCAGAAAGCAGGAAGAAATGGTTAGAAAGAAAAAGGAGGCTACATCTGTAATCACCATAAGCTTTTGTAAGGGAATGTGAATCTGCTGTAGGACAAAAAACAGCACTAGAATTGGATGTCTGCTCAAGTTCCAGACATTTACACACACTGGGTGTGAAAGTTGGCACTGTTTTGTGAACAAAGACGCTTTCAAAATCCCCATCAACTCTTGGTAGGCAATTCACCAATATAAAATTTATCACATCTATTATTTGCAACAAACAGGATCACAACAGGATCAGGCGGCTTCCCCCCACATGCACACTTCTCGGATCACTTTTTCAATACTAACTGTCTTTCAGCCTTCTGCTGATGCAGTCCTAGTACAAGATCGAAGTGCTTGGCCACTAGAACACAAACTCAACATACTGCTGAAACCCTACTTCTATGGGTACCACAAAAATCTGTGTCACATGTGGGTGACCACCTATGGTCACAACAGGCCATTTCTGCCACCATAACTTTGTTATGAACCCTGTTGGGGCAACACTTCTGCCTGAAGTAGCCAACATGGTTGATAGGTAACAGCTAAAACTTCCATGCTTTCCCATCTCTGATTGCTTCCAACAGGGGCAGCTCCCCCTCTCCATCTCTGTGGAGCCGATCACCTCCTCTCCCCCATAACCCACACCACACACAGACTCATCAGATGTACAACTGTGTTGTGGGAATATGGGCAGCTCCCTGTCACCTTCCATACAGCCAACAGTCAGCATAGGATACTTTGGAACGTCCTGGTTAGGAGCATATGACAAGATGAAGAGAAAAATTTTGAAATAACTAAGGCTGAGAAAGCGAAGAGTGTTAACATTTCCCTCCTTTGTGCTTTGATGTTGCATCATAATCTGAACAATAAGATGTAACTGAAAATGAGTAAGAAGTCAGGAGACACATATAGTCCAAGGGTAACGGCCTTTTTTTTTTGCATAAAAATGATGCTGATACACCAGAAGTTTGTTGGTTTTTTTTTCCCAACCAACTTTCCAAAGAGTCTCAAGGTGCCACCTCAAAGGTGCAAACTGCATTTAGTGCTCCAGCAGCTACATGGTGCTGCTCTGAGGACAGCAGCAAAGCGCAACCTCCAACAGGAACAGGAAAATCCCAACCACTCTGCCAAGTAGAAAAAATAAGGCATCCTTGACCTCTCAACTACCTGATAACTACAAGTCCATTTTATTCCAGAATCCACAACATCACTCCGCCCCCTTTCAGTACAATCTTTGGACTATGCACCAAAACAGCCATAAAACAGTATCAAGAGCATGGAGAAAGCTTGTTATGACACTTCCCATCCCTCTCCTCTCTCTTGCTGTGCTCACATCCATACACACATTAGTTGAAAAGGACCCAGCAAACTTGGCAGATTTCCCCCCTCAAGCTGAAATGGCAATTTATCTCAAGTTTTATACACTTTGTAGCACATCCTATTAGAAGCAGCCCTAAAATGTGTGAAATTTGGTTCACTGTGATATACCATTATGGGTTAGGAAAAAAAATATGCAATATTCAGCCTAGAAATTATGTGAATGAGCAGAAGCAAAGCAAACACCTCCCTCAGGATCAGTTTGCTCAGAACAGTTTTACTGGTACAAGATAAGTGTAAATTTAAATTAGTACAATTACAGGTGCTTAATCCCTCAAAACAGATACATTAATTCAGACAGACTAATTCTGCCTTTCCCCAGATTTGCTGGTGTTGCTTTGGTAGGGGCTTACATTGAAACAAATTTAAAAATGCTCTTTTGTGAGTTATATTTTTAATGAGTTACTATGGGTCAGCTTTGGTGCAGTAACTCAATATGCAACTATCCAAAGGCAGCCAAAATTCAGGATAAAGCCTGAACACTCCTCAGGTTCAAAGCAAGCATATTGTAGTCTGTCTTTGTTATATACTAAGAGACAAAGTGCGGCAAGCTACCTCAGCTCAGAGGACACATGGCAATACAGTAAGCTGTGCTAACTCAACCGTACGTTAATCACAATCTTATCTGCAAACATATTGCACATTTTCTGCATTTACACAACTCCCACTTACACTCTTGCGTTCGTAGTTTAAGACATACTGTAAAGATTTTATATTTATGAAAGGCACCACACTCATTTGTTGACACACGTTAGCCTTATATGTTGCATTGTTTTATTGTCACTTTGTGCTTTCTTAAAAGGATGAAATCTTGAGGTTTTACCCTTGGCAAGATACTGTTTAAAACCTATGCACAGCAGGGTACCCCACTCTATCGTCTCTGCTCATTATCTTTTACATGTACCAATGTCATTTCCTCTAACAACAGGTGTGATTGCACACAAAACCACCTAATTCAATTTACTTCGTAATGCAGATTTATATTAACAGAAAATGTCATTAAGTAGATAAAATACATGTGAATGAAAAAAGAATCACATAAGCTTAAAAAAACCCCAGGTTCCTGACTTTGGAGTACCACTTTATTTAAAAGCTGAAATTAAAACATTCTTAATTTTTGGAGCCAAAGATTGTAATGACACATTAACTACTCACCATGAGAAAAGTGTGTATTTTTAATAGCTTAAAACTTTGATTTTTGGTTAAGTGGTCCTTGAGCGCCTGGGTAACCACCTATGCCTTTTCCTAACAAGCTGAAGTTACAGAGATATACAATGTAATATGCACAGGAGGCTATTTCACAAAGACAATCTGCCATTTGAGCACCCCATGTTGACTTGCAGGTCTAAGGTGAAGAGCTGGATGCCAGCCCTGCCACCGTCAACGTGCAGGGCCCCCCTACCTGCACCGGCTCCTCCAGAAGTCTGGGGGCTCACATGAACTCAATAACAAGATCAGGCCTATAATGACTGAGACAGTTTACTGCAATGTGAATTACAATTTACCACCTTTCGCATCCTGAAAAACTCAGTGAGGAAATACAAATTCAAGTGACAGCACTGTAGTTAAATCAAATACCGCATAGACGTTATCAACGGAGAACTATCTTGCAACACGTGCTAAACTCGTTTTTAGATGGGGCTTAATATGCCATAATAATATAGCAGGTGTCAAATTTTAAGAAAAGCCGTAAAATCATGTTTATTCTTTTAAGAAATTGTACCAGCCCAAGAATCACGAGGTGAATGAAAGAGAGTAATTTGTTTACATGGGAAGTAAAATCCACAGTCTGAACACTATGAATAGACTCCAAATCATCACTTAAACCTATTCGCTAGAAACCACTTCTGGTGCACAAGCCTCCTACCAGAAGGAATACCCCGGCTATCCTGTTTATTCTGTACCGATGTTAGCCATGCTAATTTCTGCTTTCTTTCAAATTGTTGCATTTACCTACCTTACCTACTAGAAGCAGTCTGTTGCTTCCCCCCCTCCTCGCCCCCCACTGTAAAATTAAGCATATTAAGCATAAGCAAGCTTAACCCTCACTTAAAAGAGGCCCCGCATGTTCAACAGTTAAAACTCGAGTTTCCAGACACCGGCTCCCCGCGCTGTCTCAGGCCGGGCACAGCCCGCTCCCGACCTCCCAAGCCGCCCTTCCACCAGCCCGTGCCGTTAAACACCGCCGCGGGAACGCGACAGACGGTCGCGGCCAACGCAGCCGGCACCCGGCGCACCCAGGGGCGCGGGGTCCCCGTCCGCCCGCCCGCGCCTCGGCCGCGCAGCTCCTCGGGCGACCGCGGGGCTGGCTGAGGCGCCGCAACTTTTGTCGGCCCCCGCCCGCCGCGGCCGGCCGGCAGCCGGCTCCGCTCCGCGCCCGGCACCGGGGGCTGCCCGCGGGGCGCCCTGCGCTCCTCAGCCGCCCGGGGCGCGGGGCGGCGGGCCCCGGCCTGCGGCAGCCCTCCGGGCCGGCGCCCACGCCCAGGCGCTGCCGTGCGCAGACAATGGGGGCCGGCAGCCCCGCGCCCGCCGGGCTGAGGCGGCGTTACTCACCGAACAAGGTCAGAGCCATCGCGGCGGCGGGGCGGGCCCGGGGGGCGGCGGGGGCTGGCCGGGCGGCGCGGGGCTGGCATTGGCGCGGCAGCTCTCGCATCAGCGGCGGGGCGCGCCTGCAACACAAGTTGGGCGCGGGGCTGTCAGGGCGCCCCGCGGCACCGGCGGCCGCTGCCACTTGCTGCCGCGGGGCGGAGCGGGGCGGCCGCGGCCCGGGGCGGAGGGGAGGGGAGGGCAGGGCGCGGGGGGGGGACAGAGGACGGCGGACGGGGACGCGCGGCAGCGGCGGGGAGCTCCCCCCTCCCGCCCCCTCCGCCCGCGCTCACGCTGCGGCCCGCCGCCTCGGGGAGCCATCTTGCGCCGCCACACGACCCGCCTTCCTCCCGCCGCAGCCGCCGGGACGGTTCCCATGGCAACGCGGCCGGCCCGCCGCCCGCCGGGGCACAAAGGGAAGCGCCGTCCCCTCAGGCGGGGCGGCCGGCGGCGCCCCCTCGGCCGCGGCCCTGGTTCCCTCCCTCACACGGCTCGTCCCTCGGTCACCCGCCGGGGCCGTCCCGCACGACTGCCCTCCGCTGAGGAGACCCTGTGGGGAAAGCGGCCCCGGGGGGTACCGGGCTGCCCCGGCCCCGAGCGGGCTGTGCCCGGGGAGGGCCCAGCAGGGCCGGCCTGCGCCTCCTCAGCCTCGGCGGGGCTGTGCCTACCTGCTGCGCGGGAAGAACCAACGGTCTTGTGAGAAACATCGGCTTTTTTAAAGCAAGATGAAAATTTCCGCTAAAACGCCAGCGAGCGTGAAGAGAGCAAAACTGTGGAATTCTCAAGATGTTCTGGTGCGAGAAATGTCAGCCAGCCCGGCTGCCGGCATTTTCGCTGTCCAGGACTGTACATTTAGATCAAAAAGCATTTAATTGAAAAGTCAGCATTGTGCCTTTATAGTTTGCATTTTTAACCTGAAACCAGATATTTAAAACGGACGTTTACTAGTGCACGGCAGACCTTCCCCAGGATGCGCAAGACAACCAGACCTTTCTCATTTAGTGAGACAGTAGTTTCTCACTTTCAAGTATTACTTCGTCTCTCAGTTGCAAGCTGTGTGTGCTGAGAATTCAAATCCAGCCTGAGCACATTTCACACAAATTATTTACTCAAATTTAATCCATTGCAGCTGTGCAAATCCACAATCTTCAGCAGAGGCTTCAGAGATGTCAGCCAGGGCAGGCAGATTGTGCAGGTGCTTTGATGAACATCATACAGCCTGTCCCGCCCTTGCCCTGGGGTCCTGTGGTGGCTCCCACAGCGGGTGTGCTCTGGGAGGCAAGCGTCAAGGTTTTTGCCATAGGACAGTCTGAAGGAGCAAGGGCATGTGTGGAGGCTGCATCTACAGCCACTGCAATTAGTGGTTCCAGTTGTGGGAATGTGACTCAGGGTCACAGAGTACATAAAATATGTTTTCTTTTAACAAGGCAGCTAAAACATAAAGGTCTGTCTGAAAAATGGGTGGTTTATGTAGTTGGCGGCACATGGGTTTTCATACTCTGAATTCAGCCTAATGTTTTTGTAGAGAACAAAAGGGAGAGATTGTGTGAGAGAGTTTTTAATATCTTTAAATCTTACTTAATACAACAGGAAAAACATGGGGTTTTGTTATGACTGTCAAATATTTCAAAACATGGGGTTTTGTGTTGATATATTTTGCTTAGTGTGCAAAGTTGAAAAAAATAAACATTTTATCCTAGAGTGATTGTTTCCTTCATTTTGTTCCTTCCCAAATGAATGCTAGCATGATGGGCCTGATTTCACAAAACATTTTCATTTTGCATGTATAAAGTGCAAAAGTCTATTGAGCGGCTGGCTACTGAGAAATAATATTTTAATTGCACAGCTAAAAAAGTTGAAAACAGATGAAAAAGGGTTTTGAAAAAAGCAACACAAAAAACATTTGCCATTCTGCCTACATGATTTGACCTTTGTGTGCACAGAGTGTTTTGCTTTGCTTTTTGGTAATAAGTTGGATCTTCATACAGATGGGGTTTTTTGCCTCCTACATTTCCTGGAATTAAATTCCAAGCTTTTACTCCAACTTCCTTCAATTAAACAGCAGCTTTTACTTTTCCACTGCTCCAAAACCTTTATTGCTATCTACTGAATTGCATATTTACATTAGAAATGTTTTTCTGTTTAGAGAGACTAATGCTGTTTTTCATAATAGGCCTTATCAATACTAGAATTGTTAAGATCAGTCTGAGTAATTAGTTTAGTCACTCCGATTGTCTAAGAGTGCCTTTGCCAATAATGCAGTTATGGCTAAAACCTAGGGAAGCGCGTTGGTCGTTTTGCAGCTAGTTACTAGAGTCATATTTTACTGTGCCAGGAAGAATTCTGCAGCTGACCTGAGTTTTCAAAACAAATTTTGCTCAATCATTATTTCTGATTAGATGATTTGCTTGGTTTGGGAGGTTGTTTTGGCCTCGGCTCCAGCAGCCTGCAGAGAACAGCAGCAGCTTTTGGAACGGCCTCGCTAGTAGGCTCACACCCAGAGCTCTCTACCAGCCCTCCCGGGTGCTGGCACAAGAAAGGTGCTGGGGGTAGCAAGGAGAGTGGCCGTACGCATTACGTAGCATTTTACCTGATGGTGACTCTGGCTTTTACAAAGGCTGATAGCCTTAACACAGCAGGAAGAAATCAAAGGTGCAAATCAGAAAACAAATTAGCCTGAAGTTCACTAGGCAAAGGTCCCTTCCCCCACACCCTGCTTATTGAATGGACCTGAAATCCTCATGGAAATTTCTGTTTAACAACAACATTATCTTAAAACTACATAATGCCTTATCAAGCCAGAACATCTCAGTGCACCAGCAATAACAATGATTCAACTGCAACTCTGGGAATTTCATTAGAAGAGAGCTGAAGCTTACCAAGCAAAGCCCCAGCCTGGCCCTCTTCAGCCAGAGCAGCTGTTCATTCAGAGAGACCCCAGCTCACACATTGGCTCTTTTGCAGGAGAGAGCACAAAAGAGGACATTGTTTTGCAAGACCTTGATTTAAATGTCAGCGAGGATGAGCTTGGTGTCTTGTTCCTCTGGATCTTAAGCCCTTGAAAAGCCCTTTTCAAAATGTGTTTGCTAGCATTACATTCTACAGGAAAAGCACCATTATACTTGCCACCTGGTAGGAATATTTGGGGGTGTATTTACAGTGTACCTCAAGAATGAAGTCTCCAGAAAAGAAATATACATATAACGTGCTATTTTCTGGCCTGCACATTGTCCCTCAGTAGGTTTCTTGCCTTGTCTCCCAAGCCTCAAGGCTCTTTAAATACTGTAGTCAGTTACTGCTGCTTCATTCTTCATGTAAAATTTCATTACTGGGATTTGGTTTGGTTTCCAGCGGTTGAGGTTTTTTTATTTTGGGCCTTTCCTTTTGCCCCCTCACCCTGGGTGCTGAGCACCGCAGCAGCAGTGGCTCATTTTCCTCAGTGGCCTGTTTTCCACAGTGGCCTTTCCACCTTGTCTGAGGGTCTGGTACAAAATTGCTTCTAATTACCTGACATTTATTCTTCAAACCTAAACTAATTCACTAATCATATAGTGATAAATGAGATTTTAAAATTAATCACTGACATTTTTAAAGATTTATACACAACTGTAAAGAAAGCTTCCCAGCTGGTAAATAAAATGTTGTGTGAAGAAAAAAAAACCCATAAATTAAGGCTGTCCTGTACTAATGGGAAACAGTAAAGTTGAAGACACAGTGAGATGTTACCTGATGAATAGGGGTAGCATCTTATGACGGTTAGTGTCTTCCTGTGACAGATCCCCTTGACAGCAGGAAAACAGCACCATGGAAGCCTTGTCACGTGCAGAATTTAATTTAGCTTCTAATGTGTAACTGCTGGGAGTTTGTGGGTCAGGTGGGGAGGCGGCCAAGGGCTGCTTTACTGGGCAGGTTCAGAGTTCACAGTATTTGCAACAAAACTCCTTGGAAAACAGCAAGGCGGATTTTTACCACTTGTTCAGTAAGATAAATTCAATTATTCTAGCTAATTTAAAAGTCATCAATAAAAAGTTTGAAGACTGGCTACCAAAGCTTGCTAGTTAAAATTAATGTTTATATAGATGACAGTTATTTGAAAATGACATGAAGCCTATCACCAAACCCAGAATTGTCATTGCACATTACCAGTCTTTTGGATAATCTTTCTCCCTTTGATGAGAGAACTGGCATTTGAGCTTATCTTTTGGATGCTGTTGATCTTCATTATTAATGGCAATGTCATTTAAACACAATATTACCCAAAACTGTACAAACATAGAGGGAGACAGAATCCCTGCACCAAGTACAGCTGCTACGAGCGACCTTTGCAAACCAGACGCGATCAGTGTTTTACTGGGATCTATGCTAGTCTGTAGGCTTTGGTGTAATTAATTTTTTTCCCCCTTCTATCGACAGGGTACAGAGTGGCAAAGTAACAGTTACTAGGAGGAACTTGTGTGTTGAATTTTATAATCATTGCCAAAGAAAGTGAGATATGTGTAACATATCCACCATAGCTTCTGTTTTAAATCACAGCTACCACATTAGACACTCACATTTGGCATCCTACCCTGATTAATAGGAATCGCACTATATCCCATAACCACTTGGAGCAATTAGGTACACAGTAGGTGATGTACATCAGTGAAATGAAAAATGGGCTTAACATGCCTGCTTTGGCTCTCTGGGTCATGAAAAGTGCTTAACAGACATAGGTGACAACCTTAAAAGCTAGATTTTTTTTCTGGGTGCTCTAGAAGTGAACACCACAAGGTCTACGAGGAAGCAACACAGGAGCACAATCTTAATTTTAAAACTAAGCTCAAGCTATATGCTTAATGTCTAAACAGTTTGCTGTGTTTAGACTGATGTTACGAGACTATGCCATTTTTAAATGGAACTGCATCAAAGGAAAAAAGCCCTCAATCGCCTATGTTTGCAGAGCAAAGTCCTTTCTAAAATACTTCTTAAGGACTTCTTTTACATTATGATTCCCCCTTAATTGGATTTCTGAGACATGCATAAATGTGATGAGAATTACATGAACAGGTGCTATGGGTAGGATGTAGTAGATGCTATCTATGTATCTTGGCAAAATCGTACGATCTTAATCTTTGATGTAATTTCCATTAAAAAGAAAACCTCCACCTAAATTGCTCTTCATAGCCAGCTTTCCCCATTCAACAGATAAAACCAGCAGCATTTTCCGAGAACATCCACCTTTGCCCCCCTCATAAACATCTCTGCTCTGACACTGCTGACCTAAGCAGGCTGGAGAATGGAAAATGCTGGGCTAGGTACTGCTGAAGTAGACCTTCTTTTACTCTGAATTAGGTGTCTTAGGTTCTCTAACAGGTATCCTGCCCTGCCTTTCATGACAAGAACCACCTCATTCCTATTTTCTTCCAAGCTTTCACCTTTACCTTATTATTAATTTAATAAACATTGACAAACTCTAATACTTTCAAACACAAATTTACAGGGACTTGCAACATTACAGCTGTACGGAGGAAGGACTGGTCTTCCTGTCTCCTGCATGTCTGAGGACAGAGGCTGGGAAAGGATTAGAAAATGAAGTGTGCTATGTGGAAAGGGAAACCCCACAGCTACCCAAATTTCTTTTATAATCACTGTCATATAGATTATTAGGTTTGGCCAAACTGAGACTTACCTTCCGTTAGGGTGTGAGCTTCCTGAGGGTGCAAGCACACGAAGAAGGTGCTGGTCACCCTCATGCTCACTGTGGATTGTGGCTCCTCAGCCTGTTGGGGTTTACGTTGACACTTGGAGCTTTCCTCTTGCAACAAGTTCCAGGTGATGTTTAGAGTGAGCAGCATCAAAACAGGCAAGTGACTAAACTATAACGGCAAAAAGGTGTTTTTATTTGCAGCTGGTCTGAATATACCTTAACACCCACCTTTTTATGAGCTTTCTTACTGCTTGTATGCATACTTACTAGCATATCCCATCAGCATAGACTTCTAATGCAAATCAGTTATTAATAATATTATTAAAATACTAGGACATTTCAAACTTGCTTGCACTTCTGCGCAGATGTAAAAGCTATGTACTCTAAGTTACATTTTTAAGAGCCCTGTGTATGAAACACAGTATGGTTTTGATTGCTTGTTTTATTAAGTGAAATGAACAGGCTAATTACAGAAATTCCAGGAAGTTTCTGCTTTCTGTCTCCTAGGGACAAGCCTCAAGTGTCAAAGGAGATAATATGAATGGCTATAAAACACCCAAGTGTGTTTATACTGGCTGTAAAATGCAGCTTATAGCTTCTATTTAACTTTCATAATATTTCCTTTTTATACCATGCTTAGAAATACATATCAAGGCATTAGTTGAAGTAGTGCTTGTATGTATTTGAAAAAAATTGATAATTGCAAGTTAAAAAGCAGAAGGCAAGCCATTGGCAAAATAGTCTTAGAAATAAACTGTTATGAATAAAATTTCATCTATAAACACTAAAAAATAAGAACAAGCTAGCCATCAAAAAAAAAAAGTAAAAATATCTGCAAGATACTTCTAGTCCTGACTTTCAAAATGTCTTTAACCCCGAGAAGATGAGCTCCTACCTGAAGCCATAAGCTATGCCACAGAACTGGCAATGGTTTTCATGCAATCATTTGAGCCTTTAGATCTACTGAATCCACTTCCAGATCCACTGGATGGCTTTGAAGAATTGCTAAAGAAATTAAACCTTCTCATAAGCAACCCAAACCTGCAGTTCTGAAGTGCTATATAGAACCTGCATGCTCCTAGTGCAATTATTTGACTTTCTAGTACTTTCTAGTACCAGAGCCCTCACAGCGATTTCTACATTCTTAGAGAAGCCAATGTATGTGTTACTGAAGCCAGTCAAAAATAACGTTTTTAATAAGGGTATTACTTATCCCATGCAACTTACTTCTCAGAGTTGCATCTTGTAGGATACCTAGGGTTCTTTGAAAGAATGTCTAAGTTTTAGAGCACATTAAATGCGTAAGGGTATTTTAAAGCTCAATAATGTGCTTTATATGAACAAGGGTGCCCATAGGAACTATGGGCCCTAGTAAGGCAAATTGCAACAGATTTGAAGCTGCATTTCATGTGATAGTTTAGAAAATGGACTGTATGAATAAGAAGTGAACTTTGGAAATGTTCTGAGAATTTGCTGCTGTACAGACATATGCAATCCAGTTATTAAGTACCTTTGTAGAATTAACTTTAATGACCTGAAGATGCTTTTAAGTCCAAGTCTCAAAGTGTTGAGGTAGCCGAAGCATTAGCTAACTAACTTGTAGTTCAATAAATCTCTAAGAGAGGTGTGTTTTCTTCCACCAGGAAGACTTTTGAAGGGGAATACGAACGCCTCCAAATCAAGCAAGCAAGCACATGCACTAGTGGTACCTTTCTCCTTCACAACAGCTAACTCTGCAAGTATGCAGGTAACAGCAGCAGGGTGCAAAAAGCAGCGCGGAATAACACTGGAAGTATCTTTCAAGACCAGCATTAGCTCTTTAGGGTCACAGACAGATGACATTAACCAAAGCAATTTCAAAAGCTGAAGAAGATTAAAGTTCTTCTTCTTAATGATTCTAAAGTGTTATTGAAGAGATCAATAGCTTTTCCTGTTAAACAAGCTATTCAGACCAAGTATTTCTGGAGAGGAGATAAACCAATCCTGGAAGTGACAGTGAGATTTAATTAGGATTTGAGATTTTCACTATTCATTAATTGATCTGCCAGCCTCACAATAATTTTAGTGAACTGCAAGTTTACAACAGTAAGATTCCTTATGAAAGGACAAAATTACCTGATTCCTTCTGAGCCTTTTATCTGTGCCAAAAAACATAATTTATTACGTGTCCCACAGAGAGAAAATTCTCTTTTCTGTACCTGATGTCACTGTTTTTTCTGAGGGAGGAGGCGAGGGGGGGAAAGGAGAAAAAGCTATTATTTCCCCTTTCTTTATTAATAAAACAATTACATCCCCTGGTTCTGCACATTTTGCTTATTGTTAACCGAGACACGCGGAAAGCCCCTCAACAGAGCAAAACTAAATTAGCAGATATCCAGGTCCTAAATTGGCAATGCCAGAGACAATTATTAAGACTGGGTGACTTTCCAGCTGTGCACGCAGCAGCTTTATTTTAAACAAAAGCAGAGATCACACAGCTGATCTTGCAATCTGACTTGCACATCACCGCACCAACCTCAGGTCTGGAATTCAGCCTCACAAGTTCAATTGTAAACCCCAATCAAATAGATATATATGAAACTAATTCCTGGTTTAATCCTTCCAAAATTCAGTTCCTAGTCGTTTTCTACATGCAGTAGAGATATGATACCAATGCTTTCAGCCTGTGCAAATACAATGACTTCAGAATTCAGTTTATCTGCAGCAGCAACTCACCGATAAGGGAAGCAGTTTCCAAAGAGCTGCTTTTTTTTTTTTTTTTTTTCTTAAACTCCAGTAAGTCAAGGAAGTATGTGTTGAAAAGATGCAACTAAGCAAAGCTCTTGGGCAAACACCTTACAGTACTGCAGGAGCAGGGGGAGCCAGGCCCTCACCATTTCACTGTGGGTTGCAGCAAAGTTTCAGCTGACAATTTGCTGCTTGTTCTTAGAAAACAGCTTCTTTGGTCCACCAAGGGAAAACTGCTCTCCTTTCTGCTCCCAGATGGACATATTTTTAATAATGTGCTTTAAGGGAACATGGGACAAAGAAATGCAGTTGGTTTATTCTCTGAGAGTGTCAAAATCAAAAGCATCCAGATTATCATGTTATACAACATTAAAATTAATTTCCTCTATAGCATATAATCATTACCCATACAAAGATTAAAAAAAAAACCAACCCAAACATTAGAAGTAACATTGCCTGTGTTCTGTCCAGTTCTTTGAAGGAATGAAAAACATTCTGTAGGCACTATATACCCATTCACTTACATTTGTATTTAGCTTGATAGCTTCAGAAAATGTGGATGCAAAGTTCAGATGGATTATTACTAATTAGATTATTTTCACTATTCTTTCCCCTTTATTTCAAGGTTAGATTGCATGGCCTTTTGCTCTAAAGATTTCCTTTATTTCCTGCGCGCACAACAGAACACCTTCTTTCTGCTTGTGGAGAATTGTATCCTCTACAAAGCATCCTGCTGCTCTGAAAACTTGAGAGTGAAGGGCAGATGCAGCCACAACACCTGCAAGACCGCAGCTGTTACTCAGAGAAGCCACTATTCTGGCTTTAAGCAGTTGTCCCAGATCTAGGGTTTTCCTCATGTATTTTTAGCTAGGACAAACAAGACAGATTTGAAGATTTTTTAGACTGCATTTGCCAACGCTCCCCAAACTCCTCCCCTTCTGCTTACCTAAACGTGCTTCCACGACAATTCACTCCCACCTAAACCCGTGCTGCTCTAGTCCTGTTTCTGCTTTCTTCTCTTTCTTTGCAGCTGCACTGGCCGTTGCCTGATGCCGTGGCCTAGGGAGATAAGCAGCAGCATCCCAGAGGGCCCAATGAGTGCACAAGTGCCAGTGCTGGCATCACAGCAGGGGCAGCGAGCCTGCAGCAGCACCAACTCTCAAATTACCCTCTTGGTGAGCTGTGCTGTGAGTGCCCTTGTTAATCAGACTCTTGGTCTGCTGCAGTTTACTCCAACTAGCATACAGAACAAGAATCAAAATGAAGGATTTCTTTATCCATCCGCAAACTCCTTCACAGCCCATCAAACCGTCTTCACCGATTTCTATAATAATGTCAGCAGGACAAATTAGATTTCTGCACCAGCCTGCAGGATATGTCTCAGAGACCCTCAGTCTAATTACAGCTTCAGTCTAATTACAGCTGTGGTGAGTGCTGCTGCGGGCATCTTGCAATGGAACAGGGTAACAGACTGGTAGATGGAGAAACGCAAATAGTGCACAGAAAAAGCAGACCCGTAAACACCACCAACACCACCCCCATCACAATGAAGTGCAAAACTGTTGAAAGATGAGAGGCTGCAGAGCTCTCCTCAGTCAGCTCTGTTTATAAAGCCGGAGTATCTCCACCAGTAGGCCCAAATCACATGCAGGGTGTTACTGCTGACTCCTATCCCCAGTTTACGCTGATGAATAGATTCAAATAAAATTATGGGGGTTTTATTATTTGTTCTTGCTGTACAAGCAAAGTCTATTATTCAACTCCAGAACACAGGTCATGGCAGTTACTTTTTCAGGAGTCTATTCTAAAGGCCAAATTTTAGTTTTGATATTTTTTTTTCTCTAAGGAGTCAAGTAGGCAAACTATGCTGTGAAGAGGCTTATACCATTCCCTGGTAGCTCATTAGAAGAGCAGAGGGACTGGCTTCCCCTGAGCAACTTGGAAAATGATGACCCAGAGGGAAAAGCCCCCCACCAGAAGAGGGAGAGATGAACAGCCAGTGAAGCAGAGGTGGCTTTCAGCTCTTTCCATACAGCACTGGATCAAATCAACATTTTTGTATTTTATTATCAAGTAACAGCAAGGCGCAGCCTGCCAACTATGTATGGAAGTTTATTGAACCCTTAGCAGGGGAAAGCTCCACCACCAAGACTGGCAGCAGAGGAAGGGAGGGAGTTCCCCAGGCGCAGGCTTGGGGATGCTGTACTTCTCCGCAGCCTCTCTATCTCGTTCTCTCAAGAGCTTAATGTGCTGTAAAATGTAGACTATCAGGAAGAAATATATGAAAACTTTATGTCAATATAAAAAGTATTTCCTCAAAATATTCAGCAGTTACCACTAGATGGCATTTTGTTCCTGAGAAATTAGAAATTCCCAGGTTTCGAATTACTTGTTACAGACAGCAGGAAACAGTAGGAAATGGAATTACCTCATTCGGTTAATAATTTATTATCCATTGTCTTGTATAAGCAAGACATCACTAACACAGGACACTTTTACTTGCAAATTTATAGATATCCTTTGTTTAACTGTAGCTTGTGACTCTTCAGACCTCTGCTCAGTAGGTAGGGCTTTGAGCTTTTGTAGCCAGCACTTACCAAGAATCTTTTCCACATTTTTAAATGAAAGGCAAATGTAGGCCAGTTCACAGACTTTGAGCATGCCATGGAAATCTGCCAGAAATGCCTTGCTCTAATAACTGTACGCAGTATTTCCTGTGTTATTTTTGGATAAACCCTTAATACAGATTGCAGTACAAAAAAATAACTCCCGTTCAGGAACAGAGCTGTTGCACTTTGATTATGATGAAATAATAATTTCAAAATATTTGCTTATGAATGTTATACTTTGCACCGGTTCATTTTAATTTAAGCTTGTACAAGCTGTGTTGTAAAAGGTGACATTTCTACTCTGAATCTTTTCAGGGTACAGTGTACCTTACCCAGAGGTGCAGTGAAGTTCTACTGGGCACATCCAGGGGTGATATATAGGTAGCTTGTTGAACATCTGCAAGCCTTTCCATGTCAGACTAAAACGAAGCAAGAGGATTTTCCCTTAATTTGCAGCAAAACAGGAGACTGAGAAGTGAACTATTAACTTTTTTCTTAAAAGAGACTGGAGTACAGCTAACTCTTACTTACAGAAAGTCAAAACACCTTCAATAAATGTAATTGAATTTAATTTGGCCTGTATGCAAATACACACAATGTTAGGAGGGTGTTTTTTCATTAGATTGTCATAAATACTGCTGCTATGAGCATATAGCAGCCTGTTCAACAGTTCATCACAGCAAAATTCAGCAATCAGAATATTGATATAACTTCATTTCCCACTGAAGTTCTAAAAGAAAAATCAAAAAACTCCAGAACAGAACCTCAAAGTTCCAAGCATGCTATTTGAAAAACAATCAAGTTTTTTGTGTAATATAAAACTGCATATCAACATGCTTCAGAAACACTTCACTTGCAAGTGTTTTTTAATATATATTCAATGTATCTAAAGTATAGGTCTCGTACCAAGGTCTCTTGCTCTTACGGGTCTTCAGCTCCAATGGTAGCAGCAGCGGTAACTGCAGACAAGGGGCTAAATGGCTGCTGGTAGACAGATGAACTGTCAGTGTCTTTCAGGGTGGAGGCTCATGGCAGCATTCAAATAATCCGTAAACACTAATATCATGGATTTCTGAGCACTTGAGGAGTAAAACTGAGAAAATATTGAGGAAAAAACTTCCCTGCTTAGACTAAGCTACCGCAAAGCTCTAGGTACGATGGTGACTTTTGAGGAGTAACTTTGGGCCTCAGAAAGAAATGCAATTTTGACTTAGAAGGGAAACAGAGAGATAATTGCTGGATCATGATGTACAGAAGGTCTGTGCACCACTCAAAGTTTCTTTGACTAAATTATGTTTACTGAAAGAGCATTGATGGTGATTAGCAGCTAGCTAAATCCGGCCCTGCTCTCATACTTGCTTGGGAAAGCCTCATTGTAGAAGGAATCTAACTTCACTAGAGTAAAATTAATCTTCAACTCTTCATCAAACAGGTACAAGTTCCTTTGAAGTTGTCATTGTAGAAAACATGCTTTGCTTGAAGTAAAATATTTTAAGAAATGGTATATGGCAAAATTTTAAGTGGCTTTGTATTGGTTTACAAAGTATACACATGCACTTTTTAAAAATTTATGTAGCTTAATACTATTCTCCAGCAATATGAGGTGGACTGCAATAAATCAACAGACATGTCAAAACAAATATTTACAATCTCTAGAAGTTTGTGTTTATAACAATCTAACTGGCAAAGTGGTGACATTTTCTTAGGTAGACAAGACCTACCTAGACGGGATTTTATGCACCCTTACAAACATGTCTGGGTGCGCAGGATGTTATAAAGGGCAGTTACATTAAGGGGAGGGGGGTGTGCCCTTATCCGATAGGTGAAAACAACAACTAAATCTAAACTAGACGTGAAATTACAAGAGCAGGTAAAGATCATGCATTTCTTTCCTGAAACAAAATGACTTTGCCAGACCTTTGGAAGAAGGAAAAGGCCAGAGTTTATGTAAGAAACTGGTACTTACGATTTAGAGACCATAGAAGGGAATCATCCAAGTCAGTATAACATGTTTCCATCCCAAGGAAGCCGATGCTGTATCCTATGAGAGGCACAAGTGACACATAACAGCTATGCTGACGACTCAGAAACAGCATTCTAGTTGTATGGTGACTGGGAACAGCTCAAAGATCTATGGCTAGCAATCTTCTTACACAGCATTCAAGAGAGTGCTGCATAATTTATAGAAGAAAAACAAGAGTGAAGTTCTATTAGAATCAGAGCTCTAAAAAGTTTGGGTAAACTGTTAGAGACAGCATAAAGAAATCTTTTCTATATTCACACATATGTGAAAACCATAAATTGTAAATTCAATAGCTTAAGGTTCATTAAATATTCAAGAAAATGATCAAGTTTTCAAAATGTTCCTATCATCCAGTGAAATATACAGCATCTGTCCAGTATTTACAAGGATTATCTCTTTTTTTTTCAGCAAAAATCATTAGCTCTTTAAAACAATTCTGCTGAGAGGGAGGACAGAAAACAAGAAAACTGAACTATTAGCCTTCTGCTTGTTTTGAAATCGTAACCATGCTGGCTATAAAGTTTGCTGGCATTTTATAGGCAACTGGAATGACTGTACTATACATTATATCACCTTTAAGAGTATCTTTCTCAACACAGAGTTATGAGTAACAGGATGTTTATGCTGCTTACCTCACACGAGATCAAAACACTCCTAACATCACTGTAAACATTTTTAAGAAATAGATCATCACACAATGCATCTTTGTGTCAGAGGGAGTGTCAGAGAAAAGGGCTGGTATCATTGAGCAGCGAAACACAGCACCTTGCTCAGAGGGAATAGGGGGCAAACAGTTTGTGCTTTTTTCCCTCCATTTCATTTTCTCAGTTTATGCAGAAAGGCAATTTATTTTGTTTGCTGCTAATGCAAAGGTCTTGTTCTTTCTTTGTTTGTCTCCCTTTTCTCCGGATTAGAATCCTAGATACAGGATGTGGATGTAATTTCCCATTTTATATTTAAACATAAATGAGTAGGCTTTTTAAAATCATTCAGTTTCTAAAATCCATCAGTCCAGCAATTTATCAAAGACAGTATTTTTGCATTCTGTAATGGTCTAAAACAAGTGATGCAGCTAAAAGGAGGGAAATACTATTTACGTACCACGCCAATCCTAGCTTGCAGCGAGACAAGAACAGAAACTTTTTAGGCAATGGGGAAAAAAAACATAGACCTTAACTTCTGTCTTACAGGTAGCTGAGCACGCCCGTCAGACTTGCATTCATTACATGCAATCCACCGGTGGTATTAAATGGAATTGTAATAGCTCACGTTTGTACTTTGACGTATTAAGGTAGCCATAGGCAAGAATTAGATGAGGAAAACCTGGTTACCTGCGGTCCTGTTCCTCTGAAGTTGTCGGTGCGGCAGCGCACGCGTTCCTGAAGCTCATCCCAGCCCAGCGCGGGCAGACCTCCCTAAGCTAGGGAGTACTATCCTTTAAGCTCATTAATTGTAAGCTGGGGTATCACCAGGCCCTGCTGTCCAAAGTGGTTACAAATACTGCCCGCTCCCTGCTCTATTCTGTTTCCGCTATTAAAAGCAAAGTTCCTGGAAGCATGACTCCTTTTCCTTGCTTCAAGTAGTTTTGTACCTTTTGTACTTGTTACCATTTCCAATCAGCCTGCGCAGCTTCAGCTACAGTCTCTTTACCTCTGGATTAAAAATAATAAATATATTTGCATAAAGATTGCACAACACTCTTCTGATTAAGTATTCATTCCCAGATTAAATTGTTACAGGTGGTTTATTTAAGAACCTTTTCTCCCCTCCCACTTCTTCACCAGAAATGCATAGGAAAAGTGTGCTTGAAACTACATTGGCGTCATAAAAATGGTAATCGAAGAGGGATAGAGACTTTGAGCAAGGCTTAAAACAGTTACACAAATTGGATCAAGTTTATGTGTCTCATTATTCTATTGATAGCCATGTAATTAGATGATAACTAACCCCACATCTAGGACGTCAGAAACTTTTTTTGAAGATGGTTGCATTTTGCAGAATTATGAAGCCATCAGCATACAACCTGCATTCATTAGTTGTGCAGAGTACCTGTAATAAGGTATTTTGCAACACTAAAAATCCCATACTGCAGATTCAGGACAATCTTCCAGATCTAAATATGCATTTTGCAATGTATCTTTTTTCTAGGAGGATGTAAATGTCAAGATTTCATAAGCTTCTCCTATCTATTTTGGCTAAAGAAGCCAAGATACACACTGTGTAGAAATTCCCTTCCCGACTACTAAGTTCCTGAAAGTTTGCTATAGAGAGTTAACACAACCAAGGAGGAAGCTATATGCAGAAAGAAGGTCCACACTAATCTCTAAGCACTTTCAGGGGTTGATCAAACAAACAAAAATATTTTCAAGAAGAAGAAAGTGAAGAACAAGAAAGGTAATGATCTTAATTCCATGAAGAAAAAAAATAAAAGTCAACCTAAAATTAAAAGGAAGCTTACTATTAAAGGATATAAAACCTTGAAAATCCCAATTATTTCATGATACTGCCATCTGGACCCACCCTTACACACTGTTACACAAGACAGGGGTTAAATAAATCATTCCTATGTTACTGCTGATAATGATGGTTAAAAATAAAGGCTACTGTAACCCAGCCTTACACTCACTGCTCTGCAATGTAAATGAGTGCAGTTCAAATTATTTCTCTACTGAGAGAAGCAACAGGCAGCATATAAATGCAAACAACCTTCATTAGACACATTGTCATGAGTATATTAATCATGTCAAGAAGCATTGCTGAAATTTCCTTCAGTGCAATTTAACATACCTTACTTTATTAGGATGCACTTAATTTCACTATGTTTTCTCCTCATTATCATTTATGATGACCAATTAAAATGTTTGTGTCTGTCTCTAAGCAAATTACTTCTGTAATTCAGGTAGCTGAAATCACTGCTCATCCAACACTTGTGTCATCTCGTTCCATCAGTGAAGTATCTTTCTTTGCCCAGCCTCCATTAGCATTTTAAAGAGGAAAAAGCTTACTTGGATTGCATAGTTAGGTATAAAACCAGGTGTTTTTACAGCACATACAAACATTAAAAGTGGGTTGGTTCCACCCCCCCCCAGCCCCGTTGCCATGTTACACAGCCTTCGTGTTTTTTTCCTAGGCACGACAAGTGTAACTCATAGTCAGAAAAAGAACATAATGAAGTGCCAGAGGCCTTGGCCATTATTCCCATCTTGGATTCGAAGTTGGGTGCTGTTTTGCTTCAACTTCCTTTGCTCAACACGCAATAAATGCAAGTACACAGCAACTCTACCTCCTTTGTTTCCTCCAAAGCCTCTCTATCAGGGTTCTGTCAAAAGCTTTTCAAATGATGACAAACACAGAATGTGCCACTCCACATATGCTTCCAACATTCATAAATAAGCCCAAACCATTTTTAATATTCCGAAAATCAAGCACGAAGGCATGAGTTTTTCTCAACCTTTCACAACACAACTGTGAGCAGTCCACCTGACTATAGCTGTTTCTTTCCCGACTTCATGCCTATTAAGATACGGATACCTGGAAGTTAGCTGGAAATTCTGATTACACACACAGCACTTTCGCTGTGGAACTCGGGGCAACCAGAAGTGCCCGAGCAGCATCTGGGATCACCAAGCTATGTTTATGAACTCCTTTATCTGCAGATTACCTTGGGCTCCTGGAAGTAACGATACAAGGCTTGTTCCTCAGAAGCTGCTGGAGCTCAACTGCAGAGCAATGGAATTTGCCTTCTTTTCTAAAGAAACATATGCGTTCTCGTTTCCGTAACATTACTTTGACATTATAGTAATGACTTCCAGAAAAGTGCTGATCATTGCAAGGTGAAGAAATAAGTCTGAAGACAGTGCTGCCTTTTAGAACAATTATAATTTCATTAAAATAGGAACATAACTTAAAGATAGATTTTATTCTCTTTGATGATTTACTCATGCAAACTGCACATAAAAGGAAACAGTACAGTTTGTGAAACATGTCAAATGTAAAGACCCAAAATGCTAAGTACAGAAGTAGTGTGACATACGTCTCAAAATGGAATCCATGGTAGTACGACTAATAACTTTTCTCTATTTGCTGAACACAGATTTTAATGGTTCTTTTTCCAGCCCCACTGTTAAATTCATTAACTGTTTACACGTCTCCTATACACTTATGTAGACTTATTTTACAAGCGCAACAGTTTTGTTATAAAAAAACTCCACTTATATAAATATGATTTAAAAGCCTTTGTGTTTAGGAGGGCAAATTATAGTATAATCAATGAGGCCTTATCTAGTCCACCAAAACCACAATGAAAAGTGACCGTATAGCTTTCTTGCAGAATTCACATTTTGTGCCTTTGCAATTAATTTCCTTCTCACAAGAGGTCCATTGTATTTCACCACCCTGGAAACATTCAATAGCTGTTACAGCTTTTTATCTTGAAATTGGGAAAGTAAGACTTTTAAACACATGAGGTTATCAACTCAGCTTTCTTAGTTTTAAAATACAAAATATGTAGAATCCCTATTATTTTCATGCTTAAAGCCCTGCAATGATACATATATGACTTAGATACTTCTTTGTCCAGTTTTCATTATAGTATGGTTGTATATATATTGTAGAAATTATGATTTTCCTGTGGATCAATTACATTTTTTTGATTTAAAACTGAATCAAATAGAAACTTGATGGCACTGACACTTAAAAACACATAGTATAGTGTGGAGAAGGAAGAGCAAATGAACTACACAACCCATTATAAATGCATTAAATCTTTGTTATATACATAATGGAATCCTGCTTTACTGCCAGTTGCTACTATGCATCTGTTTTTGCTATTATACAAAGTTTTCCGACCTGAAAGCACACATCTACTTTTTTTAAACAACTTAATCTATTGTAAAATATTGTACTGTATTTTGAACATGAGTACAGAATCAAAATAGATAATGGCACATTTAAAAAACTCAATATCCTACAGATGATTGGATAATGAGAAAAAGTGTACCTACAATCATCTCATCAGAAACAAACTACATCATGGAATGTTAGTTATCCAAGTTCGCACAGTAAATAACATTTTAAAACTGCAATCACCTATCAGCCAGCATCACATTGAAGGCATCTTTAAACATTCAAGCAAAAGACTGCTGGCATTAACTACTGAACCATTCTCACGCACACACCACACACACCACATTATAATTACATTGTTTCCAAGATACGGTAGATACTGATTTTTTTTTTTTTTCCACAAGAAAGGTATCAAAATTTTTGCTACTAAAAGATGACAGTGCTTACACAAGAATTAAGTACAAGTTAGCTTGCAAATACAAGACAATGACAAAAAAAAGTCTTGAGTTGTCTGAAGAAGGATTTTAGGCTTTTCTGGCATCCAAAACCATGAGTAACCTCCTTAGTCTGCGACTCAAAAATCCACAAAATATCGACCTACTTTGGAATACCAAGTATTCCATATTTGATAACCCTGTATTTTACAATATGCTTACTGGTTTCAGCCTAGCAATAAAGGGTAGTTATAGATATCTATTCTGACTGGAGAAATAAAGCTCTCCTCCCCCCAGAATGAAAGTGTTGGAGGGGAAAAAAACCCACCTGACATCAATTTAAAACTAAAAAAAAAAAAAAAAATCAAATTATTTAGTAATGATCCTCACCTACGATAGGTATGTGCATAAGAGTACTGTATCTCATATACTGTACTGGCCCTATTAAACAAATTAAAAACCCCAACAGTTAAAAAGCCAACCAAAATGTTATACATAACAACAACCCAAACGTTTTTCTCCCAATGTTCTTCCTCTCATAATGTGCAAAACAACAAAAAGGCAAAAAGACTAAAAGCAAATTTACTGTTACTGTCTTTCTCTTGCCTAGTGCTTTATGACCTTGCTAACATTACAAAGTCAATAGGGACTATGCAGAACTTTGGTATAAAAATGTCACATAGTATTACTATCACAGTCTTGGGGATGACCTTTAGTAATTCACCCCAATGTTTGCTGAAATAATACCAAATTAAAAATGAAATAAACCACATAGTACTGTACACACACTTTACACATTAAGCACAAAAAATAACTAATGTAACTAATACTTTAAAAAAAAAAAATAAAGTCTTTTGCAAAGAGACTAGAACTGGTGTTCTGTCTCATCTTCACCTGCCAATCGTTAAAGCCAAATTTAAGTTGGATTTTTAAAAATGAGTAATTTTAAGCTACAATTTCTCCTAGATGGAGACTGGTCTTTTGTTGATTTCCCTTTAAAGTCACAAATGTATATCTAGAGAAACTGATGCAATGCAAGTTTTTAATCAACTTCCTGAAGGCTGTGACTGGGAGGGAGGTGCCACGACGATCTGGGAAAGCACCGGCTCTGTGCTCTGGTCCGCCATCTGGGTGAGAACGGAGGTGGCCACCGCTTCTGCCTTGGAAGTTGAGCTTACACCGTTGGACGTGCTGACAGAACTGTGCTGAATAGCTTCCGTGTGTGGACTGCTTGGCACTGATATGTCTTCTGAACTGTCATCTTTATCTGCAGCTGAAGAAAAAAAAAATTATTTATTTTCTTCCTTGGCATGCACATCACCATGTCCCAGGTAACAGCAATCATCCCGAAAATAATTAGAAATCATGGTGTAATGCAGCACAAATTGCAAAACAATCTCATTTTCATTTTTAGAAGAAAATACTACTTGGTAAGTGAAAAATACGGATGCCAGTATGGAATACGCAGGAAATGAACATTTTCAGATCTTCAAAGTTGTCATTAAAATTGTCCCATATCCTGCCTAGTAAAACAGATGGTGGGCGCCACGCATAACTCTAATGATGAATGCTTCTGTCAATAAGCAATATTTATAAATTAAAAATGCTACCAGATCTATTGGTGCTATATGACTTGGCTTCAGATTTTTAACATACACCATTTACTGTGATTGCTTAGTAATCAAATGAAAATAATTCTGCATTCAGTAATTAATATTTGTGATCATGAATATGATCTGAAAAAATATTCTGAACACCACTATATTAATTGGGCAATACTTCCAGAAGTTTTCAACCCAAACTCTTTTAACAGAGTGAAGTTCAGTAACTTCTTTAGTATACAAATGCCTCTCAGTAAGGTTTAAAATTATTAAATCTGATTTTAAAAATATCTTCAAGAATACTTCAGGTGTTCTCCACAAATCTGAGGCAAATTAGCCACACAATTGCATCATTTTTTCTCATGACAGCGCAAACAGATTAGAAAATAATTCTCATTGCGCAAAACTAGAATTTACAAAATGAGCATGATTTAAAATGTCTTTTTGCACAGACATCCTAGTGATGCTAAAATAATCCTTTTTTTCCAGAGTTGCAAAAGTTAGCCAAAGCATTATGCAAACGCTGTCAAGCTAAAAGCTGAGTTAAAGACTAAAAAAAAAACTAAGAAAAGAAAATAAGCCTACTGTTTTTCACTCAACACTAAAACTACGAAATCAACTTTAATTATAACTTGTTTGTATCACTTTGTGCTACTTAGTGTTTTCAAGCATTTTTCACACTAGTTTTATACCCCGACTTAAACCCAGTATACAGGCAGGATACTGGAAGTCCCTTTTAAAACACTCCTGGCTATTGTGTAACATAACAGTATAGAAAGACACACACAAACAGCCAGAAGCAGCATGAACTACAGCAATGGAAGAAAGCTTGATTTCCTCTAGACTCGTCCTTGCAATCCCTTTCAAATTTGCTTGAGATCGGCCTACAAATTCCAAAGTTACCCAGGTGAGGGAGGAGAAGGGATGGGAAAGGATGACACCAACACCAAAAGATGAACACCACTGGTAACGTAGCCTTGTTTCCATAGAAAACCAGGCCAACAGTAGCAACTAAAAGGAACACTAAGCATGAACAAACAATGACAAAATGAAGTTTATGAAGTACTGAGTTTTATAAGACATACGAGCTATGGGGTAAGAAAATTCAGTAAATTAGCAAGTCAAGACCCCAGTACCAAGATCTTTGAGCAACCCCATGCATACTAATAACACACTCCTCTTAAAAGCCTAAAACCAACAGTTCTGTTATTGACCGCTTCTGGAAAAGAACGGTAAGGTCAAAAAGGATGGACAAGCAAGCAGAACTGCTGCATTTCTTTCTAAGAAATACTGCCCACATGAACTAGGCAGCAATTTCTCTTATACCTGTACTACAAGAGATGGACATAATTGTTTGAAAGTATCATGATGTTCTTATCCACGAGGTCAACTATTTTACAGATACTGCATTTTTTTCAAAAACAGATCTTTCAAGCATTAAAGAAGACATAGACAGGTGATGTTGAGCAAGGTCTGCTGACAATTACCACATATCCTAAGGTTATGCGGTAACTGTATACAGCAAGGAGAAGAAAATGAAAATACTTCTGGAAAGACATTCGTGATCCTTAATAGGATTTGCCCATTCAAGAACAGAAAGAACACGGATAAGTGCCAATTCAGTTAACACTATTCAACAGGATTTCATCTTTGCTACAGCTCTATCAAGACCTACAAGATCTCATATAAAAACAAGTAAGAAGGAACACATGCAAACTTTGTCAAAAACAGAAACTCTAGTGCTACTTCCTGAAAAATATGGCGCTACTAATTATGAGTGTACATATTCTTTCCCTCAGACAGAATGAAATGGCAGCAAGTGGGACAACACGTATCAAATACAGTCTCCCCGCTGTAGCACCTGCTCCTTCTCTTCAGAGATGCTGTTACTCTCCTATGAATCTCAGCCTTCCTGTTTTGCTTCTTTTGCTGGTCCCTGATTTCCTGTTTGCCAAATCCTCCTTATTCTCAAGAAAAAGGGTTAGTTTTGAATGCTACAAGATAAGAGAGCATTTTGAATGCTACAAGATAAGCAGAGGTAATAGAGGAAGTAAGGTAGATCATTATCTTTCAGCCAGAGAAGGAAGGTCTTTCATTGTTCTCTATCCCTTAACTTAATGTTGATAACACTGCTCAAAAGAAATGTCTGTAATAGTATCACAGTGGTAAAGAATGTGAGAAAGGCTTGATTTTCTGAATGTGATGGGCTCAGGAAGACCACATATGCAATGGAAGCAACAGTTATGAGAATACTTACGATCACCAATGTAAATTAGAAGTTTTTGTATCACTGAGCAGATAAACATACTGTGCCGAAGAGACAAAAGCATTCAGGTATTTCCAGATGCCGGGGCGCCAGTGGGGCAGCTTACAGCAGAAAAGTGTTTGTATAAGATACAGACTTAACACTAGTTTATAGTAACAAATTTGGCTGGAAGAGTAAATCCTTGCAGTAACTACGACATAGTATTTAGAAATGAGGTGCCACCTTTAAGAGTAGCTATGTAGATTTCCTTCAATATCCTTCCTTATGTAGCCCTAACTTTACAGGAATAGTGACCAAAACCTGAACACAGAACTCCATTTGAAGAATTAAAACCAAACAAGAAAGTCTACTCAATGAATACAGAAGATACTTATAAGCCTGAAGAGTGGGAACAGAGTACAAAGGCTTTTAGAAGAACACAGGAAAGCAATGTTTGAATTCCAACAGATTTTTTTCTTAGTTGACCAGAGAATTGCCAGGCACAGGCCTGTGGTTTCAATAGTGCAGCTGATACATACCAGAATCATAGTGTAGCTAAAAATGTAGAAAAAAGCCTAGGCATTTTAGCTTTTTAATGGCTCCCTCAGCTTTGCCTCAAACCAAGGAAAATGCAGCCCAAATTAGAAATGAGTCTACAAAAGTAACATGTGCTGTTACATTAGAAGGCTGAAAATTTACAGACCTAAATCACATGAATTTTCCTGTAGGCTACATAGTTTCTAGACAGGCTGCATCATGAGGAGGAGTGAGCCATTTTGGTAATGAAATGCAACATGGGCTAGACTGAGCTATAGAAAAGATTTGAAAAATACCAAGCAAAGCACAGAGGAGGTTTTTGAGGATGCACTAAAAAGTATTCTTTTAGAATAGTGAAACATTGCTGCTACTTGCTTCTTAGCATTGCTTACCAATAGCTTTCAGCAAGGTTAGGAAACAGAGCGATTTCGGTCTTCAGAAGAAAAAAACCCAGCAAAACCAAAATGGGAACAAGTATGCAAGATTGGTGACAGGTGATCGATCCAGAACTCCTTTTAGTCCCGGTAATCACTAGAAAGGAAGCCTCATGGTAATTATCATCAGGCCATTCATTCATGGGCTACAGAAGGACTCAAGTCTAGAAATGCTCCTCCTTTCCAGTGAGCTGGCCTTTGTGAATCTCCCCTGCAGTTGCTGAAGGACTGTCACCTGTCCTGAACAGGCTGTAGGAACACAGTGGTTTGAGCGGTTCAAATGATTCGAGGTCTGAAACTGGTTAGTCACTTTCTACCACTTATTTAAATCTAACTAGAGAAAGAACACAAACCCCACCATTTAACACCACCTAGACTGCAGACTCTATTTCTATTCAGTTTTGTACAGATGTTCCTGAATATTATGATGTCCTTTTGAAAAATATGAAAAAATACCTAAAACACACTTTTCAATTTTTATTTTTTTTTATCACTCAACACATCTTCATCTCTTAAGTTTTCACCTTTTTCCTGCTCCAAGTCCAGAAAAAGCCTGAGAAAATATAGGAGTATTGCAGAAGACTTTTAGAAATAATTTGATAGAAAGAGCTAAAATGAAAACTAAATGAACAGCACTTGGATTTCTCTCATACACAGTACTTCCCCACCCCACCTAATGTTTAAAGACACATTCAGAACCAATAGCATCCTTTCTTGGGAAATAAAAAAAGTTTAAGCTGTCTGAAAACTCAAACATTGCAAGAAAATTCATCCATCCTTCCTCAAAGCGCAATAACCATATTTCTGCTTTCTCCATGTCCTGACGACACCCTCTTTTGAAGCAGGCATGAGACTTTTTAAATAAGGAAAATATGATCCCAAGAACAATCTTAGAAGAAAGGGTTATCTGTCATGCTTTTCATTTGGCCCAAGATAAGAGATGTGCCTGGGAAAGATACGTGAAAGTAAGTGCCAAAAAAACCCTGAAAAGAAATAGATTATTTGTGCCTATTTAAGTGCATAATACATGAAACCCCATTAAACTGTGGATGTAGCTGTTAAAACACAGTCTGCATGGTCTAAACTAGCACTGTCTCAGCAGTGCACAATATTCAGCACTGCAGGAGCTCTGTAAGCTGGTGTCTTCAATTTCTTCCACAGAGACAGACTGTTAAACCACTCGATACATTTTTGAAGCAATTCAACTTAAGATTACTTGATGAACATAATATGTTTATTTAAAAATACTTTCTATGAACACCATTTTCATGAACATATTAACTGAAACCATTTTTTCCTCTCATAAATTGTACTGTGGGTATGTCACTTAGTCAACATGCCTTCCTAACAATGTTTGCATGGAGATAATGTGACAAAATCCTTTCAGAGGGATGGCATTACAGCCATCACTCATTTTAAGTTTTACTTTGAAGAGACTTTTCAAAAAACTAGGTGAGCTATGCTTCCAGTCTCCTTGCTTATTCTTATTTTTTTCTAAAATGTAGGCTTTCTCCACTGATTAGTATTTTAGTTCTCATTTATTTTGCATAGTAATTTAAGAACACATTATAGTCCTTGTCTGAGGGCAGAAAATAAGCATTACTAAACAGACCATTTGTTAATTTTTCAAAGAAGAAATTCTTAGCATGTAATTAGTTTGCCTGTTTAAAACATGTTTAAATATTTTTCATACCAATGCAGGAACACGCATCCTCAAAACATCAAAATTCAAGAAACCTACAGTTTTTTGGGTTTTTTTTGAAAAACCTTGCATGCATAATGTTATCCCCTAGTAGCTTCCGTATGAAATTATGTTGTTCTGTCAGATGGGAGCCATAATGGCCTCATCCCTGCAGCAATCATTGTTAATATAAATCCCAAACATATTTCTATACTGTTCCAATTTACTCCAAGATGCTATTTTCCGTCTTGTCAAAATGACTGGAGATCAAAGGACCAAGATTTATAAGCTCAAAACTGACAAAATCAGTATTCTAAATATATATGGCAATAGAGAGTTGCTAAATCTCCTGAATCTTTTAAATTAAAAAATATTGCCCATTCTGATGAAATTGCTTACAATGACTACAAGTAAAGATGGTGGCCATTAAGTTTTATCGCAAGCACCTGAGGATCTGTTTGCATGCAATACAAAATGTTCCTTTATTCTCCTGAATTACTGACACTGGCAAATTAAAATGAAGTGGCTACATATGGCAGAAACAATCTTCACATTTACAAATATCCTGAAATATCACTAAATCATAAAAACGAAAGCTGTGGGTTATATATTATGAATGTTGCCTAATGCATTCCCAGCTCAGTTATTTGTAACAAATTTGTGTACAATGGACAAAATTGGCCATTTATTCTACAGCAGCAGCAGCTGGTTCTGGCACTGTGTATCATATCCAAAAAGGAAGTTACAAGTCAGGAAAGCGTAATTAACCTTTAAAATGCTGGAAGGATGAAAGATCAAATAAGCAACTGTAAGTAAAAATATGTACTAGAAAAAAATTCTACTGAAACTCAGTATTTTCTTCAGTATTAGAACTGAATTAAAATACCCTCTTTACAGAAAAGTAGTTGCTTAATGTGGAAACCAAAACAATCTAGAAGACGTACAGTAGGAGCTGTGAACCTGCATCTGATTATTTTAACGGCTTGACTGATCCTGGATGTTATGGTAAATGAGGACAGCTGTTATATTACCTCTACTGAAACTCATTATGAGGAAGAAAAAAAACCCACAAGGACCTTTCACTGTACTAGGCCAAGCTAAAAGTATAAAAAATGGTTTATCATATGCTCCTAATACTTTAATTATATTTTCCAAAGCAGGTGTAGTAACCGATAAGTCTTTAAATGCTAATTATCGTATGCATTTATTAAACCAACATAGAACCTTCAATGTTATGCAACACTCCAACTGAAAGGACGTAAAAATATATTTCTAAATATTACATATTCATTCCTGCCTTCCAATAACCTTCCGAGTTTTTTTTTTTTTATTAAAATCTTTAATGTAATATTAGAACTGCACTACTCAATTTTAATGTTCATTCAGTTCACTCTGGCAGTATTTCACCGATGCAGCCTAAGGCTATAGGTAATGGAACATTACTCACTATGATAGCCAGATTTCTTCTGCATGGCGGTTACAGGGCAATCTTTATGAGCCAGAAGAAGCTGTTTCAGCTGTGCCACTTCATTTCTCAGCAGGGTGACTTCATTCTAAAGGAGAAGAAAGTTATATACTTTACCAGGCTCAAACTACACACGTTTTGAAGGTAAGTATTAAGTTTTATAGGATTTTCAGTTGTTCATTTAGGGTTAGATAAAATACAAGAAGTTTCCATTTGGTATATAATGCAAAAATGTATACATTACTTTAACCTCACCGTACATAAGTATTAGCTGAAACCTGCCTCACTTTATTTTATGATTTCTTCAACTAAGAAATCCTTTTTTTGAAAATACATGTTTTCCTGTTTGCAGATGCAAAGTCTACGTATAGTCTCATACTCACGATCCAGCTCCTGTATGACTCTTCTGCAAGGTTTTGTGATTAATTCTGATCAAAGAAAACCTACATTTACCTACCCACATTTTAACAGATGTCACAGCCAACATTAAAAAAAAAAACCACCAAAAAACAAGCAACCCCCTCCCAAGTCAATGCAGAATGATTTTTGGTGACTATATTTGTACTTGTACTTATACTTTGAAAATCTCATGTACTAGAAAATAATTTAGTAAGTGTTTGTTGATTTCCATATTAATTTTCTCCTTGGCAACCATACATAAACGTGTTGTATGAAGGAATCATTAATAATAATGACAAGATCCCGAAACGTCAGCTTATGTCACTAAAGCAGAGTGTAATCTAGGAGACAGCACCCGCAGAATCTAGTGACTAGGTTAATTTCCAGGCTGTGCCTTTCCACTATTGGGTGACCTTGAGCAAGGTCATTTTACTTCTTTGTGCTTCAGTTTCCCCATTTGTAAAATGGAGGACAGCGATACTTACCTTCCCTGTGAAGCAGTTTGATGTCTGTAGATGAGAAGCACTACATAATCACATTATATGTGACAATCCAAATTAAGAATGGTATGGCATTTTGATAGACCCATTTTCACTTTAAACAGTAGAAAAATGTTTATGTATCTACAGAATCAAGTCCTCTGTAATGCTTTGTGACCCCCATATCTTGTCACACGATGTATTTTTCATGGGTTATTTTATTTTAAATATAAATCCTTTCCATTGATACTTGAAGTTACTTAAACTATAAGAACCTTTGCACAATAGCATAATATACCACACACGACACAACTGTTTGGTAAATGCGTATTTTTAGGCATTCGGGAGCAAGTTAAAGAAAAAACAAACACAGGAAAATTGGATTGCAACTAAAATTATTTGGGAAAAAAAAAACACGAGAAAGTCAAGCTATGTACTTGCAAGCTAGAAATGAGGCAATACAGTCAGAGACGAGATTACTTATAACTAAAAGGATTCCAAAGTAAAGAAAACAATTTTTTAAGAACAGAATTTATTAGGTTTCATTACCCTAGGTAACGCAGTTTATAAACACCATAAATAAAATACCAGATTTTTAAAAGAAAAGCTCATCTTTATGTCCTCTCCATTTAGAAAACAAAAAAATGTAAGCCTTTATACTTGCAAAATCCTCTTAAACTATTAAGGGCTCCTTTTCTATTCAGTTATTTTATTGTGTCAAATGTCTCTTTTAGAAAAACAAAGGCAAGAGCTGAAAGACAGCCAAAGTTCTGACTTCACAGCCGTTTCTAATGAAAGAAAAATGTAGCTGCAAACAAAAAAGGTTGCAACAAAAAAACCCCAACCAAAATCCCCACAAATTCTCTACCAGCTGGCGTTACATGTCCTGAAATCTTGGGCTGTTAAGAAAGCACACTACTTCTGCCTCCAGCTCTCAGCCTGCTCTTAGTTCACCATGTTATTTACAGAGGAGCCACAAATCCGGATGCCAAGCAGGCAGCTGCACAGAACTGACATAGCTGGGGAAAAAAAACCCTGAAGCGCTGATGCAGTTCTGAGACTTCTTGATAATCTACAGAAGCAGCAATGTCCAAGAATATGAAACATACTTCTGGTAGTTTAAAGGAATGTTGACAAAATAAGTGATCGAATCAGGAAAAGGTTTTCAGAGATTCTCTACCGTCATCTCTCACATTTTAAGGAAGAATTTTATACTCAAACAGCACATACAAGTATGAAGTCACTGTTTATCAGTGTAAGTAAAACTAACATTTATGGAAAATATTTGAAAAGGCAAGTTTATAGATTAATGTCAGCTGTATTATAAATAGTAAGAATTGTGCTAATAGAAATAGAAAAAGGAAATGTATTATCTTACATTAAAGCGGATTTGAAAAACAAATGGAACAGCATTCCTATACTAAAAAAAACAGTTGAGGTATTCTCACTGAACACATAACTACCGTTGTTAATGGCATGAACACTGTGTGCCAACAGTGCTACATGCAACGCACAAATCATTCCCCAAAGTAGAACAGAGTATGTCTTCTAGACACATGGTAAGTGGAAAGTCACGGAAAAGCAATCCATGGTTATCATTTACTTATCACCAGTAAGAACCACTTCTAACTGGTAATAAAGGGGGGTTGTTAGAACCAGCTCCTATATACATTGTAGTTTCTTATGTATATGACAATAGCAAGTCTTTCCATCTCATTCAAGACATGTTAACGTGTGGGCAGTCATTTAACATGTGGTTAACATGCTGAAAACAGGTTAACAAGAAACACATGGAGTAAACACTTCAACAGTTGGCATAAAAAAAATAATTTAATGTTTTCCCACTGGAAAGGTCCTCCTCGTTAATATGATCTCAAGTCAAGTGTAGGCATCAACATTTCATTAAATAAGCATGAAATACACCTCACATGCTGTCTAGAAGAATTTTTATGTTCCCACATTTCAGAACACACTAACATTAGAAAGCAGGTTTCTGGAGAAAGGTGTATCTATTTTTACTTGCACTCCATTCTTCAAAAGATACTTTCCCTTCTGTGTTCTTACGAAGGCCTACTATGCAGCATACAGTATGTTCTGCACCTGCCTATTTCTCCCTGGATCCAAAATGGGTATGTAATAGTGGACCAGACTAACCCCTACTCAGCAAGGTGTGGGACAGTATTTTTGAGGTATATTTACCAAAACTATCATCAGAGACAGGTATATGTGACTTATGGGGAATAGGAGATTGTCTGTGGCTGAGTTAAACACTGCTCTTCCCATTTCTTTTTGGACAACTTCAACAAGATACCCCTATATGGGAAAGGACCTTTACTTATGGGCGTTTCTTTCGTAATTTAGCTTCCGCAGCATTTGTACAAACTACCACTTAATTGCTGATCCTTTAAAACCTAAAATGACCTTGTGAGGAAGGCAGGCTCTTCTACTAATACTTTGCCCTCTAAGGTTATTAAAGCAACAGGGACCACATACCTACCCTATAATGAACTCTGGCATCTGATCCTGCCATATGACGGAGCCGCCAGTGGGGACACTGTCAATACTTCCTTAACACGCTATATAGCACACTGTACCCTGCAGGACTGTGCAAGGCACAGAGGCAACACAACGTGGTATATAAAATTTAAGATCAATAAACAAGTCAACACATTAGTAGAAAACACAGTCCACAAAACCAAAACTGTAAATAAACTTTAAAAGGTTGGAAGCATGAAAAAATACCGTACATAGCAGAGCCTACAATAAAGACAGCCAAACTAACCTAAATATGTTACTGGCATGATGTAACAGATGGCAATTCTCCCTTAAGCAAAAATTTGAGAAGTATTGCTTAAAAGGGAAATCACATTCAAACATTTAAAAGAAAAAAGTAGGAAGAACTTAATCTACAGAAAGCTGAAAACTACAGAACAAAATACATATATCAACCAACTAAACCTCTTTAAAATCTGTATGTATTGTCAGAGCTTCGAGTCCTAAACCCCATGACACTGACACTAGAAGCTTTGACAAACATTACAAGAAAGCTACTAACGGTGTTGAAAGAAGTCAGAATTATTACGTGAAGCAATCCAATGTAGACATTTTGGTATTAACCTGCTTTTGGAAATGTGACATCTTGGTAAATTCAGCTGAGCAGGTCATTTAGATATTAAAACAAAATATGAACTACTAAACCCTAACACTCAGTCTATAAAACTGTACTAAGGCAAAACTCCAATCTTATTAAATTTACTATTAAATATAAAATAAGTAATCATGGGTCATTACTGCCCACTATGCTGATCAGCTGTGTTAGCCTGTCAAGTGAAGAATTATTATGGAAATACAGGATTGATTAATGTTTTCACATAAAGTACAGTTTAATTATTTCTCTGACATTCAATTTTCTTTACAAGTCATTCTGTTCTTCACAGTTAACGGTTTTGCTTTTGGCAGCCCCTAAGAAAATTTTCCTTGAATTCACTATTACTGAGTTAACTCTTAGAAATCTGGAAATCTTTTGGTTATGGTACTTACATAGTTTTTGGTTCTAAACATTAGTATGTATAAGTTAAAGGCAGCTCACATAATACCAAAATTTACTTCAACTAAAAAAGCTGAAATACAGCCAATTTTTTTGGTTGTTCTTCTCCCTGTAGATCTACCTTCACTTGTTTATTAGATTACTTAAGCTATAGCGCTACATACCATTTTGTAATTAATGGATTTACAGTGAGGACTGTGACTGCATTAAAGGAAGGCATCTAAAGACTGTGAACAGGTATGAGAAGACTATATATTTGCAAGAAATTTAACTAATGCTACTGCACAGTGTCATGATTCTTAGAAGACAGGAAACTATTTTGCATGGTGCGCTTAGGTGGGAATTTCTTATATTTTACTGCCTGGGATGCTGAGTATTTTTAAACATATGAAGACAACTTATATGCACTGTAATTTCAATTACATGACAAAAAGTAATCTCAACATGTCCTACTTTCCTGCTGGTCAAACTGGGACATTTTCTTTATCAAACAGCATGAAAGAGGAGTTTTAAATAGGAAGGATGAGATCTGTGAATTTGACTCAGTGAACACCTCTGATGAAAGAACAAGAAGCAAAACTTCAACATATCAAAATACTTTCCATTGCATTTTCTAAATGAATGCTTCATTTAGGAAACTGCATCATTTTTCCTTTCTGTAATTTTCAAAACAAAGCTTTTAGACTTTTTATTTTGAAACAGTACTTTGTGCCAATTCTCATATGCTGCTGGAAAACATTAAGAAAGTACGCTTTAACATTTAATAGTAGTTTAAACAAAAGGGTCACAGATTCTTTTACAGGGGAAAAGTGTGTCCACATGACAACTTTGCAAGATTGACAACCTCAGATGAGGTGGAAAACAAACTTGCACCATCCACTAGATTACCTTCTTACAGTATGCTTCCCTCACTATGGGATTTATGCACACTGGGAGGGCAGCGTGGTGAAATTTGCACTGTCACTGCCTGTGCTGTACCTGTTCTGTGGACAAAAGAGGCCTTCAGTTTCCAGTGATGTCAATCTGGCACCTTTCACGAGCACTACATTCACTTTAAAGGAAAAAAAGTGAAGTTAAAAAGAACCAAAGAAAATCAAACCAAACCTTATTTAAATAACTCAGGCTGTGATACAAATTATTAAGAGCAAAATGTTTTTAAGGTAAGGCTATTACTTTACTAATAAGCCTTTACTCCAGCACATCTTGTCATCCTTGTTCAGTATCACAGTCTAAAAGTTATTTAAAATGGAACAAAGGACAATAGGGTATGATCCTAAAGCTTACGCATCTTGAAATCCCGAGTATTCTCTTATATTCTTATTTTACTGCTATATGCAGTTAGTGCTGAATTCTCAATTCTGACCTGAACCACCTGTTACAAAACCATTTATATTTCAGATTTCATGCAAAGTTTAAGTTCCATTGCTCCAGGATCACTGTCTAAGAATGGAAAAACTTACTCGTTTTTACTTGAAATAAAAAGTATACCTGTAACTGGCCATTTAGCGAGCTCAGGTCCTCAGCCTTCTTCTCCAGTGACTGCACCCAGACTTTCCGTTTCTGCCGGCATCTGGAAGCAGCAGCTCGGTTTCGCTCCAGAAACTTTCTTCTTTTCTCATCAGGGTCTTCATTGGCAGCTCTTCTTCGCCGACCACCTGTATTTGGTGTTTGCGGAGTAGGCTGAGCTGGTGATGCCTGAGAACAGTATAAAGTATTAAAGAAGTTACCAGTGTAATACTATTCATGACTTAACCTACAGCACCAGTGTAAATACACGTCACATCTTTTGTGGAAAGCTACGTCATTTAACTCTACAGCTATTACAGATACGTTTTTAAAACTTTTACTATATTTACACACTTACCATGTTACATTAACATGTAACAATTTAATCATGCCTCTAGCTTTGGTTTAAAATTGCACTAAAAGAAGCCACTCACTTTACAGAGTTAAATTTGTATTTACATTTAAATTTGGCAACTGAATAAAGCCTGGAAGCAATACTTCTTTAGATGGACTCTCAGACATTCTTTTACTTATTCTGTTGACACAAGTATTCACAAAAGTTAAACTTGAAAACACTTTTCCACCCAAAATAGCTTTTCAATTTTCTGTTTTTGACCCTTTCCAAATACTCTTCCTGCAAACCCAGTCACAACTGAAATACTACAATTTTTTACACCCAATATATAGAAGCTGTTTGACAAATGCTGTCAGTGCTGATACTCACTGATCCCTAGATCTCTAGATAGCAATTTCCTACTTGTTGATGTGTTCTCCACCGCTGCATACCAATTTCCCTTATACCCACCCACATATTATGACAGTATCAAAATCTTTCAATATTTTAAATTATATATTATAGTCCTTTCACAGCTGTATACAAATCCTAGGCAAACATTTAATGAATTATGATTAACGATATAATCGATCTTAAAATCCTTTAAAGTGATAGGATAGAGAGAACATAACTGTCTACAGGACATATTTACAGATGCACCTGCACATTTAGTCTAGCACAGTAAGTTAGTTTTATTTTTAAATTAAAAACCCCCAAACACATCTCAGTTGTCATATTGATTTGGCATAAAATCTAGATAGCTAATAATAAGAAACCCCCTGGGAACTAGAATCAGCCCTTTAGAAATGAAACACTTGCAATTTCTTTGGGTTTTTTAAATACTAATTAGAAAGTAGGCACAAAATAACCAAACAGCAAGCTTTTAATCCTGAAAATTCTGCTATGTGATATTATGAAAATATTCTTTTAAAAAACTTAAGGTAGTATGGGAGAACAGCAGTCTTAAGGAGATCATTTCATGATGGGTAACCCTTCTCCTCTTTTTGTTCTAAACATATTTAGTTTAATACATTATTTGATTTCACTGGCTAGTCTAAGAATCTGTGTGCTTTCACTGCAGATGCAGGTCCTTCCAGTTCTGGGCCAAGTATGTAGCTTTTATAAAATTGGTATTATGCTATGAATTCTGAAAATAACTCTAAAGAGACTTTTTAAAGCATTTTCAAAACACATTCCAACAAGTTTTTTAGAAGCAGAACAGCAGCAATCCTCCAGGATTTGCCCAGGGAAGTATGTCTTTCCTCCAGCCGCACTCCCACTTCCAATCTGACTCAAAGGTCTTGCCCTTTATTTCCCCGTTCCCACCTATCATCCCAAAGGGACACCACACCATTCCGAAACTCGGCGGCCCCCAGTAAGTACCCAGGATGACACAATCACACAGCTGAATCTCTTCTGCCCAGAAAAGATCCTTCAAGCAAATTAACGTAAGTGTGATACCTGATGCAGTTAAAAATCTGAAGTGTTTACAATATAAAGTATTAAACAGATACAATATAAATACAAAATAAAAGACTTTGGTTTTTTTAATGTGTATTAACCAGTTGTACAATTTTCACTTACCACAGAATTTCATGTTAACGAACTCCAGAAATCAGGAGGACTTAGTTCTAAATTTGAGCAGACAGATAACACCTATTTCGAAATCATCATCTTGGGTAATAAATTTTAGAAGGATCTAAGAACCTGTAAGAACTATAAACATTTTACTGCTACAGAACTATTGATTCAAGAGGTATCTATAGCAAAAATTAACCTCTATTTTACAAATTAAAAGTAAAGAAAAAAGTTCGGGTTTTTGATTTTGGGTGGGGGTTTTTTTGGTCTCTTTTTGCATAACAAGGGGGTAGGAAGTACATGCTCACTCTGCTGTCATACCGGTGTTTCAGTTGTTGAAGTTGCAGGTTGTTGTAGTGACTGCGGTCGTGGTTCCTCTGACTGAGTCCTAACCAACCCGCTTGGATGTCCCTTGGCAGTATCTCCATTTGTTACCTGAGGGTGCTGCTGGGTCAAGGCTGCTTTCAATCTCTGAAAGCAGAAAAAAAAAGAAGGAGAAAAAAAAAAAAGATGAAATATTCCATCATGCTAACTTGAGGAGTTATTAATTATTTATATTAGTAGTTCCGTTTTGGAAACAGGAGCTCCAACTCTAAAATAGCTACTTCTTTTTATCTAGGCATATACCTACTAATAGGTGACAATTTCTTGCAAGCATGACAAAAGGAATGAGGCTTTACATAAGATCCCAGAGAGAGAAGTATGGTAAGCTGTATGGAGAAGTAAACAGAAAACTTCCTTCGTGATGAACTGTGCCCACAGAGATGACTGGAAGGCCACGAACAAACAGTCTCCAAGGCTGGTGTTATACAAGGTGCAGATCAGAAAGGTAACAACCACACATGAGGGGAAATGGGTAAAAAACAGAAAAAAAACCTTCTTTCCATTTTAGAAATTCTGGTGTTGTCTGTCCATTTTAAAACAGTTTGTTAATGACTCCACTTTTTCAGGGTATTTACAAATACTCACCTCTACAATTCTTCCTATAAGTAATTATTAAATAAAAGCCAAAGTCTTTGCTGAAACATCTCAGCAATGCAAAAAATAATAACAAGCTTCAGGTTATATGTAAAGATTAGCATTTATTTATATAGAAATATGCAAGGTAACTGTTACGGCATGCTATTTTACATTTAAAAATTGCCAAAAGGTTTGAAGATCTTCCTTTATTGTACGCAGCTACTATGAAGAACTGTAACATCCAGCTCTATATAATACATTCAAGAGTTACTGACGACTTAATAGAATATTTTAAAGCATTTTATTGACTAGCTTTTCAGAATTTTTTCACTTAACTTCTGGTGAAATCTATTAGAACTATAACAGATAATATAGTCTATTTACAATGAACTCTTAATCTTAAGTGATATAGGGTCATACTAAATTTCAGCAGATGCAACTGCTCGTAATTCCAGATTATTTCTTAAAATTTCATTAATACTGTATAATTTATCATGACATTTTCAGTTTTGCTGAAGAATTTACCTTACCAGACAAATGCAACAATGATTTTCTACTGAGCAGTAGATTTTTAAAGAATCCAATACAAGTTTAATAAAAGATTAATGACTCAATACACGACAGTTTAAGAAAACTGATAACTTGTACGATCTTATTTTGAAATACGAACCAAGTATTGCCAAAGTACTAATAGCAACAGAATGTCTTAAAAATGCTGGCACAAGGCTGCATTTGGACAGCTCAAAATAAGCGGAAGGCTTCGCAACTATTTATGTAGATATCCTCTATAAACTGCAGTATCCAACGCCTCTCGACAATTAAGTCATTGGAATATAGTGACAGCTCTCTCCTACCTTGCACGATGACAGGCTTTCCTGGATCCTATTCTACAATTAGAACAACAGATTGCAGATTACCTCTGTCAGAACTGCAAAAAAATCTTCAGGTCTGCAATAAGGTAAGTTACATCAGCCATCAAATCCATATAGTTGACTGCTGCATCTAGCCACCACCAGCAGGTATCCTATTTGAGGACTACAAAGAGAACTGAGGAACTCCAACATTCCTCTGCTGGGTTACTATTATGTAACCAATCTTTTCTGCAGCAACTGCTCTAGATAAAATTAACAGCACAAATTCCCCAGACAGGGACTGATCAAGTGCACATAAAAATTTGGTGTTAATGAAGTTCTGCTCCCCACCTCATTTTTGTATCCACTTTGTAAGTTTCTCAGAATGAATAAAGTGCTTTCAGGAAAGTACACAGAACAAATTTACAGTAATTTCCCCAGTGCTCAACTCTAACAACAAAAATTTTTGATAGCTGCAGGCATCAGGGCAGAATGACAGAAATTTTTAAGACAACATGCTCATCATAACAAGTACATGTACAGCACCCTGAAAATCCTAAGCTCTTTGCCAGTTGTTCCAACACTTTCTTTACAGTATTAAAACAAACTCATGAATTAACTTGCACCTTCCTAATTCACCTTGGAAAAACAAGCCAACTAAAAAATTTCAGTCCCGTCTCCAGCTAAACAAGCGCAGAAAGGCCCTAAGTGTTTTTTGTCTAATTAAAATTACTAAAGCCAAAGTCTATGATCTAAATACAACAATTGAAAGGTTCACAAGATGATTTCCCCCCTACTCTTCAAATTTCTAGCTAATCCTGGTCATTAAATGGTAAAATCTTCTAAGCTAACACCAAGACTACCAGGGAAACATATCACTTCCAAATCACTTTAGAAAAAGTATTTTTAAAGAAACTAGTAAATATTTAATGTTAATATGACAACTTTATCCCACATATTTTTTGATAAGTTATTAACATCCAATTTTTCAAAACGTATTTTCATTTATTATCTGAATCACTTTAGAAGTGTTTCTTGTAACTTGCTCTTCAGCAGGAGGTGAAAACTTTCAGGAGTCAAAATCAAGACAGTCATGACAGTAAAAATTAGTGGTAACAAATCACTTACAATGTGTTTGTTTTAACTCCTGCTGAGGTTTTAAGGGTATGCTCTCTTTTATTTCAAGCCATCATCATATGAGATTTTTAAAAGCTACTGTCTCAAAAATTACTTGTATTGGGTTTGCATGGCAAGGTTTTGTTAGCAGAGGTGGCTTCTGTGAGAAGCTGCAAGAAGCTGTCCCCATGTCTGACGGATCCAGCGCCAGCCGGCCCCAAGACGGACCTGCCGCTGGCCAAGGCTGAGCCCATCAGTGATGACAGCAGCACCTCTGGGACAGTGTATTTGAGAAGGGGGGAAAAAAAGTTGCTGCACAACAGCAATTGCAGTCAGAGAGAGAAGTGAGACTGTGTGAGAGCAACAACTCTGCAGCCCCCCAGGTCAGTGCAGAAGGAGGGGCAGGAGGGGCTCCAGGTGCTGGAGCAGAGATTACCCCACAGCCCCTGGTGAAGACCATGGTGAGACTGGCTGTGCCCCTGCACCCATGGAGGTCCACGGTGGAGCAAGATAACAACCTGCAGCCCATGGGGGACCCCACGCTGGAGCAGGTGGATGCCTGAAGGAAGCTGTGACCCTGTGGGAAGCCCACGCTGCAGCTGGCTTGCTGGCAGGACTTGCGACCCCATGGGGGACTCACGCTGGAGCAGTTAGTGAAGGACTGTCTCCTGTGGGAGGGACCTCATGTTGGAGCAGGGGAAGAGTGTGAGGAGCCTCCCCCTGAGGAGGAGGGAGCAGCAGAAACAACCTGTGATTAACTGACTGCAAGCCCCGTTCCCTGTCCCCCTGCATCGCTGTGGGGGAGGGGGTAGAGAAACCGGGAGTGAAGTTGAGCCTGGGAAGAAGGGAGGGGTGAGGGGAAGGTGTTTTAAGGTTTGGTTTTATTTCTCATTATCCTACTCTGATTTGATTGGCAACAAATTAAACTAATCTCCCCAAAGCGAGTCTGTTTTGCCTGTGATGGTACTTGCTGAGTGACCTCCCTGTCCTCATCTCAACCCAGAAGCCTCTCGTTGTACAGCCTCTCCCCTGTCTGCCTGAGGAGTGACAGTGCTGCTCTGGTGGGCACCCGGCACCCAGCACCCAGCCAGGGTCTACCCACCGCATGACTCAACCGAGACACAGCAACCTGCCATACATACACACTCCTCCTCCACTGCCACGAGAAATAAAAATTATTAGATTTCATCCAACTCAAGTGCCTGAATATGTAAGTTCAGTGATAACAAGCTAACTTCTGGTTTTCATGGCAGTGGAGCATAAACATTTATATAGTTAGTATATGTGTGGCCAGACTGTCTGGTCTACTCTGCTCGTGACTGCGTGAGCAAATCTTGATGTAAGCATCCTCCACAAAAATAACCTAAAACAATAGTCTGTGAATCCCTAGAAATGCTTTGTAGTATTTGCTTAAAGTTGGATACTTAAAGAAAAAGTTTCACTGGGATATCCATTGTCTTAGCAAAAGAAATGCCAAGGTTCAGAAGATTTAGGAGATGAAACAAAACTAATTAGGGTTTGGGATTTTTTTTTTTTTAATGTGCACGTAAAGCAAGTAACTGTTGTTATTGTTTAGTTCCATTCTTTCGACTTCTGCATTTCTGTGCAAATAAGAAATATTTGCAAACTTAACCTAAAAAGAAAGGAAGTTTATGCTATTAAATTTGTATATTTTACACTGAATTTGAAAACAGCAGTAGAAAGCAAAAGAAATAGCACAATATTATCTATGTTATAAAAGATGTGTCATCAGGCACAATGGTTGTGCCAACAGCCAAAGCAGGACTTAAACTTTCCCTATTGTAATGCTAACATTTAATCTGGTAAATCTGTAAGTAAAAATAAATTCCTTTTGAAAATTGCATTGTTAAATGTAATATACTATGGAAACAGAAATAGAAAATAATTGGTTTTCGTTGTATTTTACAGAGTCTAAAAGTTGAAATTCAAACAGCTTATGATTAAAATTATCCACAAATGCAGAAATCTGTGAAAATCTGAGGAATAGCTACAGATCTTCACAAGGAGAGATCCAGCTCATGTATTTCAAAGGTTTCATATTTTTGAAGGCAAAATACTATATGGATGTTGTGCTTCCTGAGTAGGGAGATAGTTACCCCAAATACAACAAGAAGCACAGTTTTAAAAATCAAGTATATAGAAACAAATATTAGAATAAATGCATATAAGCATTATTATGCAGGGAAACCTGATGACAACCAAGGTTTGTTTGATATTATTTGGTTATTACAGGCAAACTAAAAATGGGATTGTCAAATAGCTTAACAGCTTTTAAAGTCTTTATTAGCAAGGTTTTATTGTTCATGTGTATCCTTGAAAACAAATCCTCACTGCATCTGTCAAAATTTGGTAGGACTAGATCATTCCATCAAGAGCTCACAGAAACGAGATAATATTCTCCAGAAACAGTTTGTGAAAAACTCAGATCCATATTTCATATCTGCCACAAAAGCTCATCAGAGTAATAACCCTCCTTCTCCTGGGTGTTATCCTACCATCTGCTGTTCTATTACTTATCTTTATTTTGCAACTAATTAACAGCATAATCTTCTAAATTCAGCAAGTTAATTATCATTATTGTGGTCTTTGCAGCATCATCAGTCCTTATGAAGTCTTGTCTCTCCACCCCCAGAGAACATATGAAAATGAAGTAGGTTGTGAGAGGGTCTGTTTCTTTAGAGTAGGCTCATTAGGTGTTTGCTGATTAGCTCGGCATGCAGAGAGACAGGTCAGAAGAATTCTGCTGAACACAAGGTCCCATGCCGGGCTCCAGCAAGTTAATGTCGGTTTCTGAACATTTGCCAAGCTGCCCTCTGTCACTTCTCAGTAGAAACCTCCTGCAGAAAGCCTACTGGTTGCCCACTGTGTGCAAGGTATTTCTCAGATTGTGACAAAAGCTTTTATATGGGTAGGAGGAGACGGAGGGAAACATTCAGTGTTAAATGGATTTTTAAGTTCTTCAGAAACTTCTGCAACGCATGCAGAAGGGTCTGAACATTAAGTTTGCATCCACAAGCTGTATTCTCTCTTTCAAAAAAAAAGGATGTTTTACACCTAGGAGTAACTCACGGCTCACATTTCATATACAGAAAGCACACAATTACAGATCTACTCACAAAAAGATCAGAAGCAATTCTGGAATATTTAGAAGCATGCATCCTTACCTTAGTGAGGAAGTATTTTGTTTTGTCTTGTTTAAAGATGGCTATTACACCTACTTCAAAGCCTCTCTAAAATACCACAAAACTGACTTAAGTAAAATCAAATGGCACTAAAACCTCTAATTTGATTTTTATCAAATTAGTCCTCACCTTCACTTAAAAAAAAAAAAAGGAAGTCTACACAACAGTAGCCTTTTGTAAACAGGTAAGAGAGAAATGAATTATTGAGATGAGGAATGAAATCAGAGCACAAACTGCTTTTCCTATTACAAAACTCTAAAATACTTTAGTTCCTTGAAATGTTATGCAAGAAATGAACTGCAGAAATAGCCTCTGTAAAAAAAGGCACAAAGCACAAATGAAGGGAAGTGCCTGGCTCCTGCCAGGTGTTTTATCCAAAACATAAGGAATTGTGCCTTCTGTGCAGGACAGACCTGTATCTGACAACAATTCAGCAGTTTGGGGATATCGCATCTTAAAGTGACAACATTACTGCAGACAGTTCAAGAATTTTACTCAGTCTCCAAAGCAGGTAGATCTGTGCCAATTAAGAATACCTTTAAATAGTATTGTCATACATATGACAGTAGAAAATGCAGAATACCATGTTAGGGAAGTGTGGTCTTTGAATAAAAGAAAGACTCAACGATGGCCAAAAGTATATATGACAAAACCCTTTGGAGACAGGAAAAAAACAGATTAACTTTCCAAATTTTGCATCCTATACCACTACCAAACTTACTTTAATATTCGAGAAATGGTTGCAATGTTAGGAAACTATTTGAGCATGTTTCTTATATTTGCTACATATTCTATTTCTACCGTATATAATGCAATATGAAAAAAATCTGTAAGACTATGAGATCTGTCCGTAAAAAACAGCAAAAAAAATATCCAAATAACATATAAAGCAACAACCAAGAACATCCCAAAGATCTATAAAAATCCTGACATGTGGTCCTTGAGTGTTGAGAAGGGAACATCGCAGCTTTACCACTTCATCCAGCTTTCTGTTCAAAAGACACTAAGAATACTAGGCTGATAGACTTCATAGAATCATAGAGTAGTTTAGGTTGGAAAACACTTTTAACATTAAGTCCAAGTGTTAACCCAGGACTGCCAAGTCCGTCACTAAATCGTGTCCCTAAGCACCACACCTACATGTCTTTTAAACACCTCCAGGGATGCTGACACTATCACCTCCCTGGGCAGCCTGCTCCAATGCTTGACCACCCTTTCAGCAAAGAAATTTTTCCTAAAAACCCAATCTAAACCTCCCCTGGCACAACCCGAGGCCATTTTCTCTCACCTTATCATTTGTACCTGGGAGAAGAGACCAACACCCATCTTGCCTAAAACATGCTTGTAGGTAGTTGTAGAGAGTGGTAAGGTTCCTCCAAGCCTCCTTTCCTCCAGGCTAAGCAACCCTAGATCCCTCAGCCGCTCCTCATAAGACTTATGCTCCAAGCCATTCACCAGCTTCACTGTCCTTCCCTGGACATGCTCCAACACCTCTACATCTCTCTTGAAGTGAGGGGCCCAAAACTGAACACCCAGTGTTCGAGGTGCAGCCTCACCAGTGCCGAGTACAGGGGGATGATCACTGCCCTGGTCCTGCTGGCCACACAGTTTCTGATACAAGCCAGGATGCTCTTGGCCACCTGGGCACACTGCTGGCTCATGTTCAGCACCCCCAGGTCCTCTTCCACCACGCAACTTTCCAGCTGCTATTCCCCAAGCCTGTAGTGTTGTGTGGGGTTGTTGTGACCCAAGTGCAGGATCCGGCACTTCTCCCTGTTGAACCTCATACAACTGGCCTTGGCCCATGGGTCCAGCCTGTCCAGATCCCTCTGCAGAGCATCCTGCCCTTGAGCAGATCAGCACTCTCCCCCAGCTTGGTGTTGTCTGCAAACTTGCTGAGGGTGCACTCAATCCCCTTGTCCAGATTGTCAATAAATTAAACAGGGCTGTCCCCAATACTGAGCCCTGGGGAACACCACTTATGACCAGCTGCCAACTGGATTTAACTCCATTCACCACCACTCTTTGGGCCCAGCCATCCAGCCAGTTTTTCACCCAGTGAAGACTATGCCTGTGCATGCCATAAGCAACCAGTTTCTCCAGAAGAATGCTGTGGGAAACTGTGTCAAAGCCTTTGGTAAAGTCTAGGTAAACAATATCTGCAGACCTTCCCTCATCCACTAAGTGGGTCACCTTGTCGTAGAAGGAGATCAGGTTAGCCAAGCAGGACCTGCCTTTCATAAACCCACGCTGGCTGGGTCTGATCCCCTCGTTGTCCTTCACATGCTGCATGATGGTACTCAAGGTGATCTGCTCCATAACCTTCCTCAGCACCAAGGTCAGGCTGACAGGCCTGTAGTTTCTCAGATCCTCCTTCTGGCCCTTCTTGTAGATGGGCATCACATTTTCTAACCTCCAGTTAGCCCAGTTAGCCGGGACTGCTGATACATTTTTGAAAGTGTCTTGATAAGCACTTCCACCAGCTCCCTCAGTACCCCCGAGTAGATCGCATCCAGCCCCACAGACTTGCGTGTGTCTAAGTAGTGAGCCGGTCACTGACCATTTCCCCTTGGATTATGGGGGCTTCATTCTGCTCCCTGTCCCTGTCTTCCAGCTCAGGGGGCCGGGTACCCAGAGAACAACTGGTCTTACTATTAAAGACTGAGGTGAAGAAGGCATTAAGTATCTCAGCCTTTTCCTCACCCTTTGTCACTATGCTTCCCCCCACATCCAATAAAGGACGCAGATTCTCTTTAGCCCTCCTTTTGTTGCTAATGTATTTACAGGGGAAAAAAATACTGTCTTTTATGGCAGTAGCCACATTCAAGTTCTAGTTGGGCTTTGGCCCTTCTAATTTTCTGCCTGCATAACCTCACAACACCTTTTTAGTCCTCCTGAGTTGCCTGCTCCTTCTTCTAAAGGTCACAAACTCTCCTTTTTTCCTGAGTTCCAGCCAAAGCTCTCTCTTCAGCCAGGCTGGTACTCCTCCCTGACGGCTCATCTTTCCGCACATGGGGACAGCCTGCTCCTGTGCCTTTTCAGATTTCCTTCTTGAACAATGTCCAGCCTTCCCGGACTCCTTTGCTCTTCAGGACTGCCTCCCCACATGAGGGAGCAATGTGGCTATGGTAGGCAAAAGGACACAGGAAGTGTGCCCAGTGCTCTGCTAACTTAAAGATACCAACAACTCCACAAACTGCAGTATACTGTTAATAGATGAATCATACACTGTGACAAAACATACACTGTTAACTTACTAAATTTCAGTGGAACAGCTTATATTTCAACTTTAAATGTGAACTATTAATGAAATAAAAAGCAAAGTAGCTGCTGTAAACCCAAATATTAAGTCTTCTCTTGGCTTAACCAGGAACACAAGCGAAAAATAAACCTGATTACCACACCTTTGCAGAATTTAGTATGTAACAAGCAAAATTGTTTTCCAGATAAATGAAAAAGGAAGGATTTGGCATCACAAAGACTTAAATTTTAAAAATTAAATGGAACTTTACAGTTAATAAACCATCACATATCTGCCATCAATGCATCACATGGTATAGTGAGTTAGTCTTCCTGTTGGAAGCTTTTCTGCATAAACATTAAGTATCTCATTAAATTGCTTTCACTTTAGGAGTGGTAAGAAATAAAGTTTTTTATTTTTGTGAACAGGCACTATATAAAAGTAAATGAGCATAAGAAATATACATAATACTGATATTCTTGAATTCTGCTCATGCTTTATATTAAGCGACAAGAATACTGCAAATACCCTTTTTACAGTCTCACTTAAAACAAAAGATAAGCAATCACTGAAGTGCACATATTAGCTAAATTCTAACGAGAAGACTAATGAGACTGTTAAATCTTAAGTCTAATGATCTTTGTTTTTCTTTGCATCTGCGTGATTGTTTCTTCCAATGTTAGATCAAAGTCTTCACCACATACACATATTTCCCTCCCCCCTTTAAAGCTTTATAAGAGCAAATCACTCAGTAATATGTGAAAAACCCTATTTCTTGCCCATCTAAAAAGTTATTTGAAACCAATTCCTCCTGGATTTCAGAAAGCAGAATTCAGTGCATGAGTTTCCTGACTCTATGGAATGCACAGTTTCTGACAAAATGGTTCTTGTTTTCACTTTCTCACATTCTTCTCTCCTGGATTTAAGATAAATTAATCTCATCAGAGCTGGTTACATTTAAATATTTCCTCAGGTATTGAAAGATTTCTTTTCCCATTCCTACCAACAGACCTTCTTCCTTTCTGTCCCCCTTTAAAAGTCATCACGTTCAACAGAGAAAGAAAATTAAGGAAGACCTGACAGCACTAGGAAAAGTCAATGCACTGGTGACCAGATCTCCAAAGTAGCTTCATTATTTGGTGAATGTGGTATAGTGTGCCCACTATACTGGAATCCTCCAGACAGCAGAATGATTAGGATTCCCAGATTCACTGTTTTTCATATGGTTTGAGGAGAGAAAACGGGTAAGGAAAGAAAGCCTACAGGGTTAGGTCAAGAGAAATGAGATATCAAAGGATGTTAAGGGCATCCTCCCACTTACCAATACTAATGTACAAAAATACATTTTATCTAGCAGATGTTCCCGATTCTTTTCTAGCACAGAGTCAAAAGAGGAACACTACTTCACAAGACATATTGTTTTCAGAGGCATCTTGTAAATACATGAATGGGTTAATTATTGTTTAATAGTAGATTTTCTATTGCTTTAGAACAGTTGGAACAAACAAAACCAGCAAAAACAAAAAATCAACTACCTAATGTTGCAGAAATTTTTTCAATAAATGGCTTGATGCTAACTACCACCGTAACTGGATCACTATTATTTTAAATAAAACAAAATAAACTTTCTTCTGCCTGTTTTTCTCATGATCTTCCCCAAATAACACCCAACCCCCTAAAACTGCCCTGACACAACAGAAACAACCTCCATGCAAAACAATTTCCTAACTCAGTAATACATATCTAATTACAAAACTCTTGCCAAATGGACTATATTCAGCTGAGATTCTGAAAGAATTGTTAAAAACTTTTTTCTTTTCCTACATTTTTTTTAAAGAAATATCATATCCTTATAGATGAAACATATTCTGCTTCTCTGAAGGTGATGTTTACTGTTAATATACTATTAATCTTGTCTTTCTTCCAACTAACATTTCTTACCCTCCAACACGAGGAGCAAGAAGGAGTTTAGTTAAAAATCTAGTTCATTTAAAAGAATGATTGAAAATAAGATCAAAATGGCCATTAACAACAGAACTAACATAGGCTGGAATTTGAAGTAACTGTAAAATAAACACAGCTGTTATTTTTCTGTTTTTATTAAATTCGTACTTGCTGAATTTAGACTAACAAAATAAAACTAAAGCTGTTTTAGAAAGCAATAGAATTTAATTAATTTCTCAAGTAATTCTTCTTGAGGAATAATGGAGTTTTTCACTTACCAATTTAGCCTCAGACTGCACTGGCTGTGGGGAGGAAGGCCCTGGGATTCCTGGGATACTAGGCACCATGGTGACAGGTCTAACAAGCTGACCAGATAAAGTATAAAAATGAAGAAAACCTGAGTATGTTATCATAATAGAGAGCATATGACAGCATTACCCTCTGAAGCCAAAACAGCTATCAAGCTGCTTAGAACTAAGTTCTATGCTGCACTTATGCAAATCTGCTCCACTTTCAAATTAATATAGCATCATGCTTACTTACTGGAACTGCAGCAGGGACATGCACATTAGAATTTGTGATAGATGCAGGAATAGCAACAGGCATGGTTTGTCCATTAGGAAGATGTAACAGCAGAGGAAAAGGACCTGGAACTGGACTGAAAAAGGCATGAACTATATAAAAGAAAACTTATCCAGAGAAGAGAACAAGTTTACACATTATTTTAAATTGGTTTGTTTGTTTACAGTTGTAATGTAGTATTTATTTGGAGATCAAAAATATGAACTTAGTGATGTGGAGAACATGGAATTATATTTCACATGTAGTGAAAATTGTATGTTTCATATGTAGTAAAGCATCACGTTACACCAAAGCATCTCAGATTTGTATATTAACTGCAGAAATAGTAACCGAAAATAAAAAAAATCCAACATATTTTTAAATTCTGTAAGAAAATATTTTACTAAGATTTATGTAACTTACACTATTGGTCTGTTAGAGGATGGAGCCTGGGTAATAACAGTACTAGACGTTGGTGATGGTATTGCCTGCTGAATAATAACACTTGAGTCAGAACTTGTAAGTAATACATTAGGAACCTGTAGTGATGCTGGACGAACTATTGTTGATGTAGGCTGTGCGGTCTGCTGCAGTGACACTTCCTGAGGAAAAACAAAAATTTATCAGTTTGTAAAATACAACTATAGACCATTAATTCTGACTGGTAAATGAACACAGTTTAATAGAACAAATCAGAGTTTCTATAACGTTATGCAAGTAAAATCAGTTATACAATTAAAAACATTCAAAATCCCTTTGGATGAATCATTTAAACCATCAAAGTGAAATTGTTCCAACGACAGTGATTTTAGTTTTATGACAAACGCTGGCTCAGTTTAAGGCTACTATTATTTGTAATTCAGTTTTGAACTGGTATTATGGTTTTCTTTGCCAAGAAGCCCGTGGTGCTATCAGCACCATCATGTCTACCAACACTCTTAAGAAAAACATTTTATGATGTCCTTATGTACATTTCATTTTCAGTCCATTGTTCTGGGTTTGAACAAGAGAAACAAAACTGGGTTTTGATTCAGTAAAAGGGGAAAAAAATATGTCTCTTAACTAGTGCTACTAAGTGAAAAAAATACTTGGGAGTGTTACATGCATAGCTTTGCTAAATATGTGCATATCTTGATGCAGAAGAAATTACTTCAGCACAGAAATTAAACCTCCTTAGTCCAAGTAAATAGTAGACAGAATTTACTATAGTTCTTGGCTTAGCAATCAGGTAAAGTACATCACCAATTAGAATGTAATACCTGCATCTGCTGTTTCTGAAAACCTAGAAATGCCCATTATAACCAATGCCTTCCTTCTCAGGAAACCCTTGATGTTGTTAGACTTCAGATTTACCTTCAGACAGGATTCTTCCAAGTTATTTATTCTTTTGACATTAGCTACTGCAATCAATGACACATAAAACTACACTCAATCAGCAAACTTCAGTTGCTCCACTGTTAAATCGTAATTCAAAGAGAACATCTCATACCTGTGTCATACAGGCTACACTGATTACCATTTGCTCTGAATTAAGTTTAAGTCTTTAAAATTAATTCACAATGCTTTAAGTAGCAAGGTCTTAGCTGTCTCAGAGTTTATTTTTCTTTTTATGCATCCATTGCAAAATGTATGTGTTCCTCTGAGCACTTCATAGAACTCTAAGTGGGCTGGCAAACTGTGGGCTTTAAAAAAGGACAGACTTCAGATTCAAAAGCTCAGAGGCTAGATTTGTCATCAGCATTCATTAGTTTGTTCAGGCTTTTCCCCAAGGGACCTAAAAGACGATTTACAGTGAATGAGTTTTCGGATAACAGTGAGCTGTATGTGGAAAGCTAGTTTTTTCCTTTAGTATCAATCTGGTGTATTTACAAATGTTATCCAATATTTGAGCACAGTACCTAGAATTACAGATGAGCGTTCAGTCAAAATAAGCAAACATCCAGTACAGAATTGCAGAAACATAAAAAAAATTTGGAAGAGGTGACTAATGCATATTCTTAGGACAGGATTACCAACTCCTTTGCAAATAAGGAATTTGGTATAACAGCTACACAGATCTTATTCGGTGAGAAGAACCACAGGGAAAACAGAGAGGAGACAATCATTTGACTGTGAAAAATTGGGAGGAAGGCATAAGAGAATACCTACCCTGATCTTTTGGCAATGGTCAGTTCAGAAATAAATATTGTGTGATTCTGCACTGGTTTCAGCTTCACCCTTTCCTGCCTGCCGTTTGCCACCATTACCCGTCTCATTACCGTGAGCAAAGCGCCACTACAAAGTCCATTCCCATTGCAGGGATCTGACACAGAAACACCCGTGTTTGCCCCTAAGAGCCAAAAGAGCTGTAACAGTTCTTTTTCTTGTTCTTCCTTTCACCTGAAACATCTTCATACATGGCAACCGCATATATAGAAAAGTTCATGTATAAATATAAATTTAGATATACGAACACCACAGAATAAATAGTTATGGCAAAGTAACACTGATTTCCATAAAAAAGGGGAAAAAGACCGATGGCTAACAGCAGCCACAGAACCATGTACATAGCTGTAATACAAAAACTTAAATTAACCGGATATTCACACATTCTCAACAACAGTAATGCTGGAACAGCCCCTTCTATATGGGTTTGTGCCAGTGTAAGTACCTGTCTGTGTGGATGGGGAAACAGCTACCAAAATAGAGAAGGCAGCCAAGAGAAGTGCTGAGAGCCAGCATAAAGTCTCCCAAGCACAGGTAAACTCCAGAGAAAACCAGCCCTGCTGAATTTGCAAGGATTCATGAACCTGTAAGCTAGCATGAACATGCTGTACAATTCAGACAGCATCCAAACCCACAGTGGCTGCTATACGTGAGCAAAGATTACAGGATTACATAGACACTTGATGAAAGAACGGACCCTTTGAAGGACTTTCACAGATTCACAGAATGGTTGGAGCTGGAAGTGACCTTTAAAAATCATATAGTCCAACCCTTCTGGGACATCTCTCACCAGATCGGGTTGCTCAGAGCCCCACTCAATCTGACCTTGAACACTTTCTGAAAACCTGCCTAGAAGTCACTGGCATGTCAGTACAACCTTCTACCTCTCAGCAAGCAGCTGGGATTAGCCTCCCAACTGTTGCTGCAACCAGGTAACTATGTATGAGTGAGCGAGTAAGTTATGGCTCTCTGAATACTCATTGGCTATTAGCAACAATAGCTTAATTACCGGGTGTTCTAATAAATACTGACTGTAAAACTGGGTCTCTCCCTGACTTGATTCCATACTAGGAAAAAGGCAATCTGCAACTTTTAGACAAAGTGCTCTATGGAAACCAGATTCAGCAATGATCAGAAGAGTAACGTATGAAATTCCGAAATAAATCTATATAATTCTGATGACAAAAACCTCACATGCACACAATTATTTCTGTATGTTAAAGACAGCATTTATGCTTTGTTTAGAAGATCAGAAACAATCCTCAACAACAGATTTACTGAGTGTGTTTACACAGTCAAAACCAAAGTACTTTCAACTTCCTCTTTACTTCTTACACTAACTCGATGTGTGCTACACACTGAAAAATGCATGCATATGCTAGTTACAGCAACAATGTGGCAATAACACCAGAGGCAGATTTAAGAAGCATGGATCTAAAGGAAACTGACATTTGGTTAGCATATAAAAACAAAACCATATGCACACCAGTCTGATAGGAGACACTAATTGGTCATCAAACATTGCACTAAAGAAGTATAAATTTTGTCTGAAATAAAAAAGTTTGTAAATATATTCTGCTAAATTAAAGAAAAACAGAGATGACTTTTTAAACCAAAGTGATCTTACCCTCACCCACCTTTTCAAGAAAGAAGTTTAAGCCTATTCAAAGATATCAGACTTATTGAAAGGACATCTCCAACTCTTCTGTTTTTGAAACTAAACCCCACTGAATTGGAAAATATTTTACAGAAGACAAGAGTTACTTTATTTAAGAAGTGTTTTCAGAGATAAATATTTCAAGTAGTTTGTATCTAAAAGCAAGTATCATGCAATAACTTCCTAATGCTATCAATAAATATACAGAATTCTTTATACAGCAATGTAAATGGCCAGAACTAATACTGTCATTGATCATTACTGTAAGAAAATGATTGGTTTTAAAACAATTGTTGGACAATTAGCTACCTGACAACAACTAAACAATTTGTGAACCTCTTGTTGAGGGTCACTCTTTACAATACTGTTAATAAGCAACCATGAGTTTGAAAGCTCTCAATAAACTAGATTTCATTTGCTTGTTATTTTAAGGCTAAAAGGCTTTGCACGCTTCTAATGATATCTTGGTCTATTCAAAGCAGAATATCTTATTAAAACCTAATAGAGCTCACAAAACTCTGAAAACTAGGAAAAGCATTAAGCATAATTTTTTAAGTGTCTTCAGGAAATGCCTTTAACAACTACAAGGAAAATTATAACTGTCTTTCACATACATTAACAAGTTGTAATCATTCAAGGCTACTAAAATATATTCAGCCAATGAAATGGTTACAGTGGCATACGTATTTTAAAATCAGCTATGCCCTGAAAAAGAACCTTCCCTCCTTCAATACATCTATAGAAGGAGAATATAAAAATCTAACTGAGGGAACAGCAACACTCTGTTCACATTTCTCAACTTCTGCAGGCCACATTCAGCAGCAGCACCCTCCAAGCAACACCCTCATCCTTGCTCAGCTTGTCTCTACAATCAGACATCAGAACAGCATTGAGAAGCAGCAGTTTTTCACTTCAGCACTGTTACAGTGACAACACTGAAATTACATCACGAATGAGACAAGTTTGTAAGTACTGCCAAGCACTGAGATATAATTTTCACTTGTAATGATGCTAATGAGATACTGAACCACTACTGTATAAAGACATTATCTCCTGCCAAAATTAAGAGTACTTAGAATAAGTATTCCCAGTGAAAAAACAAACTAACCTCTGAAATAAACAGGAAATTAAATAAAGACAGCTTAAGATTTGGACTATGATTTGCTTCATCTAAGCAGCTCTTTACATGTATTCTTTCAAACTACTTTTACTATTTTTGAGACTACATGATTGCCTTGATTACCTATGATTACTCATCCTTGCTAACAAATAAAACTTAGGGAAGTTTTGCAAAGACAAAACTGAATTTAAACTCTGTTAAATTTCTGCTACAAACTTAAGGCTCTCGTTGTACTGGTGCCTGCTGGTAGGATAAGAGAAAGGGTGCAAGCTGAAATCAGAGAGGTTCAGACTCGATCCAAAGAAAAACACTTTCACCACAAGGACAGCCTCGCATTGCAACAGGTTGCACTGAGAGGCTGTGCAGCCTTCCTCCTCAAAAGTTTCAAGACCAGACTGCGTGAAGCCCTGAGCAACTTGGTCTGACCTCAGAGGTAGCCCCTGCTTTGAGGAGGAAGCTGGACCAGGAAATCCTGCTGTCCCTTCCAATGTGAATTACCCTGTGATCCGAAGAAGTCCAGCTCATTTTGGGGAACAAGGTAGCCAGGTCCCTCAAATGCAGCCCGCCCACTGAATAGGCACATAAAAAAAAGACCCACTAGAGCAACCGTATTGCTTTATTGTGTTCTGCTTCTAATGTTTTTATTTATTGAGGTAGGACTAGAAATAATTATTTAATTTAATTGATTTTGCTTCATTTTGTGTTTGAGAACTCCACGTGATGAAAACACTGCATCACATATCAAAGTTATCATTACTATTAAACAATTGATTTCCTCTTTAGAGCAACATTTCTAAAACTGATTTGACTGCATCCTCTAGTGAGAGACAATAACTGCGTCTTTTGTGAGTATTCAAGTAAACACTACACAAGCAAATGCCCGAGATCACCACTTTTAAACATACTGCTGTAGCTTAAAGAGTAAAAAATTTGAAACAATATTATCTGGTGCTTAGCCTTGAAAGATAGCCCGTTGATCCCTGTACATTTTTGTAGAACATTCCCTGTAGTTCTACAAAACAGTTCATGGTAAAACACAGGATAAAGGTAAAAATGTACATGTTGCAAACAGTTGACATTGATAATTTTTTCATATTTTCATTTATTTTAAACAAAGAAACTGAACTTTCTTTGCTTTTTTATTAATGATAAAGTAGAATAAAGTGCCCCTTCAGCCTTTTCTAACCTAGCATGAATATTACATTTGATTTTCTTTCTATTCACAGCTTTGCTATGAGCAAAGCTCACTAAAGAATTGAACAAACTAAGTATATATCCACAGGAATATAGCAAACAAACATTCTTTTCCTTTCAACAGTAAGCAGTGTAGCTATCATAATGTACAACAAACTTACAGATCACCAGAAGATTAAAAAAAATAAATTCCAAAAAGGAAAAAAAAAAGGATCTGACCTTTTCATCATTGGTAGTAGACTCTGGATGAGGTAAAGGACTATCTTGATGAGTTGTCTCTACAACGGAAGGTTCTTCAATTTTATTCCTTATAATTGGCGTTGCAAGAGGAGACAGATCTAGAGGCATCTAAGAGCAACAGTGTAAAATAAAATTACTCGGTCTTTAAAAAATTAAAATGAACAAGAAAATGTAAACAACTGAAAAGAAATATAAGCCTTATAACAATAAAGAGGTACTGATGTTTGGGAGATCTTGATGCAGATGCATGGATGCATTACCAGTCAAGGCTAATTTTCCAGCATCTACATAAACACTAATCTTCAGTTACACTTTGTCTTTCAACACCAAGGTCAGACTAAGCATTTTCTTCTTCAGAATTAAAAACATTCTGAAGTTTTCCTTTCCCAAGAGTCACAGGAAAATTATAGCTCAGGAAGGACTGTGCTACACTTAAAAATTACAGCTAAAAGAAGGTATTACCCTCCCATGAATTACTGTATCATGTCACAAAGCACAAAATCCTAATTACATTTCCAAATTAAGCAAACTGCTGTGGACAATTACTTCAAACTTATTGCAGCAAATCATTACGAAAAAAGCAAGTTTAATATTACTACACAGAGAAAATCCACCAGGACATCTGAAAGCCACAAAGAAATTAAGCTACAAAAATACTTAAAGCAATACCAGAGATTTAGAAGACTATACTCCTGTCTAGTCTGCTGTCCAAATACTTTAAGATTAAACTTCCCCCAAAGCTCATCTCCTATTTACATTCTTCCAAATGCTTTTTTTTCAATTCAATTCCTGGTTTTCCTACAGAATAGATTACTAATGGGCATGGAAGACCGTTACAAGTGTTTCATACCATATCTGAATATGAAATACTACAGAAAAAAAGGAAACTATCAACGCCCTAGAAAGTGTGCTATTACAGTAAATTTTTCCACCATGACTGCTAACATATATTGATCAAACAGAAATATGGCAAGACTGTGTTCCTTCTCATAACACAGAGGGCAGCTTGGAATATTATTATCAATTACATTTATTGTTAAAATGTTTACAATATTTTGCAATATAACCTCCTCCAAGGCAGTGGTGAATTACACAGAAAATACAATACTAGAAAATCCAGAATTGGTATTATCGTATGTGGTGTTTTAAGAACAGTTAGCATACACCAATTAAAAAAAAAATAAATTAAAAAATCATTATTTGATACAGCTGTGGTAACAAAGCAAGGGTGAGGCTTTGTCAGGAATGGATAATACTCCATCCTATTCAAAAGTACCTATTAAAATCTTTACTGAAACAAAGAAAATGCAGATACTGATTCTGCAAGATCTGCAGATGTAAGTATAAAGCTTTGCTTTCTATCAGTGTCTATGAGTCAACCAGGTAATCAACCAAAGGCAAAATTACTCAAAGAGGACATTGAACAAAATTTCATTTGCAGAAGTGTTTAAAAGTTTGGGCCCTTAACCAGTTATAACTGGGAAGTATTAAAATAAATAGAAGAAACCACATTTAAATGTACGGGAAGATCCTCATAAAAACATGAAGTTGCTAAACAGATAAGAGTCCAAATTTTTCTTATATTTCAATCTGTACATGAAAAAAAAGTAGATGTTTAGGTTGTGATTTCTAGGCAAAAGTGATTTCAACACATAACGAATATAATTATAACTCGATTACTGACACTTACTATTCTTTCCACATTGGTTTCTTGAACATGTTTTTCTTTCTGCAAAACCTCTTTACTTTTCAGACATTTTTTTTGCTTATTTAGGGCCTAATGAAATTCCAATCAAAGCCAATGATTAACTTCAACAGATATAGATTAGACACAGAATTAAGACAAAGCCAATGTGTCCCATTGTCTATGCTAACTGTGCAAAATTAATCAGGTAAACTAAACTTCAGAAGAGGAATCTTGGATTTGTATTCTCTCCATACAACATATATAAGCAGCTGGCAAACAATTACCAGTATAGTTTAGAAGGAAATATATAAATCCAAAGTTTGCTTTTCTAATGGAATTTCTGATATAAAAAAAGTAGAAGCTCTGAGAAGAAAAAGTTTTTGAACATACTTTCTTAATGTCATCTTCAGAAGCCTTTTTAAACTCATTTTCAAAAGGACTTGCTAATTCATTGAACAAGCCCACTTCTTCACAGTTCTTCAAGAATCGAGTTGGTGTTGGTGTCTGATCTGAAATGAAGTGTATAAAACCCCCACAATTTTATTTTTAAAATACCATTAATGAACTTACTTATAAATATTTTTCAGAATAAAAGCAAACAGAGGGAAGCAACGTGATTAAAGACTCTTTTAGGCCTTGCAAGCAGGCTCCTTTCCGCCTCACAGGAGGCCAACCAGAAGGCATGCTCCACCTGCCGGAGACAAGCAACCCAAGTCTGCAAACCACTCACTCCCGGACGGTTCTGGGAGGGTAGCAAAGCGGTTCTTCCGTCCGTGGCCAGAAACCAGAGGGAGCTACTCTCAAGTGCCTAAGCATATCATTTCAGTAAGGAAGCTGGCTCTGTTTTCAAATAAAGATAAGGCCTACACGAAGGCTTTAATTAAAAAGGGGGGGGGGGGGGGGGGCGGGAGGGCAGACAGACAAAAGTGCACTGCTCAACGGGCAGTTTGCTGCTTCTCATATTGTGAAAACAACAGTGATGTCTTTCAAGTGCGATGACATTGACTCCTGCGATGCCTGTATAGTCAAACTGAAATCATAAGGCTTCTGGAATCTGGGCAACTACTGCGTGAAGCAGTTTCAAAGATGTCTTTCTATAACGTTTTCGGTACTGTGTAAATTCCCCTTATTACACTATTATTACCAGGTCACAATAAACCACATTTGCCAAAAAGTTATCTGCATTTAAAATACTGTAAAGTGGTATTATGTGTGCCGTACGAACTTAAACTGGCATTCACCGCCAACAGTTCATACACTGGAATGCAGCTGCAAAAAGACAGACACTGCCATAGTTTCATTCCCAAATACCTGATTATTTGACAGGTCCCCTTTCTTACAGTGTAATTGCCAGGGATCACATTTAGAATTTTTAAAAGTATGCTGGTTAAAGGGTAACAATTTTTTTTGTCTGCTCATCCTAACGAAATAGTCACTTGAAAGGAAAAAAAAATCATAAAATGTCTGAAAGCCTTTGTGAAGTTCATTTAGGCTGTTCCACCACTGAAAAAACAAGTCTGACTATAACTTTAGAATAACTAGCAAGTGCTGTCTTCACTCAAGAACTTTGAAATTTATAATGAGATCAATCATCTGTTGGCGATAACTTCTGATTGTGGACAAGCAAAGTTAGTTACAACTGACCAAGGGCATACCATGCATTCAGGTGGAAATACAGTAAAAGTATTTTGACTTTAAGCCAAAATTACACCAAAAAATGTTATCTTTCTTCTACTATCCCATTTTAAGAATAATCACCAATTCATTCTTCTAATGTCACCATAGCATGTAAAAAACACTATTATGTTAAATTTTGAGACAAGTAATATCAATGAATAATTAAAACTTAAATACAGTTTAATCTAGTTACAGATCCTGCAAGACATAGCCTTTATTAGTGTGTGTTCTTACTGAATACTTATTACATAATTTAATCAATTGTTAAAAGTATTGAAAATTGAAAAATATTTAATTATATATCAGATCCAAATAAAAGTTACTTATGGAGGATAATACTGGCTTCAAATTCTGACAAAAGCTGATTATCTAAGAAAATATTGCCTAAGCACACATTGCAAACAGCTACAGTGAAGAAAAAGTTTCATATTCTCTTAATATAAGTCTATGCATTATGTACAGAAAATACATAAAACGTATGCCCATTCCAGTAGAAAAGTGAATAAACTAATTATAAAGTTATATACTAACCAGCCACAATGACACTATCATTACGAGCCGGACCAAATTTCAGTGTCATCTCATGTTTATGTTTATGGACAGCCAAATGATCCTCATTGGTAAAACGCTGCAGCAGAAAGTTTTAAGACACAGTTGTAATTTTGAGTGTGAACAAAGTAAATGCAATTCTACAGAAAGTGATTTTTACAGTATGTGAAACTATAATTACTACATTAGCAGACAACCTTCTTTGGCAAATATATTTTCTTCCTTGGTCCACAGTACCAAGCCTAAATATTATAAAACTCAGATGATGTTCACAGTAACTAAATAGTAATGATATCAAGGAAATGATAGTATAAGTACCTGCATTCATCAAAAGTCCAAGATAAAATTTCAGAGTGCTGCAGACTTCACCAACCGTTAGTAAACAGCTATTTGCTATACTAATGGATCTTGACAATGTTTAGTAATTGATTACAATTATTTGATTTCTGTATTGCATGTATTATCAGAATAATGAGAACTAATTGTAATCACACAGTCTTCACTGTATTTAATAGCATAAAAATAAAGTATAGCTCCTGCCCCTGACCATTTACCATATAAAATAAGAGGCAGACTGAATGGGAAACACTGGAACAATGTCATACAACTGAAGAGCTGTGAATGAACTCAATTAAAATTTTTAAAATCTCCCAAGTTTTCAAAGCTATGCCAGTTTTGTGCATACTTCTCCCCAAATCTGGGGTACATTCTATAAAAAAAAGCTGTAAGCAGACAAACTAGATGCTGTAAAATAGGTATTCTTGCTTTTACTAACTTGAAATTTGCTATGCATCTGTAATAGTGGGTGTAGTGTTTCAATTGAGATAATCTAAGGAAATGTTTCCCAAGATGCAGGTTTCCTACAAAGAATACATTTTACAAAAGATCCAAATTCTAACTTTTCTTTGGGAACATCTGAGTCCCAAATTATATTTCTGATTATTCCTCAATAATATGTTACTCCACATATATCTTATAACAGATACACACTAAGTGTCATCTCTCAGAAAACAACAGAGACAATTTAGTTGACCTGAAAGTACAGTCATCCAGAGTATTTCTGTGAGAAAGGACGTGTATATGTGGAGCTCAGAGGGAAATAAAAAATGCAGGATCACTGAAAGATAGGGTGATAGATGCCAGGCACTTTTTTTTTTTTGTTAGAAATGTTGCCAATGGTTCCAAACGTCCAGCTCTCCATAGCTCCCATGCCTTATCTCTACATACAGCACAAGCCAGAACCTTTGGCATTCTATCACACTAAGGCACTTAAGTACACCTTTCTGTTCCTGCTACGTGATGGACAGGTTCCTGCAGAGGGAACCGGATCTCCAGATCCTAACTCCCTCTCTCAGTTTTGCTCTATGAGCTAGCATCGGGAGAAGCCTTGCCCATTTTCAGGGACATGAACTTTTCTCCTTTAATGGAATCAAGGATTACTGTAGCCCAATGATGCATCTTTATGAGATTTAGGTGCCAAAACACTTCTGACAGCTTACATCAAAACGAGATTCAAACAGGATGGGGACAAATATGTTGCTTAGGAGAAGGCAGTCCTTTTCTGTTACTTTTGATGTCTTTGAACGTATTAGACATAATCAGAAATCTTAAGTCTTTTTCTGCTTTAAATACAGTAAATACAGTTAAATAATGTAACATTAATGCTGTCTTTCACCATAAAACCTAAGTTTTCAGAATAAAAATGAAAATATTTTGAACTACAAATCCAATAAAGCCAAGTGTACTAATATCATGGAAAAAATAGTTTAAGAAATCAATTCTACAGAGGCAGCAGAGGTAATATAATGAAAAATTTCAGTTTGTTTGAGAAATTAATTCTATATAAAGGATGCACGGATATCCATCTCATGCAGCAGATAACCTGAAAATAAATAAATTTGCATTATGAAATTAAAAGTGTTAAGACAGCTTCCTTTTAAGCAACCATCTGTTAAAACACTTGATTTTTTACTTTTCTGCTCACATTCACCTCTGTATCTAATAATGCTATTTAATAGAATATATTACAACTACAATAGGAACTGAAAGTTATTTTGTAGCATGCATACTGTTCGCATCTTCCTATACACAAAAATATACATAAACAAAAATTATGCCATTAAATATTTGCAGTCACCATAGTTGTGGATTAGTGACAAGCAAGCTTCATAATGAGGTCCCCACTAACTGAAATATTCTGAGAAATACAGGTTAACTGACACAAATTGGGATGCTTCTTGATTTTTTTATTTTTTTAATGAAAGCAAGTAAATCATGGCTAACAAAATTGTTTTCAGCTCAGAATGGGTAATTTAATGAGGTTTTTTTCTTCTATGGATAGCATTTTCTGAATAAACACAAAATGCTACATATTCTTGCTGTCGCCTGCTTTTTCAGCAAAACAGGTATTTACTACCAATTATCATAAATCCCCTTTTCTTCAATCCCTAGAAATAAGTTTCACTGTTTTACTTTTATCTGATCAATGTTGGTAACTTCAAGTCAGACCATTACCTGGCCACATCCAGGGGCAGTGCATAAAAAGGGTTTGTCATCACTCATATTCCACAGGTCGTTGTGCTACCTATATTAAAATGAGAATTAAAACAAATTCTACAAATATTGCAACAGGTAATCAATACATAAACATCCACAGGATATTTTAATATTTCATGGGCAAGAATTTCTGCCTTCTGGCTACACTAAGAATATAAACATGCAGGATTCAAGTAGAGTCTGAACTCCAAGCTCTGTCAGGAATCTACACAAAACCCAATAGACACATAGCAGGTTTTGAACATACATCTCAATGTGAAAGGCAAACATTGGTACGTAACTTGTTATGACAACGAATGACTGAAATAAAAGTACATTGTAATAATGATCCAATTCCCACAACTAAAAAAAGAACAAAGCAGCGGACAATACCAAGTAATCAAGGATACAGTGCCTACAGATGAGAAAAAGTGGTTGATTCCTTAGCCTTTTCATAATCTTTAAAGATAAGTCAGCAGATAGACCTTTACATAAACTGTTATAAATTTAACTACAAAACCATATACATTAGTAAAGCTTCAGCTATACAACTGAATTACCAGCAGGCTAAAATATATTTTAAAAAGAAGAGAAAAGATTTTTGTGCTGTTTTCCATGCTCACCCCACATACTAATACACATACCTGCCAGATTTCACATATAAACCTGTTTCATAGGGCAAACTATCATATCCTCCTTTTCATGGCAATGAACTGTAATTGAAAGAAGATACTAATTACTATGCATGTTAAACATGTAATAATACATGATTTTGTAAAGATAAATGATACAATGCCCACTATTCACCCATGAAACAACAGTTTTTCAAATAAACGGTTTACTTCAATACATCTTCTAATTAGTTATAGCATCTGTGGCCTTTACTCTGGAGGAAATACATTCATCTTTAAATATAAGTATTTGTACGGAGACCTAACAATGTTAGTTCTGAACACTGCTTAGCTTGATGAGGCAAATAAAGATGAATAAACATGTCTTTATGATTAAAGAACATAAGCAGAATAAATCCATCTCTCCCCAACAGGCTGGTCATGAAAAGTTGTAAGGCTTCTAAAACTGACCGTCCTAAGAATGTATACTTCAGGTATAACATTTAGCACTAGACACAGGACAAATCAATTAAGTGCAAGCAAATAATTTAAGAATACCTCAGAGATCTGTAAGGAACACATTACCTGATCCTTTTGCCTGTACCTGTACAGTAAAAGACTACTGTATAGAGTTTGTGGATATTACTTCAAGGAGGAGATCCCAGTGTCCTTGGTCATGGGCACCAAATATCAAAGCAGCAAACCATGGAACAGAGGAGATTCCAAAGTGTCACTTCTAAATATATAAGTTCAACAGAACGAGGATACAGAGCTGAGATCACAAGCCAAGAAGAGATGAATGGCTGCCAGAAAATTTAGTCTTTGGCACTAACAACTCAGGAAAACATTTGCATCCCAAAGAAAGGATGCCAAAGAAAATAAGGGATGAAGATCATTCTGCTGTTCTTTGTAAAGCATTCATAACCTGTCTCAGGTTTCTGAGGGGATGAAATATTTCTTGAAATGTTCAAACTATGAACTTGTTACTGTCACCAATAAAGAGTTGGTAGCTAACTTGTAACCAACAAGGTTACAGGCAAGTCTGAATACTCATGATTGAGGCTTCAGGGTAAAAAATAAGACCTTTATCAATGAAGATTTAGGATTACATCCTTATATTATCCGGAACTTCAACAACTTAAAGGCAATCCTTGTTCAGGTATGCAACAGTCATTTTTTAAATGCAAGTTCAAAACTAACAGACTCAAGTCTCCTTTAGATCTCAAAAGAAATTTGCTTTGTTAAATCTTGATCACAGAGCACCATATAGTTATACATGGCTACAATATGCACATATGGATACATATTATAAGCAGAAGAGTTACATCCGTACCAGTAATGTCTGAAGGTGTAAGAAACAATTCTGGGTGGGGTTTTTTTTTTGGTTTGGTTTTTTTTTTTTTTATTCAAAGGATGAAGATTTTGATTAACAAAAGTGCATGTAGGGCATTTTTTCCACTCATTATAGCTTGTTGTCAGTTTTTGACAAGTGTATATTATCAGCCATAAAATCTACTCCATCCATGCTGTTAGCATTTTTCTTAGGTCATAAGCTGTAAAAATCAATTTTTCAAGTCTGCTCATCTTCTCTTCGAAAGGAATATTACCAAAACACGTATTTGCATATGAAGTCATCATCTGGTTTTATGTTTTGGTTTGTGAAGCCTGTGAATTTTGAATGCCTGATTTATATACTACAAATCAATCCTGGCCAAAAAAAAAGAGCTGTCCTCCTGGAAAGCTTACTGGAAAAAAGTTGGAGATAACTTAATTTCCTGATCTTTATTTGACTGCAGGCCACAAGGAATTTGTGAGGTAATGCCTTGTACAGGGATTCCAGCTAACATCTGAAGAATAAAAAGTATCCTGAAGCACTGAAATTTTTGCACTTAAAAGAGAAAAGAAGTTCACTCATGCATTCCAGCAAGACCTTGGACAGTATAAATCCAAACTGAAACTGGATCTGATAGGATAGGAAAACAAAGGGCTCACATTTGTTAGTGTAGCCAAATTGGTAAGGATTGTATTTACCTATTACAAAGACAAATGCAAAGCTTGCACCTAGAACGAAATAACTCCATGCAACAGTGTAGGCTGAGAGCCCACTGACTGTCAAGCAGCTTTGGGGCAGAATATGTAACTCCTGGTGGACAACAAACTGAACACGATTCAGCAACATGTCGCTTGCAGCATTGAAAGCTAACAGCCTACCAGGCTAAATTAGCAAAAGCATAGCAGCCAGATGAAGGGAAGTGATTATTCTCCTTTATCTGGCATTCCTGAGGCCACAGCTGGAGTGCTGTGTCCAGTTTTGAGCCCCTCAAGACAGACAACAAACTGAAAAGAAACCAGCAGAGGCCTCACCAAAACAGGCTGGAGGCTTGACTATTAAAGACAAGAGGAGTATCAGGAAGCAAAGTTGGTTCAGCATGGAGAAGGAAGACTAAGGAAGGATCTACTTGCTGTCTTAACACTACCTAATGTATTGTTAGAGGGAAGACAGATCCAGACTCTGGCCAGTGTACAACAGAATGATGAGATGCTACGTTCACAAGCCATGTGAAGAAAGCTAAGAGCAAGTATAAGGGGAGGGGGGAAGTGGGGAATACCAAAAAACTAGAGAAAGTCACACAGTGAGGGCAGCTGAACACTGGAACAGGTTGCCCAGTGGACTGTTCAACTTCCATCCTTGGAGACACTCAAAATTTCAATGGATGGAATTCTGAGCAATCCAAGATAACTCTGAAATTTGAAGTATACCATAAAGATGTCATAGCTAGAAACAGAGGTGAACAACAGCAAAAGACAATTCAAACACAGGTAAAGTTCTGACAATTTTAGAAGACTTAGCATGGTTACCTTTACAGCCCAACAACTAAAACTGTTGCTGCTAGGGAAAACAAACAAACCCCATCCTTCGCCTCTTTTCCTTCTTTTCAGAAAAGAAGTCTGTGATTGCCACTCTGATTTCAAAAGGCTACTGGAGACTGCTCCAAGAGAGAATATCACAGTAAGAAAGAAGAATTTAGAAAATACTCTTCCTCTGAAAACCAAAACAGCAATTCAAATGCCATCCTGACGAAAATGTTACTCACCCAACCAAATGAGAAATAAAGTATGTAAACTGCTAACCCAATTGCTAGAAATGAATTATAGCCACCTTGGATTGTACCCAGGCAACAGCAAACACCCTGTCCCACAGAAAAGAGATGGTTCCTAAAGCAATCCAATCTGAACTTGAAACTCCAGCCTTAAATTATCTCTTCAGATAAACGGAACAGTTGTTCAGTGAAATGATTCTTACTACAGTCCACTGAACTGCAACTTTCTTCTGTAAGCTTTCCAACCCTAAATTCCTTTCAGTAGTATAAAGAAACCCATACACAGAATTCTTTGAGTCACACTGAAAAATAGGATCAGAGCTGAATATGAGAAACTCATGAAATAGTCTCGGCAGCATAATCAACTTTGGTACTTAAATCAGAATGTAATCTCTCTTTTTTGGTGTTTGTTTCATACTTTCAATGCAAAGGTAAAATTCACATCACGCCTATTTAAAATGTCATAAGGCTCTTTAATCACTTTTGGAAAGCAAACCGTACAGTAAAATATACAAATAAGTATACACACGTTTAAAATATATATAATACAAAGAAATAAAAACAGGTTTGCAAGCAGTTTACTAATATTTAGGACAGTGTGCTTATTCAAAAAATGAAGATGTTGCAATAAAACATCACAGTAATGTTTATCTAAAAGCGCTACAAAAATAGCTTCAACAATTATTTGTATGTTTTTATAAGATTTTAATTAATCATCTTAGGTACACTTTCTTGAAACTATTACCTTCCTGTACACAATTTGTAAAATAAAAGAATCATACACTGACTTAAGCAATGTCTTGTTGGCTTGTTTTACTGGTAAAGGTTCTTTTGTTTTCTCTTAATCCCCCACATACAGTAGAACGGAAAACACAACTAACACCTCATTTCAAATATTTTTTTTTTGGTTAAACATTTAAACACTTATTTAAAATATATACATATTTATAATCCTTACAAAAACCTCTCCAGATTTGCTGAAAAACATTCTTCACGCATACGTAGTATTCATCAGGCTTGTAGCTAAACCCTCTGAACACTTAACCTGTATAGAGCACGCTGTAAGCCGAAAGACCCCTGTGCACTAACCTGCTCATGGGCTGTGCAGTCTTACCCATAATTACTTATTCTAAGCACTGTAGCAATACAGAGACTGCCCCTCCTGTAACGTCGGGGCTGATACAAACAGCATAGAGGAAAACAGCCTGAACTGAACACAGAAAAGACAGACAACTATAAACATGGGGGAGGGGGGATGGGGGACACACGCGCTGGGAAGAAAGCTGTACAACTTTTCAATGTCAGCATCCCTGTACTGGACACCGATGAAGAAGAGATGCACACTCTCACAAGTCCGTCACCCCCTAAACTGGACAGTCCATACAGGACAATCTGACAGTCTGCCAGCTGCAGCAGTAGCTGATTTACCTACTACTGCTTACACGTGATGCGGACCCACATTTTGCAGCTAGACACAGGTGCGGCTCCAAGAAACAACTGTACGTTCTGGTTTGAAATGGAAGTTGGACAAAAAGAGTATTAGGCCATTGAGATAGGTCAGAATTACAGTCACCCATCAGCATCTACTCTCTCCTGTGTCTATACATTACAAAGTGCTTAAGTTACAGTATCAGTGATGTATTTTCCTACGGATGTTTACATTTCTTCAAGACCAATCATGTCTATTCCACATTTCCTTTTATTCTTTACATTTGATCTTTTACTGCAAGATACAAATACTGTATACAGAATTATTAACTCTTGGTAAGCTTTTCTGTAGATCTCATCATAGTGTGTAATTGTTTTCGGTAGTAACAGATTTTTAAGATTTTACTTTAAAGCTTCATTTTATAATAGAAAACTGAAGCATAAAAAGGCAAGGTCAAAGTCTTTCAGTCTTTATCAACTTTAAGAGTTCTACTTGAGATGCATACTTTTTCAAACTAAAGTGACTGAGGGTATTTGCCACAGTAAAGAATCCCATTCTCTTAATGGTTACCTGAAGAGATGAATTTAGTGTTTTGATTGGCTCCATACAAGAATTTAACAGACATGCTTCTATAGATAAGGCGGGGGGGGGGGGGGGGGGGGGGGGGGGGGGGGGGGCGCGGAGGGCAGGGAAATAGCTACCTTTGTTTTCCAAATGTAAACACTTCAAAATTAAAAGTCTTTCTCATGCAACCGAACAAATCAACACAAATCACAATGAACAAGGCACCTTTTATACTTTCAATACTTGCATGTAGCATTGCACAGCATAGATTTAATCACCTCCCACATTTGAACCTATCTTTATTTCCACAATTTTCAGTATAGGCAGACCTCCAAGTTTTGCTTTCTGTAAAAATCAGTAGTATGTAGAATACACCACATAATAAGTAGTAATATAAATAAATAAAAACCCCCAAAATTGTATTTTAGAGGAAAAAAAATCATTGCTCCACTTACCTGGAGGAACTGGAACAGCTATTTTTTCAGTTTCCTATAAAGCAAAAGAAGAAAGATGAAGCAAAAGTGTATAATTAATACTTGACCATTACAGTCCACTTTCAGAAGTGGCTGGCTGACTATACTTGTGTAATGCTGTAGATTTCAGCATTCCTATAAAATAAAATTGCACGATGAGAATGGAGAAGAAAAAAAAAATATTCCTCCTCATAAAAATGGAATCTCCAGAAAGCAGCTCAGTAGATCCTGCAAGAACACAATAGGCCATAGTCCATAATATGTAAAGGTTATAAACCTCAAAACCTGGTGAACAGAAAAACAAGAGCTCCTTCTTCATACTTCACTGCTTAATAGAATGGTTGTGCTACTTCCTAGAAGACACATGATGTGTTTCAGAGAGTTCTGGGGAAGAATAAGGAAGACTGTAATACCTATAGCATAATGCTCAGATTTTTTTCTTCTAAAAAGTCAAATGTTGGGCACTTTTTCCTGATGTTATCAGTTAACTGTTTGTAACTGATGTCTAAAGCTAATTCCATACCTTCCATGGTTTGTCTAAGATTCTATAAAGGGGAAAGCATCTGGACAAGATGGAAAGATGCAAGAAGTGAGGACAATTGACTTAATTTCAAATAAGAACAGGAAAGCTAGCTGGACAGATAGCAACACCTACAGAAAAGAAGCAATTAAGTTACTTCAGCTTTGCTGAAGGAGCAGGCTTTTTCCACACCAAGGTACGTTTCTGGTAAAGAGCAAGCACTAATGGGAATAAAGAAAGATCCTTAGTCCTAACGCTTCCTCTTGGCTGGATATGGCAGCTCCTAAGTCAATGCCCTGGCTTAAGTATTTTTCAGAGGCGCCTTGATCTTTCTTTGACTTACTGGAGACTCATGCTGTTGAATACAGCTCTTGCAGATAAGTGAAACACCAATGAATCTCAGAGAAAAAATATACAGGGATTAATATTCCACTGATCATTTCACAACTTGCTTAGAGAGATATTAGGACTTACCTTACCCAGATCATTTACCTAGGTTTGAATGTCTTAACATTGGTCATCAACCTAACAAACATCAGAAATCCAACCTCCCTTTGCCACAGTAGTTTCAACAAATTAACAAAAAAATGCCTACAAAAAAGTTACTTCATTTTACGTTTTTTCAGATTGCATCCCTGAAGTATAAAACTGAAAAATCAAGAATTCATTTTTTTAAAAAATCTTTAAATATAGAATAAATATCCTACTGCAGGGCTCCCATCTCTCATTAAAGCCAAATGACCTTTTTCTCTCCTGTAAGCAACAATATAAATGACCATTAGCATTTACCCAGAAAGGGAAACATACTATATTGTTTGACATAACTTACTGAAGAGAAGCTCCTATCTGACTGAAGCTAATGCAAAAGTTCTCAGGCTAAACTGAAACTGACACAGAACAAAGCTGGAAACAGCACAGCATAAACTTGAAAAAAAATATTTTGGTGTATAATTATTAAATAATGACTCATGTTTCTATCAGAAATTATATCCAATGCCTCCTTAAGAGTGTACATTATTGATTTGAAACAAATCTTGCTAAGTTATGCAGGAAGACTATGATCACTCCAAATCTATTCATTATTTCAAACAAGAAGGTAATAGCATTGAAACATGTTTGCTCCTTTGAAAAGAGTTGATATTATTTTTATACAGAAATTCAAGGTTATTTTAACAATATAGAAATGTTGAGATTAGAAATAACGTACAAACTTACAAAGTTAGTAAAACTTCTCAGAGTTAAAAATGTGTATTTGTAAGTTTAACTAATAGTGAAAGGAAAAAAAGAACAGTTGATGACAGAAAAAGAATTTTAGGCACTAGATACATCCTAAATTTAATTAAACAAGATTCAAAAGAGCACCATATTTCAGGTTGCTCAACACTTTGTCACAAAACAGAAATAGCATGAAAACCAAAATTACTTCTGAAGTTACATATGATCAAATTTAAGACCTGAAAGCACCTTATGTTAGATGCTGCATAGTCTAGAAGTTTCTGGAAAAAGACATACCAAACACATTCATATTTCTAGAATTCAAAACAGGATAGAAATATCGACTACACTGTGAAGATCAAAGGTTCAACTAGCTGATTAAGTATTAGCACGCCAATAGCAGTATTAACATAAATCCATAATGTGTTTTTAAAAAAGCTGCTTCATTCCATGTATACATTACAGGGTTTTCTATTATTTCACATTTCTTTTGATGTACTATATAACAAGCAGCGCCTGACAAAGTAATTGTTTCATTTTTTAATAAGACAACTTTCCAATTTTTACTCTGGAATGCAGAATTATAAACACTAATAGAATTCAATGAACAAGTTATGACTGTAGTTCATCTGAAATTATGTCTACAACTGGAAGCCATTAATAAACAGTAACTTATTTTTCGGCAGAAGGCTGAAGAAGTCACATCTAGAACACCTGCACAAGACTAGGGCGACAAGGAAGGGTCTTCCTCATCCTATTAGCTAGTGCTGAATTTAGCACCTAACATAGACCTAACATAGCAGTATGACAACTTAACTTCTGCAACATCTGTTTGTATTAATTCTATCTGGTTTTACACTCAGCAAGAGCTTGGGACATGATATTTACTGCCATGAGCAGAATACGACAAGAATAAAATAAACATATTATTTTTAAAAGTGGAAAAGAAAATACACTTTGGCCATATCCAGGGTCACTATCTGGAGAGCAGTGGATGAATCGGAATTTCCAGCTTTTTTAGAATTTCTCATTCTGATGCAAGGGAACAGGTGACAGTATCACTATTTGAAGATAAACATCTCTGGGAGAAAGAAACGTAATGAAAAGCAAATGAGTGACAGAGTGCACAGATGTGACATGGAAACATAGTCACGGATCGTGCTGCAAGAACAGGGATGCAGAAAGATTGTAAACCAAGTAAGACTGCAGAAGCAACATGGCAGCACACGCATACTCCAACTCCAAACATCAAGTTGCATTGTAGCATAAAACATGTATCCCTAAAGCATCATGCAGCCATCACTGCTTGAGGGCCTGTGATGTTTTTTCACGTGAAAGCTTCAGAGACTGTTTATTAAGACAACTCGAGAGGCATAATGAACGTAACTGGCAAAGTCAGGGGCAACTGGTCCACAAGGTCCAGACCCAGGCCGGCCGGCACCTCCCGCCGGTGCGGAAAAGCTGCCCTCACCCCCACCCCGCACCCTCCCCGGCAGCCTCCACACCGGCACCGGGCACGGGCCAGGTGCTCCCTTCCAGCCGAAGATGGACGCAGGGAGAGGCCTCCCTGGAGCTGAGCTGAGGCGCAAAGGCCTGGCCCGGCTGCACCCTCGCCTCCGCCCGCCTCTCGCCCCCCGCCGCGGGCCGGGCCCGGGGCAGGCACCGGCTGTGCCCCCGCGGAGCTGCCGCCTCCGGATGCGGGGCGCGGGGAGCCGCAGCCCCCTTCGCCCTCTCACCTCGCCTCCCCGCCCCGTTCCCTCGGGGCGCCCGCCAGGGCCCCTACCTCCGAGCGGGTAACGGTCTCCGCGGCGCCGGCCGGGCCGCCCCGCCCCGGCTCTAGGGGCGGCGGGAGCCGCAGGCCGCGGTGGGGGAGGGGGCTGCCGTGGAGAGGAGCGGCGGCGCCATGTTACTGCCTCCCGGGTATCCCCCGCCTACTGCCGAGCGGGGCCGCTCCCTCCCCTCCGACCCCGGTGCGCTCGCCCGCCCGCGCGCCGCCGCAGCGCGGAGGGAGGAGCCGCCACCGCCACCGCCGGGCCGGGCCGGGCCGCGCCGCCCTCGTGTTTACAAACTCACCCGGGAACGCGGGCCGAACCGCACATTAAAGGCCGGGTCCCCCACAGGCTTCCGTCACTTCTCGCGATAGCTCGGCTGACATCTCCGCGGGCAGCGGGGAGGTGCGGCTCACGTGGCGGGGAGGGCGGGGCGGAGGGCAGTGCGCGCCGCTGATTGGGCGCGGCCGGCGGCGCGGCGGGGGGCGGGGCGCCCGGAAGCGCCGAGTGCCCGGGTGTGGCAGGCGGGGGCGGCCGGGCACGGCCTCCCTACGGGCGCTCCCGCTGGGGCTGCGCTCCTCGCTACCGCCAGTCCCGTTACGCTGCCAGCCGCTATTCCGGGCAGGAGCACCGCCCTGCCCCGTCAAGGGGCCCCGCGCGGGGGTGGCCACCTGCGGCCTTCACCGGCCGCGCCCGGGCAGAGCCGCGCCGAGCGGTGCCGGTGCGCGGCCCGGCGCGTCGGGTGCAGCCGCGGCGGCTGGGGGGTGCGCGCAGCCACGGGTGGGGAGCGGGGGGTGCGGCGGCCGCGCTGGGGGAAGGCAGCGGCAATCGGGCCGAGCCCAAACCTCTGCAGCGCTTTGCTCAGCGACAGCGCCTGCTGCGCCTGTCACAGCTGCCTTTTGGAATAATCAGCCCTCCGGGCCCGCGTACCGGCCATGATCCTTTGGTTTCCCCGGTTGTGCCTGGCGGCCGTGCTTCTGCTGAACAGCCGCCTTGTTTAATGCTGTACCGAAGCTGCTCCGGCACTGTACAATGAAGAGAATCACCTAAATTTTACATGGAAGGAGCTACAAGCATCTTGGATTAATTAAGGAAATGCAATAATCATATATGGCAACACAGTTTAGCTAGTATGTGCTCTGAATCACAGATGAAGATTTGTTTCTGTGCCTGGAGCTGTCTTGTTCCAAATCTGAGACTGATCTTAAAGTATGAGACTGAAAAAAACCCACCATCTAAAAAAGAAGTATTAATTCCACTAAAGTACATTTTTCCTAAGTTTCCCTGAACTTGCAGAAGACTATATGGTACATTTCATTTCTTGTAAATTGTTTTGGTGGGCACTGTACAGCACCTCTGCAAAGTTCTTTGAGATAAGGTGGGATAATAAACTGCATAAAAGTACAGTTTACTTACAGGTGGAATCATTCTTTAGGCATGTTGCAAAGGGCTCAAATTTGAGTGCAGAAAGAAGAACAGAGATCTTACTCCTTTCTTCACAGAGCAACTAAGAGCTGTATGGGAAACAAGTATTTTTCAGTGGCTCAGCTCAACCATCACACAGCAGCATCAGTCCTAAAGCTGTACAAAAAACCCTAAACCTAAAAAAAGTTATTTGCCTTTCTTCAGTCTGAGACTGGTGTAATACAGAGGGAAAGCAGGAAAAGAAAAAGCAGCAGGATGGAAAGGGTGTATCACTTCTACCTGCAGCAATAACTGAAGAGCATAATTGGTAACACAAATTCCTTCACTATACATTGGGATAACATTGTGCATGTCACTCTGAGGACAGCAGGCAGAACAGTTATTCAGAGACAATGAGGATCTCTGCTTCAGCTGGCTTCATCTTCAACACTGAAACATGAATGCAGTCTTTGGATCTGGAGAACGTACAATATGAATTTTCACAAGCTGACAATCTCTACAGTCAGCACCGTCCATGTCAGAAGAAACTGAAAAAGGCTTCAGGAAAGTGAAGCCTACAGTATCACTTCATGAAACTTTGTATCTGGTTTCTCTAACCTATGGAAGAAAAAGATTTCTTGATGTAAACTCCTAACAGAGGAGATCAAGAGTCCTTGATCTGCTGCTGCCCAATCACTACAGTTCGTGTGGATTGTTGGGGTTTTTTGGTATAAAACATTTAATCTTTTACACATTTATAGTTGTCTCTTGTGGGCATGTTAGGACAAAGGAGAACATTTTTTGTCTTTCTAAGACCACTCAAATTGACTGAGCTGTTGAAGTGCTCAAGTAACTGCTGAAACTAAGCTGTTTTTTCAACAGGGAAACTAGAAGATCAGAGAAAGGGAGTCAGCGTGCCCTGTGATCATTCAGATGTGAAAATCTGCCCATTACACTCATTGACTCTAAGCCCCTTATTGTCTATAAAGAAGATAATCCTCTCTGTGAAGGTTTGTTGCCATGTTTTTAAAGTCCTTGATTAGTCATTACCTGTAAGACAGAGATCCGATTCTTTCAAGACTGGCCAACCAAATGGCAATTTTGCGTGGGTTTGGCCTACGTTCACCAGTCTAAGAGCTTGGGGAGATGCTACTACTAAAATAAACAGGCTTCACATCCATATACAGGGTCACCTGAGATGGCTGCTGCCTTTCAGACAAGGCCAATCATAGGCAAAAGGGTACCTGCTGACAGGGTGAACCACATGGGAAAAGACAGGCTGTAAATCCAGAAGTCATTACTTAAACCTGATTCAAGTAACTCATGGTGACTGAGGTGGCTTTCTTATTGAGGTTATGGAGCAATAGCATAGCCAGACCTTTCTACACCAAACACACCATTATATTTCAGCAGAAACACTTTATATGCAAAACCCGGAATAAGTACAATTAACAGAGCAGGAGCTAGACTTGACTAAGGCAAGTTTGAAGATCCTTGTTTGGCCAAATCCCAGTGATACGGAAATTTGAAGCTTGAATTAAGCCAGTCCATATTAAGAAATATGGATTGCCACCACAGATGCCAGAAGAGATCTCTACAGTACTGAAAGAGCAGAACAAAGTCCACCACATACCAGGCCCATAGTACACAGATGAGCTTCAGCCTAGAATTCTAGTAATCATTATCTGCCTCTCATCCAGGGCAAATGCACTGTATGTCAGCTCTGTAACAGAGTAGTTTACGAGAATGGGTAATGGCACGTTCATAAAAGGAACACTGTGTGAGCATAGAACACGTGGAAGATGGCTGCAGTATGCTTTACCTCCTACTCTCACCCCAGTAAAAAACCCACTTCCAGACCCAGTCATGTAAGGTACTACTAATACTGTGCTAGAGGTGAGTATTTAAAGATGTTGCATATTCTATGCTCTTACACCTCACATGTATAAAAGGATGTTCTCTGTTTTTACACAGTAATTTTTAATCCTTTTGAGATTACTATTTTCTCCTAAGAACATGTGGGGAAAGTAACTTATCCTGCTAGATCCAAGTCAGACTATATGGATCATAAATCATTTAGGTGGGAAAACACCTTTAAGATTGAGTCCAATCATTAACACAACACTGCCAAGTCCACCACTAAACCATGTCTCTATGAACACCAATTTGATACTTGAATTCAGATTAAAAAAAAAAAGCCTTACCTGCATCTTGCACTGATCTGAGAGCCACTAGTCATTTCTCCATTTCCCTAGGGACAGGCAGCATACAGTAAAGTTTCCTAGATTTAATTTAGTAATTACACATTTAACAACAAAATGACAAAGCTTTTAACAAGCTTGCTTGTGTTCTTTGAAAGTTCAGCTCACATTGAATGACTATGTCTATTATTTAACATTTTGAATGGGAGATGCTATCAACCCCTCCACCACATTAGTACATGGTAGCACACCATAAATTGCAGCAAATGTAGACAGAACTGTAAATGCATTTAAACTGTTAAAGGACAGATACTGTGAGAAGCAAAGCCTGATACTGCAGGTGTTTTCTTACTAAAAATGCTTTGATCCTACTACTTTTAAATAGAATTTGAGAAATAACACAAGACTGACTTTAAAAAAATGAGGAAGCTGGAAATTCTCCCTTTTTAATAAGGTGACACCAAGAATGCATTAACTAAGAGTATAGTATCAATGTGCTACAAATTAAATGCCTTGGATCAACCTACAACAGTCATTAGTTTGGTTCAGCTGGAACACTGGTCAGAGGCAAGTGGAAAATTTTTGCCATGGTGATCAAAATCTATAGCATAACTGAAATGTTATGCAAAGAGAATGTTCCTATCACTGTTTGTGGATTTCTGTTTAGCTCCCTCTATCAAGGTACCAGAACACCTTAGCCAGCCTGAGAAAAAACAAATTGTGCACAGGAACAAGTCTGGGTAAGTTTGAAACACAAGCAAATGAACAAGACCAGCAGTACAGCCTTTAACATTTAATCTGTGTATCCTTTACTCTTTCAAAGACATGCCACTAATTTTAATGAACAAGTGACATGGCCATATATATTAATGTTTAGACTTGAAGTCATTGTTTGAAGTCCTATGCAATATGTCATTATCAGGAGAAAGCCATGGTGACTGAATAACAAGAAACTGTCTTCCAGATATCCCAGTGAAAAAGACAATAAATGCAGGCAACAGGTTGACAGTTAAAGTTGTTATCTTTAATGAAATGACTTTGGAAAGAGCATCGATTTCCATAACACCAACATTTTGGGAGTCCCATAAAATGCAGTTACATTCCAATGCCAGTATTACAGGCAGGCCTCCTTTCACATGGCAAATAGGATCAAGAAAGCAACCATCAGACAGAAGAGACCCATAGCTTCAGACAGGGCGAATCCCAGGATAGCATATGAGAACAGCTGCTGCTTCAGAGAAGGATTTCTAAAAGAAAGAGAAGGTGTAAGACCTTTTTATCTTTACATGCAAGATGTATTTTCATACAGTTTAATGCATCTAACAGATTCAGAAATTCTTATTTCCTCGCCACAGGTTCCATAACAGGAAAATCTAACAAATTCACGCAAAAGTACTTTTTGGCAAGGGTTTCACTGAAGACAAATGAGTTTGCAATTAAGACTAGATTCAGGTTGTGCAGATTGTATATGGCTTTTCCAAATGAGCACAGTTTTTGTGAGTACATTCATATATGCTTTTGAATTTGACTTCTCTACATCATCCCATGTAGGAACTATCAGAACTATGCTTTATAAATTTATTTCACATCTGTGGCATTAGAACTATATTCCAAGGAAGTTTATGCTGCATAACATTCTAAGCAGCTCTCAAATACAGGAACTGAAACCACCTAGAGGGAAAAAAAAAAAAAGAAAAAGAAAAAAAAGGAATACACAGCAGTTTGTTGCAAAAATGCAATGAATTATCCCTCCAAGAAGCGTGTGGGAGGGAAAAAGCTCTTCAACACAGTACTATCAAGTAACATTCTACAACCTCTTACTGACATGTTCAATGCTGAATTCAAAAGAGAAGACTTTAGTTTTGTAGCGAAAACATTTATGTTTCTTCAAGTGGAAAGCGAACTTGTCTTCAACAGGACTTAAAAGTCTTTATTAAGAAATAAGACTTTAAGTGGTTGAAAGAGTAATGAAGAACATGAAACCTTCAGTAAAGCCTGTATCATTTCTGCTCTTCCATGACACCATTTGAACTATTCCTACTGCAGTAACATTGTAAACTCATCTGGAAGAAGTTCATCTCTACTATAAAATCCCCGCCCTCGTCCCCTTCAGATTTCCACAAGGAACGATTACTCATTCAATATTAATTACATATTCTGAGATACAAAGCTAAATATGTTAGTAAACTGAATTAATAAGTATCCATTTCTAAACAACTGGCTACAAAGCTTAAGGCATACAAACTCATGTTTCTTATTACCAGATTTTGTACAGTTTCTCTTTAGGACTTTTCCCCTCACATGGGAAAAGATCCAGGCTAGATTTCTTAATTCAGTTCCAGAACAGAAGGCTGAAACACTGGACTTCAGTGACTGAGACACTGACCAAGTCTAACAATCTCATTTCTTTCATGTCACTACTCCAGGTAAGAGCGTACAAAGTTCTGAATTTAACAACAGACCCATCCTGATGAACACACTACAGTTTCATATGATTCTATCTAGCCATGTTTATCATTAATAGCAATTATTAAAATATTTTATTACAGTGCCATCACCCTTACTACAACTCTATTTATCTGGGTGTGCTGTCTCAAGATACGTCTGCATGCAATTTGTGAGTTTTATAAGAGAGATTGATTACCTGGCATAACCAATGATTAGACTACCGAAGACTGTTCCAATACCAGCACCAGAACCAGCCACACCTACTGTGGCAGCACCAGCACCAATAAATTTGGCAGCAGTATCAATGTCCCTGCTGATAGCACTAGTCTGGAATTCTCTAAGTGCTAGCCGGGAGACAGTATTTTGGGCCCCATTAAATGCTGAGTTGCCCTAAGAAAACAAAACATGAAAAAGCATTATATTAAGACACAGACCATTTTCTATGACCACTTTGACAGTGTTATTCCGCAGTTTTAGAAGTTGTATTAGATCCAATGGCTAGATCCTCTTCCAAGTGATGAAACTGTAACTAATAGTTAAAGACTTCAGAATATTACCTGTTCCACCTGAAAGCAATCAACCTTAAATGTGAAAGACTTCTGAGGGGAAACAGCAAGACAGCAACAAGTATTATTAGGTATTTCACTTAGAGCAAGTTTCACACTGTAGGTATTTGAGTTAGTACAAGTGAACTCTAAGTTGAGGACATTTAGGCTCACCAGGTGATTTAGGAAGATACAGAATTTTGTTTATAAGGTACCTCTCCATTCTTGACCTCTGGCCTAGACAACACAGATGCCGAAATCGGTCTGTACAAGACTCTTGATCCAGCACGGATCTGCAAAATGAGAAAAAAAAACTATAAAAAAAAAGAGAAAAATTTGATTGCAGCTGTTCCCATACAAGTCCGTAAGATTTTAAGGCTATTACCTACTAAGTAATTTGTCTCGCTGGAATGACAGCGATCTTTGCATAGCCAGATATACAATAAACTATACAGAAGCAAACACCACCATGCAATTTGATAGCACCATTTTCTTCAGGAGATGTTATTGCAAGTAGCGATATCATTCACTGAACCTGTACATGGGTTATACTGACAGAAAACGTACCTAAACGACAACAAAAAGAGCCAGATGGATCAGCAGGCAGCAATATGGATTTTCAAATGAAAAAATAAAAGCCATCAAAATGAATTCCAAAGTTGTTAAACACACAGACATAACCTAGGCTTTTAAATCTAGTGAGGCACAAATGAATGAATCCTCTTTCACAAGCGGCCTGCATGTCCTTGGGCTTCCAACAGTCTAAGGTCATATCGGCTCTTGCACAAAGCTCTTCCTGCAGGGGAAACCTTTGCCTGCACCACGCAAAACCAGACGTTCCGCAAGCCAGAGAGGACATTTTCAAGCAGGACAGTCCCATGTCTCTGCAAGGGCAAAAAGTCCCGGCCCTGCACAGGACAAGCAACAGTCTGGGGTTTGACCTACAGCCAGGCACGAACGCACCGGGCGCCAGAGCTTTCGGGCGCGCCGCCCTCCCCTCCGCCGCCCGGGGGAAGGCCCCTCACCTTGGCCAAGGGCCCCGACCGAGGGGGCGGGCAGGGGAACACGGCCCTGCCGCTCGCCCCCTCGCCCTCACCCCTCCGCACTCGGGCGGGCAGCCCCCCGGCACGGGCTCGCCCCGGAGGCCTGCCGTGGGGCTCGGCGGCCCGTTCGGCCCCGAGCCCCGCCGCCGCCCCCGCTGCAGCCCGGCCGCCCCCGCGGGCCCGGCCGCCCCCACTCACCAGGGAGGGCGAGGTAGCGAGCTTGGCGCAAGCGAACATCTTAGCGGGCGGCGTCCCGGGGGCCACAATCCGGTGTCTCTGCGGAGAGAGGGAGAAGGTGAGGGGGCGGCGGGCGGGGGCGGCGATGGGAGCGGATGGCGGGGAGCCGCCACTCACCCGCTCGGCTGCCGCAGCTCAGAGCCGAGGGGCTGGGGCGTCTCGGCGCAGGCGCGGCGGGGGCGGCGGGGAGCGCCCGGATGCGGCGCGGCGGAAGGGGGCGGGATGCGGCGCCAAGGTCACTTTGTACCGACCCTATTGGCAGCGCCGGGGGCGCCCGGCCCCGCCCCGCCCGGCGCAGCCGCCGTGGCAGCGCGCCCGCCTCAGCCGGGGGACGGCACCGGGGGCGAGGGCGGGGCCTCCAGCCTGACCGCCGAGGCGGGGGCGGGGGCGAGGCCGTGCGGGGCGGGGTGGGAGCCGTGCCGTCCCCCCCAGGTGCCGTCTCCCCCAGGTGCCGTCCCCCCCAGGTGCCGCCCCCCCACAGGTGCCGCCCGGGGTGCGGGCCGCCGGCAGCCTGCAGAGCCGTGCCACGCGCTCCTCGGGGCCCAGCGGGGCGAGCGTCACGGACAGACAACGGAGCTGCGTCCGGGAACGTGTGAAGCGCCCGGAGTCCCCACCGTCTGACTACTTCAGCGCGATGAGCAGGCTCGCATCAGAGTAATGGAAAAATCCTTTTTAGTCCAGCTTAATGAAAACCAGATTATCATTACTGAGCTGAGCACGCTGCGCACGCTTCATTCACTTGCGTGTTCTTTGGTGTTTTTCACTTGATAAGGGCGATCATTATTTAACGGTCATTTACCACTGTTGGTAGTATTAGTACCAATTAGGAAAAATGCAGAAAAATCCCCGTTCTGGGCAAACCACTGGGTAACGTGTGCTTAAGTTGTTGCAATCTGTGACATAAAAATAAATACAAATTCAAAATAGTCTCTGGGCTACAAACTGCAAAGGGAAGAGTAAGAGGATATGTGCGCTACGTTTAGGGACAGGAATGTAGCATCATTTTTTAGGAGTTTGCTGTTGGCCTCCTGCACACTTAACATGGACTATTGATGTTGCTGTCACCGATTAAACCACAGGTGCCACACAGCTGAGACATCCTCCATATCAGCAACTTGAACAACCCACCAACAAACATGATCAATAGGCACTTCCAAGTGCTGCATACTAATGTTAACGATAATGTCGCTTTTATAACCTACAACATAGTGTCTTCTGATCCTCAGGTACAGTGGAGCTGTGCTCAGTTGTAGGTCTGACAGTGAGAAACAACAGTACAATTTGAATTTTTCAGCTTTGTGCTCCCTGCCTCAAACCCAACAGCAAGCTTGGTTTGGTTCTGGTGTGCATCCACATCTTAAGTAATACAGCAGTAAAATGGGAGTCTATAAAGGTCGGCAAATGAGGTTGTAAGTTGCTTGCTTTTTTATTTGCTTTTTTTTTTTTTTCTTTTAACATCTTACACCCATTATTTGGGAACTGAGATGAATGGTCAGATCTGCAGTGCCTGTCGAGTGGTTCTTCCATAGAGAAACACTAAGTAAGAAATAAGTATCAGTGGCAAAACCCTTTCATGGTTAGGCAGAACTTTTCACTTTCAAAATTTTTTCAATCTACATGTTATTGCGGTAACAAATATTTCCATCACCATGAATAAAACCGTAAAGCAAATGTGGGTGCTGTACTGGTGGAATCACTGAAATGTAACATGTTGCTGAACACTGACATGCAAACTATACCATTTATTAGGTAGTGCACTTCCCCTATGAAGTATAGCAAGGAGCAGACCATTTGCAACAAAGAAATTCGCTTGTTCATGGAGGAAAGCAGAGCAGTTAAGAGACATGATTTCTTCTTAGGATCCTAGTGGTCTGGATGTGCAGGTGTGAAATGGATCTTCCCACAGCTCTTTCCTGTACATGCACAGCACAAAGTCACATGGATTCAAAGAAGTGTGAAACTGAAACCTTCTTCTTTCACAGAGAAAGTGCCCTCTTCTGTCACAATGCCCACCCTGGAATGTTTTGCAAAAAATGTATTCACAAACTGATCTGAACGACGTCAAACCCGCTATTAAACACTTGTTTATTGTTGCTTTTAAGGCATAACATGCAACTCAGCTGTTGCTTTCAGGAGGAGTTAGAAGTGCAGTTACTGATCTCTGGGGACCATGTTCAGTTTAAGTCAAGCAGCTTTTCATAAAAAAAAAAAAAAAGACTTTTGTTGATCTCATGCCATTTCCTATCTGGTTGACCTGCTGCTAGGTTTCTAAGGAAGTGGATCAGTCCACTGAAGAGCAGTGTAATTTCTAATGGCTCACCACATTCCTGAAAGTCTATTCTACCTGGAATTCTATCTTAAACTCCCAAATCTCTCAGAATAGATTCCCAGTTTTACAGCTGTCTCTCCCAGACAGGACCAGCTATGCATGTGGGCAGTAGCCAAGGCAGCCAGAGGAGGTTTCCTCCCCATTTTGCCTCTGGCAATGAAGATACAGTGCAGTTGTGTGAGCAGTACATGGTGCCTGAAGAGCCAGTTCACCTCTCTCCTGCAGCTCCCTGCTGCTGAACCAGGTTTGTCAGGGCAGTAAGAACAACAAGCGATTGCTAGCTGAGGTTCATTAGTGTTGCCTTCTCCTTTCCCAGAAAGGAAAGAGAACAATCACCCCAGATTTCACAAGCCTTCTGACGACTTCCCTTGAAACCGTAAAGATTGTCCCAGTTATTTTGCCCTTATTTTTAGAAAACAACAGTCTGTTTCATCTTCATTGCCAATCAGCTCATTTCCTAGGTACACCATGTAATGGATCACTCCTGCAGTGACATGCAGTTTCGCTTTGTAACCCTGAAATGAAGTGGTATCTACAGGTATCAGACTCTGTTACACACGAGTATCAGCAGAACAGACATTGCATAGAAACGGCATTTTTCTGGTGACTTCCTAAAGAGATCTATCAAGCCTCATATCTGTTCAGTTTGCCATCCAGAAAGCAGGTAATAAGGCAGCTAGGCAGAGCACCATGTCTGCCGATAGATACGGGTTGGGTTTCCTCCAGGTACAGACAAATTTTGGCAATTGCAGATTGGTTCAACTGAGCAAGTAAAATCCTGTACAATGCTGAATACATGAGTATGTCCAGAGTGCTTTCCACCAAAGGGTCTTTCAGAATTTAATATTTATTATTAATAACTTATAAAATATGAATGTCTGTTCTATATTTGCTAAAGGAGAAATCTTGGCTAGTCTGGAGAAATCCCGTTGTCCAAAGCTTAAATAAAAAGTTCTTCTAGATTGAAATCTGTTCTTTCAGGTTAAATTTTATCTCCTAGCACAGGATTATTAACTCAAAACATATTACATACACAAGTCTTTTTAAAAAAATTAATTTTGAAGAGGAGATGTGTCTGGAAAACCAATATATTCCAATAATTCTTAATTGTTGGAAGACCCCCCCAAAAGATGAAAATGGATCAAAGGCCTCCTGAGATTTTCCTAACGATTGTGAAATGTTTTAAAATGTGAAGTGGTGTTATTACCTCACGGTTAGCTCTCCAGAACTTCCAGATTTATGATGTACTTTGCAGGGCATTGATATTGATTTACTAAGTCAGGGTTTTTCACAGCCTGGACAATGCTTCAGTCTGGAGAGCATCTTGCACTGCTACCTCTTCCATTCACAACTGTGTGGTTGAATCTTCCTATTCAGGACTGCACAGGTCCTCTCAGGTAACTTGAGCAATGCCTTGTGGAAAGAAGGTATACAGACCAGAATTAATATGCTTCAGAATATTTAAACCAAGTTAGCTCTGGGAAGAAGGAATGAAGCCATTGTGAGATAGCTCTGCTTTAAGTAGAAATTCTCTTGGTAACACACTCTTAATATCTGTTTACCTTATTGATTATTAGTAATTGGCAAATCTTGACATAAGTAATGTTGGGAGTTTTAATTGCTGAGTTGGCTGTATTGGAAGTGGTGCTTTATAGGTGTCCTGGTTTCAGCTGGGATAGAGTTAATTTTCTTCTTAGTAGTTAGTACAGTGCTGTGTTCTGGCTCTGATGTGAGAACAATGTTGATAGGACACTGATGTTTTTAGTTGTTGCTGGGTGATGTTTATACTAAGTCAAGGACTTTTCAGTTCCTTGGGCCCTGCCAGCCAGAGGGCTGGAGGGACACGGGAAACTGGGAGGGGACACAGCCAGGACAGGTGACCCAGGCTAGCCAAAGGGTATTCCATACATATGACGACATGGTGAGTATATAAACTGAGGAAAGAAGAAGGAATGGGGGGGACATGTGGTGTTATGTTGTTTGTCTTCCCAAGTAACCGTTACACGTGATGGAGCCCAGCTTCCCTGGGGATGGCTGAGCACCTGCCTGCCCATGGGCAGTGGGGAATGAAATCCTTGCTTTGCTTTGCTTGCACGTGCAGCTTTTGCTTCACCTATTAAATTGTTCTTATCTCAGCCCTTGAGTTTTACATTCCCTTCCAATCCTCCTTCCCATCCCTCTGGGTGGGAGGGGAGTGAGCAAGTGGCTGTGTCGTGCTGGGTTGCTGGCCGGGGTTAAACCATGACAATAGGAAAGCAGATGATAAAGTTTTTTTCTCATCATTGTAAACTTCTCCTTTACAGGGAAAAGGAAGCATCCGTTTCTTGAGTGATCTTTGTCCCCCAGAGTACTTACCCAAGCTATTTTTTGCTAAAATTAGCTTTCTTTTAGTCCCAACAGCATCTTTTTGTAGCGAGCTGAAGGCAATTAACAAACTAGGGCTAATTTAGGCTGTAGAGCATTCTGCTCCACAGTCCATTGATTATTTTAACACCTGAGTCCTAGAAACAGATCACATTAACAACAAACATCATACCATGTTTATACTTAGCAAGATTCTGGAAGAATGCTAATACTGCTGAGACCGCTGCTGCAATTTGAATCGAAAATCATGGTAATCCTTGTTATGTCATTTTTGGGTCTCTCAGAACTGCTTCAAATAGCACAATGATTATATATGTAGGGTCTACTACCACTATAGCCATTATACATCAAAATGGGATGTTGTCAAGAGGAAAACCATTCTGCTACAGCAGAAATGCAGCATGGAAAAGAGGTTTTTTCATCTTCATCCTGGCTACTGGATTCTGGTGGAAAGTGAGATTAAGGCTCCGAGGAGCCTTGCCAGTAAAGACTGGTAGAGCTGCTCTCACTGTGGATAACAAGCCCTATTGTCCAGCATTCAGGTTCTGCTGGTTAGTTTCAGGATGCTGTACAACAGTGTAAATATGTAAAAATACAGCCACCCTTTTGTAAAACTCAGCAAGTCACAGGACAGAAGATGATCCTGTATTTTTAAAATTAATTTTGTATGTCAGCAAAAATTTTGAATTATCTAAAAAATTCTGATTCCATATTTTAATGTAATATTTATTTGTAGTCTAACCCAAAGTGAAAGGAAATGTTATGAAAGGTCATTAATAGTTTCATTTTATACTTCACATCTATTACAGTGTGTTGTGTGAGGATCACCACATTCAGGGTGAGCTTTCATGTATTTAAAAATCATTACTATGTATCTACCCAGTATTTTTTTTTTAAAATAGGTTTTGAGGAAAAGCAGTAATAAAACAATCCACTGATGTTTAATCAAAGTAATTATTATAAATACACAGAAAATTCAGAACCTTTGGAATGAAACTACCTCTTCATGTATTACTTAAGAACATAAACTCCCTTCACTAAGGTGTATTACTCTTAGATGACTCACATTATTTCCCAGGTCTGTATTACAAAGAACAGCTATACCTGAAATGGTTGACTGGATAACACATGCATAGATTTCTAGTTTACAGCATATCACTGGATGAAATGAAAATAAATTCAGCAATGCTTTTTATTCCTACTAATAACGTTAAACACCTTTTTAACAGAAAACAAAGTCGAGGTCTAAGCTGACACTATTAGCCACACTGGCTAGAACACAACATTGGCAACCAAATTATAACACCTTTCATATGATACACTTCCTGATAAACCACAGATCCAGAGAACAGCATGGACAGGCAAGACTTTGGCCAGTGGTTCCAAAAGAATCCATAAATTCTATTTGCTGAAGAAACCCAAATGGAGGGAAGTTTTGCTCGCGGGCTCTTCTGAAGGTACAGGCTTTTTGTACAGGGGGCATTGCAGCACCAGATTCTTTTTTTTTAAACAATAGCACCTGAACTGTTTTTGTTAGCTTTTTGTTCTTCCTGTTTTTCAGAATCATGTAAATGACCCTAGGCAAGTCTTTTTGGGCAATATATTTTAGCTGTTCACAATCTGAAAAGAGAAATAGGCAAGGTGCTCGAAAACTAATTCCTGTTTGGAGATTAAAGCAATGTTTTGGAAAACTGATCTGTTATGGCAATTTGTCTCATGTAAAGAGCAAAAGCAGGGTACATGTGTATCTACCAGGATCATGGCAGAAGGATTTTCTCTTCTTCCACCTTCTCCGCAGAGAGTATAGTTCCATCCCTGGTGGGAGGGGAGATGGGACTATAGCCCATTAATACATGCAAGATTCACCTGCCTGATTGTAAATGACATACCTTCCAACTATGAGTTTAAATTCCCATACACTTGCAGATTGCTTTGGGATCACTGCCTGAAAAGCAGCATGTAAATGAAGAATAGTCATTATCATCGGAAAGCTCTTCAGTCTGAACCACTTAGCAGACAACCTGTGGAATCATTTTGACTCCGGTGCACAGGTTCTTCCCTCTAAGATCTGGTGCCAGTCTGAATCCAGAGAAAAACTTGTTCTAATTCAGTTGACTACTGTCATGCTTTGTGTGGCTCAGATAAGCTATTCTTAAGTTACTACAATTAATTTTGCTCATAGTTACAAAAGAGATCGGATATTCTTATATTCCATACCTACAGTACAGAAACTCTGGACAGCCTGCCATTTCTAAATTCTTGGAAAGGACTCTGTCCCTAATATTCAGACTTGATGAACATACTGGTTCTCTGGCATGCCTGCATTCACTCCCATCTGTCATGCTGGCATTGTTCCCACTCGGAATTATCTATGCCAATTTCAACAGGGCATAGGTGCTAACCAAACATGGGTTTAGAGGGACAGCTTTCAAAACACAGCAAGTGCCATCTCTTTTGCCAGGAGATCCTGCTGTTTGCAAATAATTCCAGCTTAGGGCCACATGCTTCATTACATGGGATCACATCTGTAGGTGCTTGTGGGCATTATAAAAAAAAAATCAACAAATGTCTACTGTATTTCTCTTTCAGTTTGGCGCAGTGCTCGGAATTTTGCATGTGGAAAATGAATGCTCTGCACCTTGTTAACAGGAGTGAGCCATAGGCTGTTATATGCTCTGAGCAGTCTTAACAGGTTTCTGCATCAAAGCTGGGGCAACAAACTGCAGAAGTTTACCACAGCTGCACTGCTTTTTCAGGTGGCCCTTGATTGCTTTGTGTCTATGGTATATTCTGACGAGAGAATGGTAGAGCATTGCCTTTTTGCACCACAGCTTTTGCCTTTCCAGATTCTGAACAGATTTGTGTATAAGGCATATTATGTATCCACCCAATTGTAAAGTGACATGTGTGTACAACAAAATTCATACTGCTTATTAAACTTAATAATGCTCTCTATGAGGTACATATATATTATAATAATATTTTGTACATATAACATTGGTATCATATTAATATATTATAGCTGCATTGACTCCTTTTTTGCCCCACTGAACAGATTACTTGTGTTAGCAGAATTACTCTGTAATGTATAAGGCTGAAACTGGCATGGGAAGAAGCAAAATCTGTTCATGAGCCTCGCCTGGACACCCCACTATGCTCAAATTTAAAATATGATTTTGTAGTTAAGCAAAAGAATATTTTGCCCAGAAGGGTATTTGGAATAAAATAAGATTCAGGGCAGATAATTTCCAGTCACAACTACTGACTTTTAGATATTTCACCATCCAGCCAGGATCTGTGTAAAAGAGACCAAAAAATGCAACCCCCTTGAGACCTGGACCGTTTTTACAGTAACACGCTTGCAGTAATGCACTAGGAAAGACCATGTTCACATGTCCTGCATAGAAATGCATCTTTGCAAATCGTAATAGGTATTTTCAGTTTTCTTTACTAGCAAAGCACCTAAGGCTGGTTGTAATTATGTTTTACATCTCGCTGGAAGAATATTCAATTTAAGAATGTGCAAAGAATCAAATTTTCAAAGGTTGTAATATTTTCAAGGATGGAGAGTAACAAGTAGACACATTAATAAACAGGAAAATTCTGTCAAGAATCAAGGACTAAAATTACCAAACATTTGTACTGACTGTACATTTCAGAGTAGTAAAATATAAATTTCTGACCATTTTTGTTGATGTTGTTTAGCATAAGTTTATGAAATCAGGTACAGCTGACAACATTTCATAGGCTTTGAAGTGTACTTAATGTGCTTCTCCTATGCTATCGCAAAGTCAAACTTCAAAATATTGTGTTGAGTTCAAGAAACAAAGATAATAAGGATAACCAGTCTAATTTCACAGTACATTACTGTATCAGTTGTTCCTAATCTTCACCTCCTCTCACCTGTCTTCTGTCCTTAGTCTTTCTGGCAGCCAACCTGACCTTCTGGATGTTAGCATTGATTTGTTTTCCATACCACTTGGACTCACAGATACTCTTTTTTTTTTTTCTTTTTTTCTTTTATGGCTTCCCCTGGCTCCTACAAGTACTCCCTCATAATAATTGTGCTCCTTGGAAATCACCAGTCCCTCAGGGAAGGGAAGCAGAGTGGCAGAAGAGTTGTATATTATTAGTGCCATGGAATAAAAAAACCTCAGCAGATGCTTGAGGGACCAGGGTTTTTCCAACCCAATAGCTCCTGAGGGGTGAGAAGAAGGTTCTACTCCAGTGCAGTCAGACCAGGAGCTGCCTCATGTGGGGGCTGTTGCAGTTTTGAGTGAGCCGTATTTTGATTGCTCCTTACCAGTCACAATGGTAGAGTTATAAGATGATAATCTGGCTGCCTGGTAAGAGTCTCAGCTGTGAGATGTTGCAGTGAGCAGCCAGTCCATTATCTCTCTATCCAAACCTCAGATCTTTCCCATAAAATATGAAGTTAGCTGTGTTACTCCTGTTAGGAGCACCTAACATCAGCACACACAGAGCAGGCAGTGGAGTAGTTGTAAAAAGGGACCTGTGTTTGTTTAGGCAGCTTGGAAGCTTTGGCTCATTGAAACTGCTATCTCAAGAACACCAATAATTAAAGATAGCTAATTTGAAAAAAGCCACAGCTGGATTGTTCTGATTCATGGCTGGATTGTGTTTTTAATGTCTCCAAAATGACTAATAGAGTGTATAAATAGTGACATCCAGTGTTCAGTTAGATCAACCACAGGTCCATGTTCCATAAGGTCGTTTGTTTAAAAGATTTATTACAGGCCCTATTTAAAATGCCTGTGTAAAGATAGTAGGCTAATTTGAATATTAACTACCTGCCAACTTCAACACACCTCCACAATAAAAATTTCCTTCCTGACTTGTTGGGGAACAAGAATGGTGTGGCTCTTGTATAATGCTTTAACTTTCTTTTTTATGACAGCAAGCGTCTGATTATTCCCAGGTGTTCTGGATTTCTTCTTTCTTTGCTCCTGTTGCCATGAATGTGGCCATTAGGGCAGCAGTCATAAAGGATGTGTTCACCACTTCCTTCTTTGTCTGTCTCTTAACATAGCCACAAGTCCACCGTCTTCTATCCACATTAATTCCCTGAGGTATCCACACAGTGTTTGTGTTGACTGCCTTAATTTTGATCTTCTCTAATCATTCCCTGCCAGATGGCAGTTAAAGTTTAATGGTCCCTGTAAAAATAGTTCCCTTTCTTCTTTTAATCAGTCACGTGTGTTTGCTTAGCTAACTGTTAGATGTTCAGAAAGCATGAAGGGACCACCAACACAATTACTTTTAAGTACACATCCATGTTGTGATTTCAACGTTATGTAAAATAAAGGGTTAATTTTTCTGTGTTTCTTTAGGTATATTAGAAAAATAAAATTAATAATTTGTGACGTTTCATATAATCAAATGTGGATTATTTTTAGTATTTAGTATCTTCTAGGCTCAAAGGTTTGCATATGCTATGATAGAAAGTGTATGAGTATTACGGTTTTATGTATGAATTGAGCAAAAACACTTAAGTAGATGCTTAACTTTAAGCACATGTGTATGGCTAACGATAGATAATACAGCCTTGAGCAACATAGTTTGTCACATGCATAATGGTAGGCCCCTAAGTAGTTCCACTGAAGTTATTTACCTTCTTATATGTTTAAGATTACATATCAACACATAATGACACTGAACCTAAAACTCTCATATGTTTGTTTGAAGCTTATTAGAGTTTTGAAGGGTTTGCTGAATCAATAATTTAATTCAATTGCATGTTCATGCTATGCCTAAGTAGCAAACCACTTTAGAGACAAATGGTTAAAGCCATAAACTCATAAAATCATAGGTGTCATATCAGACACCTATAGAGTGAGCAGGTATTATTGTACCATTGAGTAATATGGAGAGCCTGGGACTGTAGTAGGCTAGGAGTCTAACCCACCCCACAATACTGCTGGAGAAAAGATTGCTATGGAATTAAATAGAGGCTGGATCAGGCCCTGAACGCGTTGCCTAGAGCAATACAGGAAATATATAGCAGAGTCACTAACAGAACCCAGATATCCTGATTCAGATTAGTCTTCTTTTGTATCTAACTGTGTACACGGCAACTCGATGTGTCATTGCAGCCTGAGCAGGCTAGATTCTAGATTAAAGCTCATGTGAGAATGCCTACAAGTACCGCAGACATCCTACCACCTATACATTCCAGTAAGATGAGGGTAACAGAAGTGCAGACCAACCTACATGATTCTCCCTGGTGGAAGACTGAGAAACTAGGGATCCTTGTACCTTCCTCCAAAGCGTGTTTTAACAACCATCTCCAAAACAAGTTACCAGACATGTCAAAGTATGCATTGCAACAGTACTCCCTGCCTCATTTTTCTTGTTTTAAATGACAGTGATGGAACAGAATTATACAGAACTTCTGATTATCTTAGTGCTTTTTGATTTTGCCATGAATGCCTGGGAGTTGGACAAAGGGAGTTGCTTCAGCTCCAGGTTTTTTCCATTATGCCTTAATTAGTGATAAGTGATTTGGTTCTAACATAATGGAAATAGCTATGATATTTTGCTTAAGATTTTGACGTGAAAGGAAAATTTTCTGTGCTTCATCTTGGTATTTTCCCTCGGTTCCTTTTTACATGCAGCTTTTTTGGGTAAGATCTAGGCCAGAGAGCACAGACATAGATGGGACTGTTTGTATCATGATACTAACCAGATGACCTCATTGGGATCAGTCAGGGCCTCAGGGTACTGGATGCTGGGAAAAATGTAATAAAAGCCAATCCCTGCCCGAAGGAACATGAAGCCTAAATACACAAGGTATTTTGTAAATCTGGGACACAGAGAGGTTGATTTGCCTGGTGTCAGACTGTGGCAGTTGCTAGTGACTCACTCTTGATCTTGTGCCTTAGCCAATGGCCTTAGCCCCAGAAGTATCCTTCTTCTCTATATATATTTAATTAAAATGTCAGCAGAGCTCAGCTTTGCTAAATCTTCATATGTCTGATCTGTAAAATCTGTTAGCTGTGAGAAGTGGACATACCTTTATTTTTCTCTCCTCTAGTTTACTCTCCTGTTTCCGCATCAAAGAAACACACATTGGTTGCTTCCATGCTTGGCTAAAGACTGCAAACACATAAACGATCAAAACAGAGCTTGCTGGGCTGATGATAGCTAATAGCAGGTGTCTAAGTGAAGGTGTTCCCCTACAGACACAACCCATTGCAGCTGGGTTGATGCCCAGTTCGTAGGAGGGAACATGAATCTTTCAAATGGAAAGGGAGATAAATTGCATCTAAACACTCTAATGATGATAATGTAGAGAGGCAGATGTGGTAACTGAGTATTAGAATCCCTCCATACGCTCTTTACTTCTATTACGCTATCACATTATATACTATTGACTAATATGAGCCAGATGCAAAAACAGAATGTTGTTTGAGTTTATCCTCTGGACTTCTCCAGATTTGTGCACCTTATAGAAAGAAATATGTTTCACTGGCAAATTTTCATGGGCAAATTGACACAAAGGTCGTTTTTGTAAGCTCACATGAAGAGTGCATTGGAAAGCACTCACTGGCATTTATTTCAGCTGCGCACAACTTCTATTAAAACTTTTGGACTATAAAAATTGAGACAACTACAGCTCAGAAATTCTGATTCTTGAATTTTGTTTCCTTGCCCCTAGTGCCACCCAGATCTTCGCAAAGAGGGTGCCATGCAGAGGCTTGTAATTCAGAAGCCACTTAGATCTGCCTTTCATAAATGTAAGTGACATAATGATTTCACAAGGTGAAAGGCAGCAGAGGAGGAGGTGCCAAGCACTGCCAAGTGAGTCTAAGCATGGAGAATATGTAAGAACCACGCAGAACATTTATACACCTGATATAGTACATGCCAGTTGTTAAGGCAGAAAGCCAAAGGTAATGAGCACTGTGAGAATTACGAGAGCTTCTTTTTGGCCCAGGTTCTTGCCTGTAATTGAAGTGCTATCCTCTACTGATTCTTCAGGTGCTATCAGAATGATTTTATCCAGGCTTCAAGGGAAAACCAATCCCTAGAGAGTGGAGGAAACTTTCTTTACATTATATCACTCTGCTAGAAGCAAGCTATGGATGTGACTCATGAGTATTCTTAATAGTTTCCAAAGAAAGTGAAATTCCTAAGTGAGGTCTAATTTTAATTTAGAGATTGATTTTTATGTGTGCTGCAAGATGAACAGAAAACCATACGTATGTTTACATATTTATTAGAACCTATCATGAGATGTACAAAGTGTCATTATTGCATTTATTAGAATTTATGTTTTAAAATATTTCTATATAGTATTAGAAAAAAATAAGGCAAATAATAGCCATCCAGGAATATTCTCCATCAGTCTGTATTCTCCATCAATTTTAACAATAGGCTATTTCTTTTTATTTAACCAGCTACTAATATATTCACAGACAAGGACTGGTTATAAGACATTCTATTCTTATTCCTGAATAACAGATTTTACCTTTTTTTATTCTAATGAGCTCCTTCTCACCTAGAATATTGAATTTCACAGAGTTGGTGGTTACTCTGTGATGCTGAAAATTTATTTCTATTTCTCTGTCAGTTTCCATCCTTGAAATCTTTCTTAAAGGATAGTCTATACTTGAGAAAACAGTCAGACTGAGACTAACTAACCTGACAATCTCATTGAAGTGCATGTAGGAGTCACTTAGCTTTCCTCACCTTCCATATTTTGTCTTCCTTCGTATGTTTTTACTTCAGTTACAAACTGTTTATGACCAACACTTGCTTTCACTTTTGGCAGTGGACCTGGGACAATTGTGTGCTGCCTAAATAATCAAATCTCTTTGGTTTATGGTTTAGGTATGGGGCATCTGAGTTCAGAAGCATCCTTCAGAAATTTCCACTTGGGAAAAACATTTCAAAACTTTTAAAGATAAGGTAGTAATCCTGGGAAGCACTGAGTGTATAACTGACGAATCAGAAAGATAAGCAAAATAACTATTGAAGCTGTGGAGAACAAGTGGGTTTATAGATAACCGCAATGCAAAAATTGTTTGCTGATATTTTTTTGTTTCTTTTTTGGGTGTTCAGTGATGTACTATAATGAAAGGGAGGAACTGTTAACTTAATTTGTAACTAGAAAATCAATACAACAGACTTTGCAAATTGGAAACAATGGAAAACCCTTGTGATTCAGTCATTGAAAACCAGACCGGGCAAAGCACTACACTTGATTGCACACCTGCAAGGAGGAGGAAAACTGCTGTCTCTGTCTGTTACTGCTGACACTGGTCTGGGAAGACACACATTTAATAAGTAACATTAAATGCACTGGTTTTGTTACAGGACAGTGCATGTATCTGCTAGTCAAATTATGGGAAAGACCTCATTTGGCTGCCCATAACTAAGGGCATCATATAATTTCTCTCTTTATCAGTAAGGCATTCTTTGAATCACACAGCCCAAGAACACTAGTATAATTAAAAACCAAACCAAAACACAACCCAAACAAACAAACAAGAAAAAGGAGATAATACTAAATTATACTTTAACTACTAGTGGAAGTAGACTAACAAGTCTAATATCTAAGAATCTTTCAGGCTACCTAGCATCTTTTTACCTTGTAACAGTAAGAAATAGTTTTATCAAAAGGATATTTTCATGCAGAAGTCTTTTCTGAGACACCAAAACCCACAGTGTAGTATTAACTAAGAAAAATACAGAAAAGCAAATCCATCTTTCCCAGAAGAAACAACATTAAAGAAAAATGAGTAGCTGTATAACATATCACTGCTCCTGTCAGAGTTCATAAGTGGAAGTTACACTGGTATATTAAACTGACAGTTTATCCCCTTTGATTATACTGTATCCACCCAAGTCATGAGGAAAGCGTAAGAACATTAAAGAACTGCTATTGCACCCATTATCCTTATATTACGCTTTGCATTTTTAATGCTTAGCAGAAGCTGTTGGTGTTTAAAAATCTTCACCAAATGTATCTATGCAGCATGGAAAAAGCTGAGGTCATTAAACTGCATGTCATATAACAGCATCATCTTGCATTTAATTACTAGATTTCTAAAGCAATTACTAAATTTGGCCCAGGTGCCTGCCTAGAGGGAAGCCAAGTTTTCCTTCCATTTTGAGAAATCTGCCTCCATTGTTTTCTCCTTGGAGGAGTGTGCAATAAGAGTGCTGTTTGGCATAGGTGGCCACCAGCACGTAGGATGCCGTGCAGGGTGTGTGTAGGAAGACCTGTCATGATGGAGCAGGTACAGGTAGTGGCTTCACCTGCCCAGCAGCCCATGGGAAGAACTGACAAAGACAAGACAAGCTAGCCTTTCTGTAGGAGTTAGAACAGAGCCAGCCTTCCCTTTTCAATTGCCTATAACTAACTATTTCTTTACAGAAGAGCTTATGTCCTTGAGTTTTTCCTCTTATTTTTCCTATACGTTCCCATGATAACACAGAGTAAATTTGGTTTTAACTACGAACAGGCATTTAGCAAATGCCAGAAATAACGGAACGCTAAAAGTTTGGAAACAAGTAAACAGCAGTCATAGCAAAAGTGTGTTAAAGAAATTGGCTCATCTAATTTTAAATAGTAAAATGACCAAGTTCCAGGGCTGAATTATTCCCAGAACTAATGCTATGACTTCATTCAGGAAGCATTACTCAGTGGGATTGCAGCTGGAACATTTTCAACCTTAAGGATTCATCTTCAGAAACATCATTCTTGGAGTGCAAAATATCCTGTACCTCCCAGTCCTAGAATAGGGTTCTCTTAGTAACATACATTTCTGCATATCATAAACTTCAGTTTGTTCATGAGTCATTTCATTGCTTAAGAACTGTGTTAAATGTTAATTTTACATCAGTAAGGGTTAAGAGTCCAAGGAATTCAGCCCTCATTGAAGCGTGGGATTTTTCTACACACTCCTGAAAATCCTGTCTCCAATATAAAAATATTTCACTTTTTTGTCCACAGGAGAAAACTCCATGCCATGACTTAAGACCTCCCCTGTAAGATGTGATAAGGTATGTCCAGAGATAAGAGATAAAGTGGTCTCATACTACGTAGTGGACTGTTTTGTGTGATGAGGAAAACAACTTGATTTTATTTGTTCATGTACGAAAAATACCCAGAAGATTGGCACTAATTTGTGTGCAAAGCTACATGACATGAAGAGGTTTGGGAAGTGCTTTCCTCTAGGAAGAAGGTCTTAGGCACCCTGCAGAAATTTCTTGCCTGGTGAGATAAACTAATGGATTGACAAAAATACAAAATCTACTACCTAACAGGAATTGCAGCAAAGCGGTGTCTTTGTCCAGAGTGCAATAGAGAAAACATCACATTCATAGTATCCTATCTTTCTTTCCGTTACACAAGAAATCAGACTGAGCAAGACTGTGCTAAATTTCACCCATAAATACTGTGTAGAAAACAGTCTTCAAGATTTTATTGTTTTACTTTAAAACTGATAGGGGGATGGTGGTCTTGAATTGTTGATAAATATTTTCTCCTGGAAAAAAATGTGAAGTAACTTTCATTATACTAAAAGTTTAACCTCAGTTAAACTTACTGTTTCTTTAACGTCTGCCATTCTTCTATGATAGTTGAAATGTGGTGTGCTTCCTTGGAGGATCACTGCCCATGTGGAAATTTTGTTGGAATTAGGTTAGAGTAGATCTTTTGAACTATGCTATAACTTTCATCATATTCCTCTCAAAAATACTGTCACTGCTGCAGCTGGTGTTTTTGTGCTGGACTACCAATGTAAGAATCATGAGTCATTGGGAAGTCTTTCTTTATTTGTCAGAAAATTGTATTTTAACATTAGTAGCTCAGATCACTAATCCAAGCCTGGCTCCTTATGTACCTGCTTGCAATTGTGTAGTCAGCACTCCTATGATCATGTCACTGCTTCCAAGTGTATCCTTGACAAATCACAGCCATAAATATCTCTTGAGGTGAAAGTAATTTAGTCACATAGATCTCTGTATTATTTCAGTCCAAAAAGCTTAGCTTAAATAGAGACTATCAACTGAGCTGAAATGTTTTTGTGATACATGCTCACGTGAGACCAACAAACCCATTTCACTTATGTGCCTTAAGTAGACTCAGATCTTTAGTTTTAGTTGTGCTGTTACATTTTCCTGAAAGCTCCCTTATCCATAAAAACCAAAGTAAGAGCAGAAACACATTTTGTGACCTAGAGGCATTTTGCTGTTGGTATTTATCTTCTTCTGTTTAGAGAATGATGAGTGGGGAACATGCCTTCCCTGTGTCTGAATGATCAAAACTCATATTATAATGTGGTTTCCTGCTAAACACAAAATTCAAGCTCAGACTCCTTCAGATGCAGATGTGCAACTTCTATAGCAGCCAGTGGAAAATGCATATACAGATTAAATGCTAAAATAATATGGCATTGCATCCATTTGCCTTGGCTGAGAATTTTAGTTCAAAGAATTGTCAACAATTCAGTGCTGTAGCTATTTACCATATTCACATTATGCAAATAAGAAGACTTTTGACTCACATGTTGTTAAACAGAGATTTAGTAGGAGGTGCGGAGTGGTCTTGGCTGGGAAAATATAGGAACACTATGCATACACATCTCCTGAGTAAGCAGTTCAATTGTTTCACCTGTGGTACCCGTGAACAATTTCTGTTGGGAACAGGGTATTGGCCATACATTCACAGAGTTTTGGGCAGAATTCCTCCTGGATGCCAGTTTGTATCCTGATTTGGACCTAATGGTTGCTTCAACATGAGTTTTTTTCACATGAGACAGTACAATACTTAGTAAAAAGAATCATGGTTGAAAATACATGACATTGCAGTAGCTATGCCACACTGAACATGTCAGGTGAAAAAGAGCTCATTTTTACACGAAAACTGTGGTTGGTAGCTAATTTACACCTATAAACTGGGAATATATTAAATGGTATTATGAAACAGTTATAAATCCACGATGTTGATTGTAACTTTACCTTTCACTACCAGCAGAGGGAGCACTAGTGATTAACCTGCATAAAACTTGGAGGTTTGTACACTGACACACTCCACATTCTTCATCAGCCAAATTCTGTCTGCAAACACTGAGACAAAACTTATAGTGCTGTCAGCAGGAACCGAGGAAAAATATCTGAGGCTGGGACTGATCCTTGAATGTGTTCAAATATTCCTATTTTCTTCAAAATGAACTCTTGTCTACCCCCCAATTAAATGAATAGCATTTTATTTACAGCTTTGTGAAAATACATGGCACACATGAGTATTTGAGGTAAGATATGAGACCTGACTACACAGACCATAGTCATCACATCTTGTAAGCTGAAAGCAGGCTCCAAAAATGTTTAGCAAACTATTTCTGATTTTGCAACTTAAACCACAGTTCTGTGGGAAACACATTTCAAATATGAAAACTGTAGTTACTCAAAACCTAAAATTTTGAAAGATGTTGGAATGCATTTCAAAGTTACCATTTCTTGCAATTGACTTTCAGACAGTATTTTAAAGTATCGTAGATACTTTTAAATAGTCCTTAGACTATTTAGATCGATCCTTAACAGATATTTTAGCATTTTCATTCAACCCTCAAATCTAGCAGGAAAATGGAACTTCATAGCTGATGAAAAAAAATGTAAAAGAAGATTGGATATAAAGCAGCATAGCTCGTCTCCAAAGCTCTAGATTTTCTTTAAAACATTTGCTGGGGGAAAGCAGTATAGAGAACCTCTGTTAAACAACTCCTAATTGAGTCTTAATATGCCAGTGAAAATGTTAGGTGGTGCTGTGACGTTTTCCCCTTTTGAGATCTTTACCGGATATGAATACCTATTCACTTCATACAAAGTAATATAAAGCTGCACAAAAAAATCGCTCATCAGGTTGGATTTAGGTTTATTCTCCTATATTTTCTCACAACAGCAAAAGCACTTAATAGCAAGGAATTTAAGAGTTAATCCAATGTATATGCCCAACAAAGATCACCCTAACAAAGACATTTTAGACTTGATGAAGAGGCTGTGCACATGAAAACTTTTTTCCTTCAACCCTATCAGCTCCTCTAATGGAAGATACTCTCACTACAAACCTGACATGCTTATAAACACAGCCTAAACAAACCTAGCAAGTCAGTTCCTGCCCAGGACCATCTCAGTTCAGTTAATCTCACAGCCAGCCACCTAAAACTGAAAACCTAACGATGATCATCAGCCTGACTTTCATTACATTATTTCTAATGAATGTAAATCATCGATAAAATTGGGGAAAATGGCAGTTATGGAGGCTTCATATTACAGGCAGAGAAAAGATCACGGTTTTGCATGAAAAGAAGTGAAGAATCTCAGAGTCTCTGTGGATTCCCCATCACTATGGTATCATACATCTATTTATTAGAGAAAGTGCCTAAGGAAGCATTACTGGAGGTTACTCTCAGGTTATATAACCTGCTAAGAATCCAGTTAGAATGCCTGGCACGTGAGAGGTGGACATAAGCTATCTGAAGCACTCACAGCATTGCATATGTAAATAGTCACCAAATCCATTTCGTGTATCTGCTCTGTTTGCTTACACGTCAGGGTCACTCCTGTAGTCTTTACTTAACAATCAGCATCAATAATAGGACTAAATTAAATCTTCTTACCTTGGGTGGCGTTGGAATAACTACAAACCGCTCTTCAGTATCCAGATCAGCATGATCCTCCCAGTTACTGATTTGGTTGAGGGCTGGGTATTGATCAAAGATTTTTAGTGCCTGCAAAGAAAGAACTGAAACTTTCATACCTTTCCTGACAGAAGTTTCTCTGACAAATGTCAAAGTTACTGTGTCCAAACATCTTATGCAGTTAGCTGTACTGCCGTACAGTCTAAGCAAAAGTCATAAGGCTTTATTTTGTTAAACAAGTATCATTTTAGCCAGCTTTGAAGAAAGGGCAGAGGATGGATTATCAGTGTAACTGGATCATGTCTTCTGTTTACCACCCTTACAATACCTTCTAATTCTTAGGCTAATTAATTAAATGTTCACACTTTTTCAGAAAGAAATTCCTGAAAACAGCAGTGTAGTTTGGTTTTCAGCATGTGATGCTATTAATTCATATGCATTTGATATCATAATTTGTATCAAAATTTGCTGACATTAATTTTTGTCATTGAATTATTTGAAAGGGAATTTGGAGCATACTTTCACTGTATATTTAACACAATTGATTTTTCCATTTTGCTATATCTTGTTCCTTTTGAAAATTATTTACCAGTTTTATAATTTACCAGAATTGTTTACCCTGTAGGAAAAGAACCAACAATTTCAGAATTCAGAAGGCTGAGTGGCTCGCTATTGTAACTCAGTAATTTAAATACTGAGTATTTTTCTCTTTCAGACAGCTCTAGTCACTGGATGTTAATGAACTATGTGATATTTACTAATGTAGATATTTACTAATGGGTCTGAACTTGTTGGATCCATAAGCTATTTTTGTCTGCATTCTGAAAAGGCGGCTATTTCTCTTAAAAAATTTATTGCTCTACAATGTTGCTTTCTGGTCACAGCGTGTGTCACTACTTAGTTAAATCAGAAACATTTTTTGCCACTAATACCAGATGGTTAAAGTTTCTACATGCTTTAAGTGCATTCATATTCATAAGCAACATGATTGTTTACTTTCCTATAGCTTAATTTGCCCAAGTATAGAGAAATCTGCTACAATGTTTTCATTGAAAATGACAAACATGCAGTGATGCTGTAGATTGTCTGCTTTTGGCTGTGATCCGAAAGTGTATGTGCCATTTAACAACCAATAAAATATGACAGGCATATACAATTCTGTCTGAGCAGGAAAGGAAATTTTATTGCTCAGGTTTTAGTCACACATGCCCTACATAAAGTTGTACAGTCAGATCAGTATTTTATTGTTACTTACCATATGTGTTACACCCCTTAGGCATGAAAGAGTAAGTTAGAAAGCATTAACCTTATCTGCAGAAGAAGAAATTACTTCAAATAAGTTTATAGTCAAAAAAGACTTTCCTTAGGAACAAAACAAGAAAAACTGGAAACAAACCCACGTCTCATAGATCTCAGCCAAAGAAGAAAGAAATCAATCTTACAATCTTAGTTTTATTAGCTTCTTTCTTAAATGTCATATCTCCTCTTACACACTGAAATACTCACGCTACCACAGACCACTGAAATCAGTAAGTAAACTGCTATCTGCTATCTCCATACCCACTGCACTCCCCCAAAACTCCTGGTATTCAGGATCTTCTTGGCCTAACACAGAGAAATTTTTTGTGGCTATGTGCATAAATTTATGCATAAATTTATTAGAATCGCCAGGTACATTGTGCAGGGGTAGGTCAGTGGTGAACAGTGAACACAGCAGGATACATCTGTACTCTGTTCACACTTTTTGGATTCCTTGTACAGCACAGTGGGAGAGGGCAAAAGGAGAGGTGATGATTTTGAGGCACTTCTGCAGACAGGGAAGAATTTCAAAACAAATTCCACTGGCTTGTTATCGTGGAATGCACAGATTACATTTGCTTTAATACACATACAAACCAGAATTTATATTTACTGATGTACTACCGGCATTTATCTCCACCAGTTTAAGAAGTATGTTAACAGCCTGCAATGCATTAGAAGGGCAGGATATGAACCTACACAGGATATGAATTTATAAATGCCAAAGGAGTGTAGTAGTAGCAACATGTAAATCAAAGTTCATAAAGCCAGGAAATGTCTTACTTTAGATCAGCTGATACAAAGTAGCAACATATTTATTGTCTAGCGGAAACAACAAGTACTTTGTGGGACCAGACTCAGGGACTGAATGATCAGTAGGCAATGCCCTGACAAGGATTAATACATGACAGAAGGGAGGGAGCTAAAATAAGCTGTTATTTCAGATTCCAGCATGCGACACATGAGAAACACTGAGCAAGGCCTCTGAAAGCCAAGTAAGAAAGCTTGTCAGCTTTTCAGTTGTTTTGGACACTCTAATGTATCGAGACAAACTGAAAAAAGGATTAACTACAATACCTTCATTTAAAATGTTCCAGGTAGTTGCATGAGATATTTTTAAGCAATATTGGCTGAAATAATGGATGAATGAAGAACTAGCACCAAGAATCTTTGAGACATTTATCCTGGATAAAGTTGCTAATCTCAAACTTCAGATAAACTAATACAGTGCCTGCCCAAGCAAAACTTCAGTGCAAGTTCCTTAGAAAGTGGGGCTAAGTTTGATTTACTCTGCAATCACATATTCACACAGAAATAATGTATTTGTACATGTAGTTAATGCTTAATGGCTTTATGGCTGTCTATAGATGAGCAAACCCTTGAACTTAGCCATATTAGTTGATAATATCTTTTTCTGATTCTTTTTTTTTTTTTTAATCAAAGTGATATCAGATTTCTGAGCAACTCTCCATAATAAGAAACAATCCATTTGAAACACTGGAGAGTGTAAGTAGAAGGTGTTAATTATAGCTAAATGCCCAATTCCCCTCCCCCCCTCTGGGCTAACCGCTACAGTTTTAGGCTGCTTTCATTTTAGTAACCATTTGATCTTTCCCAGGAGAGGATTTTGTACTATTTCTTTTAATCTTCTCTGCATGCAGTTCAAAACTGGCTCACTGAAGTCAATTTTAAGTTAGTGTTTGTGTTTATGAGCAAAAGATTGCATGATCTACAACAAAACAAATAAAAATAATGTTTATAAATGTCAGTTAAAGAAAATTGTGTGAAGTAAAGTTAGATGCATATGACTGAATGATGCTGTTACTCCCTCTGCTTGCTATGATCTCTGGGAGAAATATAATTCAGAAACCTTAGACCTTTGTAAAGTATAATAATCTTTTATCACAGTGCCTTTTCAACAGCGAACAATCTAGCAAGTAATTTTAAAAATAAGTTGTAAATAAAAACATTGATATTTCACTCTATACATATAAGGATCTTCAACTACTAGAAGCAATTAACCAGACAGAACAAAGTTAAAGAAACACATAAATCTTAGCAGGGTGGACATTCTATGTAGTAAATAATGCAACACTTCCACTGTCATCAGATAATGTGCACTGATTTTGGCACTAGCATCAGTGCCAGATAGGCATATCTTGTAGTTCTTGACCTTTACGGATCAAAAGTCTCCAGAAATCAAAATGGCTCTGTTGAATCAAACTAGATGGGATTTAAGTTAAAGTGGAGACAGGTCATGCAGTCAGCTAAGAAATTGCAAAATGTGTTTACCCACTTCAAAATATTGCTCCATATCTCATTCCTTTTGTAAGAATGGCTATAAATAATAAAAAAAATATTTTCCACATCCATTGTTTTAATAAAACTCCAAAGAGACACTCATTTCCCAACTTCCTTCTAGCACTGCAATAGCAAAATATGGTGTTAGCCATAGCCATGTCCACAATCTGGGTTCAGACAAAGCGACAAATCAGCTGTAAGACCCAAATGCACAAATGAGAAGTTTCAGCAATACCCTAATCATGCTTACAACAGAAAAATATACTGCCAAAAGTATTGAATAAATACTTGAAAAATGAAGGGAAAAATCAAGATATAAAGAAAATAAAAAATAACAAAAAAGAAGATATAAGATTTTACAATATGCATTGGTCTGAACCCCATAGAATAAGGACTTCAATGCATTCATATATCAAAACCAGAGTTAGTAATCTTATTTGGACTACTTTGGAAACCTAGTAAGGCAAATTTAAACTCAGACCCCATTAAAACTGACTAATTTCAGAGCTGTTGAATTTAGAAACATTGTATGATATAACTGGAAGCAGAAGTTAATGTACTGACTGTTGAGTTTCACCAAGATGAAATATTAATTCATGTTTATTCTGAACATTGATCGTTTTAATACCCTGAGTTTAGATACAGAAGATTAGATGTAATGGGTTGTTTCCATATGTCACAAGTAACCCAGTTGCTCTTTTAACTGTAAATTCTGCAAGCTTTTTTTTTTTCCTCTTGCCTAGAAATTCCAGCAAATGATTTAAAATTAAACCATTTTTCCAGCACCTGTAAAAATGTGCAAATGATAGAACTGGCAGTACGATGATTGCTTTACAGATAAGCATTTTTTTCATCATCTTCAAGGACATCCAGATTTACGATCTAATCACTCAGCCTTTTAACAGGATCCATTTGAGTTTGATTAAAATAGAAAACAAATAGCAGTGCAGATTTATTAATGAGATCTGTGTGACCTTTTCACATATGGAATGCTCTCAAAATAGTTTAAAATTGAGTATGGCCTCCTTAGCTTTAGCTTTGCCCATCCCAGTGTGCATTATGTTTTTGGTGTGCTTTTTCACATTGGCAAGTGCAAAGTTTGGAAAGCCATCTCCCCCTCCCCCTCCTTGAACTTTAATTGCTTAACCTACATCCTAATTCAAGTTGCTCATAAACCTTAGCCTTTGTTGTAGGTCCGACAGCTGCGTTATGTCAGTAGCAAGTAAAACCTTCACAAAGTTCCGGAATGCTGCAAGACATTTTATAGGTGCTGCAATAAAAGGCAAATTGAATTTACAAAAATGCATTTGTCACTGATTAAAAACTTACAAAGTTAATTGGAAACACTGTGTAGGTGTTGCCACACAACTAGAGGTGTAACTGGTGTTTTTAATTCAGTTGGAACATGGGAGAGAGTAGCCGTTCATGTAAGGCCAGCAGTCTTATTTGTATTTCTTTTCCCTTGAACAAACAGGGTGTATTTACTTGCACAAATGGTAAATATTTAGCAGCATTAATATGTTAGCCAAGGAGCAGTGACCACTTCCAGGCTCAGTTTTCAAGGCTGTATGAAAGTAAAATTTGCAAGTACCAGTCAGAGCCCGTTAGTAATTGCAGCATCCCATGGGAAAGTTTTCCAGGCCTTTTCTCACCCCCTTGCTTTACATTGGCAAAGTTGACACTACTTTAACAATCATTGCTTCAGCAAGTGAGGAGGGGAGAGGGAGGTAACCAGCAGCCCAGGCAATCAGCACCCTCCCCCTGGAGCTGAGTGAATTATCTCCATATAATCCACTTAACCTTTGCCATTATGGGACCTGGAAAGCTGAAGGTATTTTTAAACTTGAGTCTTTTAATTGCCAGTTTATAGTGTCACTAGTCCAGCTCAGCTGGAAAGAGGACAATTGGAAAATAGTTCCATGAGGCAATAGCTTTTCACCTCAGCTAGGAGTCCTAGTTATTATTAGTTTTGTGGCTCACTGTCCTCTAAGACTGTGGGGACAGCAATCCATGGTGAATCCACAGGTATATGGAGTTTCTTTAACATATTACTACTCCTGGTTAACCCAGCTAAAACAGATTTCAAACTACTTACAGTGTTGAACTTGGGTAACAAATGCATTGTCATCAATTGTCAATATGCAGAAAAATCCAAAATAACACAAAATACTGTGGGAACAGCTCTGTAACAATTAGGTCAAGTAATATGAGAAAACTGCTTTGCAATTTCTACTCTTAGCAAGCTTCACTTGCTGAAATAGTTCATTAAAGTTCCACATAATCTCTTTATCAGAAAAAACAAAAAATGCCTTAAGAAAATGCTGAAGGATGCTTATTGATAGTTTTTCAAAGACAAGCTATGGAAAATTTGATTAGAAAGTGATTAGTTCAGTAGACTGCAACAGTCTGTGAGAGCCTTCTGATATATTTTTGGGTGTGTCTGCTTACAATTTGAACAGAATAGTTCTTACCTATTTAACTGGTGAATACTCCACTGTGCTGAACTGTGTGTATGTCCACATTTCAGTAATCATCAAACCAGGCAAGTAACCTTGTATATGTTCTTCACAGAGATACCAAGAAATGAAAACTGCACCTTTTCCTTAACCTGGAATTTTCAAAGAAGCCCCAAAGAGTTAGGCATTAACAAAGTTCAGCTGCTTTGTAAATCTAAATCTTAGAGTCCCTGGATTGTATAGGTTCACCCCTTGTCCCTTCAAGTTCTCTAGGTAAAAATGAGATACCAATCCTTTTTAGAAATACTTGGGTAATCCTCAGCCCTATAGTTTTTACTCCTCATCCTTTTCACTTTTAAATTTCCCACCCACTGGTAGAGATGAAAAGAGCACATGGATTTCTTGCACTGATGGTTGCACTCATACTTCACCATGGAAGAATGTGGCAGACTATAATGTTAAATACTTTTCAGCATTGCAGCTAATCAATGTCCATCATGCTTACACTGTATATACCAATCCAAAAAGCCCCTATGATACACACTGTCTGAGCAATTCTAAAGGGGAATCACTGATTCAGCCATCTTCTTGGTTAACATTCTTTGGTGCATACCCAGCCAAAAGAAAACCTCCCTATATACCTTAGCATCAGTACATTATTGAGAATATAAGAGAATTATTCTGGGAAATAGATGCAAAAACAGAGTTGCTGTTTTTCACCCCAGTCTGTGTCATCTCCTTGATCTTTTATTAAAGATAAGGACACAAACAGCAGTACTCAGGATTCAGAAGCAACAGCAGGGATGATCCAAATATTCCATTCCTACTCCTGCTATTCTACAGTTCAGCATTATATGATGGGAACACCATATTACAGTATTTTTCACTTGCAATCTTTGAAAAGAAACACAGACTAAAAAAGGAAAAAAACAAGCAAGCAAAGGATTTCTAACCCTAAATGTGTAATTTTATCCAGGCCTACTGAGCAAGAAAGAGCATTTCTTCCACATTGTTGAGTATCCCTTCTCACTTTCACATGTTCATGCCTTTTCAGAGAACTTAGAAATCTGAGAGAAAGAGAGGATGTGGAAGACTAGTCGTGTCTGTGACTTAGCCAGGTCCTCTGTTTGGGTAGTTCTGGGCTAGAGTTTCAGTAGATTTTTATGGAAATTTGTTCTTCTTGGCCCATATACCAAGATGACCAAACATATGTTGTAGAGAAGGAATAAATGGGATTAAATAAGAGAAAGTGCTTAGGTTATTTTTCTAGTTTCTCTGTTATTTCTGTAGTTAAGAAGATCAGCATTAATATGACATTTTGCAATTAAAGGATAGGCAGAAAGAATGGCTTACTGACCTTGGTGCAGTAGCAGAGAAGCCAGCACAGCAGCCATACCTTTCTTTCCTCAGGACAGGCCCCTGAACATACAACAAATTTAACAAAAGCCTGTATTTATGTTGCTATTTGGAGAATTCAAAACCAATTTAAGGCTCTACTTTGGTTTGGATGCCAATGTAGTTTTTTTAGATGCGGATTTCAAAACAAAGAGAGGTTTCGTGAACAAATGGTGACATTTTTCTTCCTCCAGCTCAACTTAAACACCCCCCACCCCCCTCCTTTTCTGTGTTGTACAAAACCCTTGGAAGCCTTTTCCTGTTCCTAACAGAAAGGTCAATGGAGACTGAGGCTCCTCCTCTGAGAAGATCATTTTGTGTGTGGCTATGGCGTAGTGAAAACGTGGTTATTACAGGCAGGTGTCTCGGGTACCTTCCCCTCGCCAAAGCCACACAGGAACAGCCAAGGCCGGGCCTGGCTCCTGCGGGCCAGGCCGGGCCTGTGCTGCGCTAGGCCGCTCTGCTGGGCCACCCGCCCTGCCGTGACGGAGGGCTTTCATCTGCCTCGCAAATCAGTACCGATAAAAGCTTGTTAGGGGTTACGGTTCTGTTTTAAAAATATAAATGAAAGAAAAATTTCCTCCCACGTGTCACAGCCTCCCTTGTGCCACCGTGCGCTGCCCCTGAGGCTTCGGGACCAGCAGGTTTGCCGTCACAAGCAGCAGCAGGTAAATGCGGGGCTGTTGGCACGGGCGAGGGTTTTGCCATGGCTTCGGCTTTTCATTTTCCCAAACAATTGTGAACATGTAAAATCGATTATGTTTGTGCTTCCTCTTGTAAAAATGGGCACAGAGGCAGAGAGAGGGAAAATGCTTTCAGAGCTTTACTGGTAGCTGCTGAATACAGGGTATGGTATTATCTAAAGTGATGTTTTATACAGCTGGAGAAAAGTTACTTTTAGATATATTCTCCTTTACCAGTTTAACTTTACTTGCAGCTGACAAGATGGATCTTTCACCAAGTCACAGGAAGCTTATTATGATTTCAGTCATATTTTTCCTTACAGAGGAAAAACACCTCTCACTCTCAGCCCAAGGATTCTAGCTCCAGATTAAAGATAAAGCAAAGGAGTAGAAAAGTAGATATGAAGCCTTTGTGAAAGACCATAGTCTCTCCCTCCTTCCCCTAACCAGCTGCAGCTGGCCAAACAGCAGACAGACAGCTCCTACAATTGTACATACACATTATACCATAAACTACATTGGAAGTTACATACCCGTATACTCACTGCTTTCATCTCCACCACACAGCACCATGCATTGGTGCCTTTCTGAGCAAGAATTTTTTACTTTGATATGATTAAAAATACTGGGCTGATGTAGCATGCTACTGAACAGTTTAGCCAATTTGATTCATTCATTCATTCTTGTGAATATGAGGCATGATATTACTGCTATTAATTTAATAACATTATTCAAAGGCAGTAAAATTGTTATCACTGATGTCAGAGCTCAGACTGGGGGAAAAAAATAATTGCCCATTTCTTAGCTGCCTTACAGTAAAGTCAGGTTGCCAAAAGAGGCCTGCATTCTACAAGATCACATGGACATGAGCTGAAATAGTTTTGATTAATGAACCTATGTCATGAACTGCCATCTCCTTTATATTCCCACCGCCACTATCATTATTACAATTCATGTGCTTCTTTTATGTTTGTGGATATATGTATGCTATGTTTGCTCATCTAGCTAGGCACAGCATGTCATATGCTGAATATTTCTCTTGGGAGGGAAATTGTCAAATGCAGAAAAAGTTCACAGCATAATTAAGAAATGAAGTATTTTTTCCATCTCATGATATATTCCTTGTATCACACCTCCTTCTCAACCAGAAGAGATTGTTGTAGCAGTGGAGACAGACAGAAATTGTGATTGCATTCCAACCACTGAGAACAAATAACATATAGCCACATACTGATTTATTTTAATTTGCAGGAAGGGTGGGATTTTTTTCCACATAAATATTTACTTGGGTGTAAGGAGTGATAGGAAAGCAAAACAAAGGAAATATTGAGGAGTTGTGGGTTATGCATCAGTTGTTGGAAGGACAGAGCTGTGTCTTGGAAAGAAGGGGCTATGAAGATTTGGAAGTCATAGCTGAAAAGCAGACAGAAAAGATGCTTCAGAATGACAACGAAAGATCTAATGTGATTCCTCAAGATATAGAGAGAAATACTAAGATGTGGAGGATGGTGGTAATAGTGATACACGTGGCATCGAGTCTTATTTCTGAGGTAGGGTGTTCAGCCTTTAAAAGTATGTTGACGTATCAGAAAACCTCTGAGAAAAAAAACCCAAACAACTGAGAAATGGGAACCTACCTTTCCATACAGATTTGGAATAAGCTCAATCTATTTAGTTCATCCACAGTTAATTAAGAGATAGTTCGATGATGGTCCATAATTATCTACAGATGAGGACATGTGATACTTATAAAACAGTTAATCTAGTGACACAAGCATAGGAAGATCTAATGACTGGAAGAAAGACAGTGAAGCATAGAGTAGGAATGAAGTGCAAAGGGTACTTAAACACTAGAACTATTTCCACATGGCAGATTCATCTTCATCTGAAGATTTTATATCAAGCTTAATGTCAGTCTGAAGAAACAGGCTACCTCACCAAGAATTTGAAGGCTTGATGCATGGTTCGTGAGGTGAATTTCTACTACCTGTGTTATCCAGGAGGCCGGGTGGTATCAGATCAATGCAGGGTTGATGTAGGACTAATAGTAGCCGGTGATCATTGCCAATAACAGTGAGCTCCTAGATAATGAGTAGGTGAATGCCTATCCATAGCAAGATTTAAAAAAGAGGTTTTAAGAACGTTCGTTGGCTTGTCTGAATGAACTGTTGGTCAGTTGTAGACCATACAGCTTCCTTTTGAATCAGAAAACAAGGCATATGCTGATCTGTTCTTAATGTCAGTGTGAAAATCTATTGGCAGGAGCCAATATCCATGAACTCGACCATATTACCTAGACCACTAAAAAAAAAAAGTAATTATCTAATTATTTACATACCTTAATATTCTTATCTCCTAGCTGGTTCTCTTGTTTGGCCAGGGTTTCTTCAGACTTCATCTACAAAAGCTTCTTCAGTACACTGAGCTCCTAATAGATGGAAACAAAATTAGGAACATTCATTCTGGAAGGAAAGTGCACATTAGTAATGTATTTTTATGTTGATTAGAACTCATGGCTGTATTCCCTGAGCAGTCATTTCCTTGGAGATCAGGGTTGTCAGTGAAACTTATGTCTCCATCCTGGGTCAGACCAAAGGTTCACCCATCCTACTGGTCTGTGTCTAACAGTTGTTTGCAGCAGATGCCTGGAATGCGTAGTGTGATTTATCATGTGGTATGTTCATAGAAATTGCATCTGGGTGGTTGTGTTTCCTAGTCAGCAGTGGATTTATACTTTGCAAAAGTCTCTAGTTGTCTATTTTAAATGCATCATATCCTTATTTCAATGTATGCTGCCTAGTCTTCCTGTTATGAGCCATATGAGTAAGCTTTGCTTTCTTCACGGGATCACTGATTACTATTGGATCTCCTTCAGTCATCTTTTAAGGTAGTTTTAAAAGCTTAAGAAGTCCCAATCTGATCAGTTATTACTTGTGTGGAACTGCTCTGTGTCTGATCATCCTGTTGTACTTTGAATTTTTCCTAGTTCTGCTGTAACTTTCTATTATACTCTGACCAGAACAAGCTGTTTCCAAGATACGGGCACATCTGATGTCTAGTCAGTTCAGTGTTTTCTTTGAAAGTTCTTTCCAAATTATTCTTGACAGTGTTGCTTTATGAAAACTGAGGAATACCAAGTTCACGGTTATATAAAGCAACCCAATGTAAGTTCTCTTGAGCGTCAGTAGCTTGCTTAGAGCTCATTTCTCTACACAATTCTTTTTACCATGTTATTTTGCCCTTATTGACATGAATTTCAACTACCATTTTATTGCCCAGATAGTTATTATGAAAGTTGTAGGCAATTTCTACTTACAGTTTTGCATTTCACTGCCCTCAATAATTTTATAGCTTCAGGTTTTGTCCTTTGGCAATATACATCCTTTTTCCAGATTAGTGTTTAATAGAAAAAAGGAGAAATATGTATTTTTTATATATATATACAAAAATAGAAATGTATACATTTAAACACCATTTCCTCTGCTACTTTTCCTCTTTTAACTTCACTCCGATTTTTGCTGGTTTGTATTGTAGGAAAGCTTCAATCTGTGGGGAAAATTAGCGACAGATTATGAATATTTCTTTACTCACAATTCTGAGTACTGGTAACACTATTTCTAAGCTATATGCTATTTGACTAACAAATCTTACATTTTATTGGCTGTCTCATTTTGTTCTCCTTCATATTTCACATTTATGATATGTTCAGACATACCCCTGTTTTGTTAAGTAGGAATCTGTGTGGTCTTTGATGTAAGACATAATTTATTTGACAAGGAAATATGAGACGGTGCCCTGAATCTGCATTTAATTGATGGATTGAGAATTTTTAGCATTGCAACAAGACAGATTCTTATCCAATATGTCACGGAAGGAGCATTCTCTTAATCTGTTCTCCTCTGAATTAAAATACATGTATATATATTTTGAGGAGTAATTTTAAAAATTCTTTATTGAAGGTAGTTAGCAGGGTTTTCATACATGTCTGACATCCAAATACTAAAAGTGATTGATGCTATTATCTGTTCATAAGGGTATTTTTATATCTATGAGATGCGAGTGCTCCATTCTGACAAGTCTTCAGTAAATATCACTAACATTACAAATGAAGACTAGCTCTTGGTAGTGCATTAAGGCTGGATATAAATATTTTTCATCAGTGCAAACTTGATATGAGTTTGTGCATGTGATTAAGCTTTCTGCCACTTAATCATCAATCAGCTCCATTAAAAAAATATTAATTGATAATTCCATTATTCTTCCACATGATTTTACATAAAGCAATATAGCACATCAAGAGGTTTCACAGACTTCAGTAAAGTGCAAAATGCTTCAACTTGCTATCCCACTTCTGTTTAATATCTTTATTGATGATCTGGGAGAGGGGATCAAATACACCCTCAGTAAGTTTACAGACAACACCAAGCTGGGGGAGAGTGCTGATCTGCTCAAGGGCAGGATGCTCTGCAGAGAGATCTGGACAGGCTGGACCCATGGGCCAAGGCCAATTGTATGAGGTTCAACAGGGAGAAGTGCCGGATCCTGCACTTGGGTCACAACAACCCCACACAACGCTACAGGCTTGGGGAATAGCAGCTGGAAAGTTGCATGGTGGAAAAGGACCTGGGGGTGCTGAACATGAGCCAGCAGTGTGCCCAGGTGGCCAAGAGCATCCTGGCTTGTATCAGAAACTGTGTGGCCAGCAGGACCATGGCAGTGATCATCCCCCTGTACTCGGCACTGGTGAGGCTGCACCTCGAACACTGTGTGTTCAGTTTTGGGCCCCTCACTTCAAGAGGGATGTAGAGGTGTTGGAGCATGTCCAGGGAAGGACATTGAAGCTGGTGAAGGGTCTGGAGCACAAGTCTTATGAGAGGCGGCTGAGGGAACTGGTTTTTTTTAGTCTGGAGAGGAGAAGACTCCCGGGGGGACCTTATTGCTTTAACTACCTGCAAGGAGGTTTTAGGCAGGAGGGTGTTGGTCTCTTCTCCTAGGTAATAATCAACAGGACAAGAGGAAATGGCCTCAGGTTACACCAGGGTAGGTTTAGGTTGGATATTAGGAAAAATTTCTTCACTGAAAGGGTGGTCAAGCATTGGAACAGGCTGCTCAGGGTGGTGGTGGAGTCACCATCCCTAGAGGTATTTAAAAGACATGTAGATGTGGCACTTAGTGACATGGTTTATTTATTCATTCCAATGCAATCCCTTGCTACTGGTAGTTCTTGTGACATTTTCATATGGAACACAAGGACAGATTTTTTGGTCACCTTCTTTTCTGCTAGGATTTCTGCTTCTTAAGTGGTGTATTACAAAGCTATTTTAGAGCTGTATGGATGCTGGCAAGTAACCAGGCCTCTGAACAGCACATTTACAGTATGCCTTTGTCTACTTCTTCTCTTAGCAAAAGGAAATTTTAATCATGGCTATTAAATAAATACTTGTATTTTGCCGAAACTTCTGCTCCCATAGATGTCACTACAAATGTTGCCATCAACTACAGTAGCACCAGTATTTGCCCAAAATATCAAAACATAATTGTTGGCAAAGAACCCAGTCCACCACCACTGAAATGAGCAATAATTTTGCTATTCAGGTCAGTAGAAAGTGGACTGAGGTCTAACATCTTTGAGTTGATGCACTCTCTGTTTCACAGAAATAATAAAACAAGATTATAAACAAGGAATGCAATTTTGCTTTTTTCACATCATTGTAACTTCAGAAAACTCTACAAAGCAGCCTGTAGATATTCCAGTGTCAGTAGAGTTAAAATAAGAGATCTTGAAACATATTTTAACACAAAGTATCAAGATACATGTATGTTTATTTATGTATTAGTATAGAAGTACTTTTAAATCGTTTATCAGGAAATAATAAATTCATCTCATTCGTGCAATTCAGGTGGTTGACCTCATACTATTGCTTTTTGGATTTGATTGTTTCATTATTTGTAGCAGAAAATTAAAGAATTTTCATATTTTTATAGTTTTACAGATGCTTTTCCATTTAAAAAAATCAGAAATTAGCTAGGTGCTGGGATGTGTTTTGGAGAAAGGACTAAGAAATTGCCAAGCAACTACTGATTTTTTTAATACAGTATTGAGTATAAGCAAATAGAACCTTAGAAATACAAGAAAACATGATAGTTAAATTATGAATCATCATCCTTTAAATACTTTCTTACCTTTTTGTGTCTGTATGTAGGGGATAAGAAAAAAAAAGAAGACTTAAGAATTCAGATATTTACAGAATTTGTTTACAAGATTCTAGTTGCTGAAGGTTCAGATTTTTGTTTATACTTTATGTTAGGCAACAAGGTGTCATGGTTATGACAGTAACAGTTAGGAAAAAGAAGGCATAAGCAGCAATTAATCTTAAAATATTTCACTGATTATTGACTTTTGATTTCTTTCTCCCCCAATTCAACTAAAGACTTTCCTTCAGGATTTTCATCTGACACTTGTAATCTGTAATTGCTTCCCCCATACTTTATTTTGTGTTCATTATCACTGGTTGAATTAGGTAAATTTTATTTTTCCTAGGTAACCCTAGGGATCTGCACATGGTCCAAAATGCTTTCCTTCTCCCCTTCATTCCCTGTTCAGGTCCTGTAGCAGGATGGGTGGTTTGATGACTGTTTATCTATTCCCAGGACTGGAACCAGAAGACACCTACACATGCAACCCATCCATTTACAGGCATTTCTTGATTGTGTCTATCTTCTTTTTCATGCCCTTTAGCAATGTAATGGAATAAAACATACATTTCTTATGAATCTGATGCTGATAGACTCTCCCAGTAATCTGAATTTGTAGTACATTTATCATTTGTTTCTTCTTTGTGTGTGCTATGGAAACTCTCCCCTCCCACCAGCAAACTGTACTACCTTCCACTTTACCCAGCCAGAATTAACCAAGAAAATGCTACTGGCCTATGCAAACTGTTCTTTCTTGACATTTTACTAGTTCAGTCTTTTGGTGATTTGGAGGGTTTTTTTGGTTTTATTCTCCCCCCACCCCTAAGACTACAACTTTAGCTACTTTATAGAAGACAGAGTTTTGTGTTGAGTGCTTTGCCATAAGTATGGATGTGAACGAACAAAACCCAAAACAACAGCAATGACATTCCTCAGACAGTGCACTGTAACAACAGCAGTCTAACAGAAAACTGATATGGCCACATGAGTGGCATTACCTCAGTGGAGAATCATTATCGCTAGTCAACATCGGAAGGTTCTTACTGACTAGCTAAATCTGAAAGTCAAAGGAAAAGGCAGATAACATTTATTTGCTAATGAGACAAATAGCAACAAACTCTTCCAATATCCCATAACAGAACAAAGGCAATCTGTTTTATGATTAGTATCAAGACTGCACTTGTAAAATCTTCCTGAAAAGCAAATTTTATGTTTTTATGACATCTTACAGAGCCTTTAGGGTCCAGACTAGTGACCTGGAAAGCCTGTCATTTTTTGCCTGAACAAGGATTGCAAAAATCAGACTGCATATTCCAAAATTAAAATAAAAATAAAGGTGAGGTAATATACAGCAGTGGCCTCCTTCAATTGTAACAACCTCTCTTTCATTTTTACCTTGCCTGCAAATTTGTGCGATAAAATAATAGACATTTTTCATCATTATGTCTTTATATCTTTCATAAGAGAACCACTCTCCTTGTTATCTTTATTCACTGCTGTAAAAAAAAAGAAAAAAAATAATGTCCCTTACTTCATAAAACAATGCCTTTTTAAAAGCTTTCATTTTAGTGCTAGTGTTAGGCCATGATGAATTGCTGAATGGTTGATTTCCTGACACGCTTTCTTACTAACCTTTCCTGACAGCTTCTGGATTGCTCTACCTGGTAATTTGTGCTGTAATAATGGCTACAGTGAGATGTTTCCTAACTATTTCCTTTATTTTTAACAAGTTTCTTAACACCCTCTGTAGGTGACAAAATGCAATTACAGACATGAAGTGTCCCCCCGAGGATGGTTGTTCACAGATGCCACCAGTACTTTAGTAATGCAACTGTTAAATGAAACGAAAACAAAGAATCAGATTCTCTAAACATGCAGTTCAAATAAAATTTTAATTAAAAGTTATGAAGGCATTTTATTGATTAACAATCTTAGTAATTAAATAGTGTAGTTGACTTTTTTTTTGGTTGGATTTGTTCTTCCTTGGAGATCTCTAATTGTTGTATGGCTTTACATTTATTGATAACTCTTTTTGATGAATACAGATGCCACCTTTTATGGTAGTCGTTGACAGAGTAATCATATTGTGAGAAACACCAGGCTTATGTAGTAACAGGTGTTGCAGTTATACATGCTGATATCCATTGGGAAAATGTGTTTGCTGCTATCATGGGTACTCAATAAATGGAAGGTGCAATAAAGCACAAGCTAACATTTTGAAAATCCTTACAACTCTAAGAACTTTATTGCAGATTACAAGCACTTTGATCTCTGTCCAGTACTTAAGTCTTAATTATCAGACTAATTGCACAGACTATGTTCATTTTCAGTGGTAATCCTTTTGTGAAATGCTGTGTGAAATGATGTGCTATGGAGGAAAAGGTTCTGCAGTTTTGCCCAGGGCCACTGCAATCCAACTGTTTGAAAGACTACAGAGCAAATCCAGAGTCATCAATGCCCAAGTGTGTAGACTCTGCCAAAAAGCCAGATGCTGCTATGGGAAGCATTATGTGTCTTTCCTAGTTTGGCATCTGGGTCCTGCTATGAGCAGCCACGCGTAATGTCTGTCTGTAACTTAAGTTTCTATTGCTGCATTAATAACAACTTTTTTATATAACAGATACATAGAGAAAATTGCTTCTAATACACACCCACCCACCCTGCCCCTTCAGTCATTCAGATTGTTCAAAAGCCAGGTTCAAAGTCCTACAACCTACTCTCCTTGATAGCCTCACTGACTCATGCGGTGGCGTGGTATCTGTTGCTAACACAGTATACATTTTTCTTCCTTTAATTGAGGTGAAGGAACCTGGTCAAACTAGACTTCTTAGAGAATATCTTCTTCACTGAAATTGTTTATTTCTCTACAGTTATTTTGGGTTAAGGTTTAACTATTGGTTACTTGCTGTTAATGAAGGCTAGTAACAACTAGCTGCTCAAAAGACTTACAAATTGAAGAGGAAAAGTTGTTATTTCCTACCCATATTTAGGGCAGCAGCAATACCCCTATCATTTCATTAGAATTATCATCTCACTTTCAAAGAAAAAAGTATATCCTTCTTTTTAGGTGCATCATTCTAGGAATTAGTATAAAGCAGCATTGCCTTTCTACAAGAATTTCCTCCAGTATGTTACTTTTCTTGTATTACTCAAGTGATATATAAATAGTGAGGGTGACCCAGCCACACTCTTTCCTGAATGAAGTAGAGGTAAAAGCAGCATTGTATTTGAAATCAATAGAAGTGACTTGTGGCCTATGGTGGGAGTGTCTGGCTCCAGAATTATTAGCTGGTGTTAAGTGCTGACAATGCAATAGGATCTTTACAAGACATAAATACAGTGGGAGATCTCCAAAAGCCTAATGCTAGCCTGTGAAGTGAGTCTGGTCAGGCTGCCTGTACGGGATGTGATGGGAAGAGACACACTCACACTTTTCTGAAGACAGATGAAGAGTGTAAACTGAAGCATCTCCTGTCAGATATAGAACAGAAGGCTGAAGTACTCTGCATTAAAATTTCCACATGTGCTATTCTAAGCACTTTAACCAACAGCAAATTTGACTGAGTTCGGAAAGTTGGGAGTGGACCAGGGATTTGGACACATTTTTGGAAAGTTGTATTGGGGGATTTGGGGATTACCTTGCATTTAACTACAGTACTCTGATGAGTTTTAGTAATTCCCAGTTTGGTCTTACTAGTCTTGTTTGTAATGAGACTGTTATATTTGTTGCTGTTTGCATAGTCATAGCTAGCTAATTTTTAGCTGCCTGCTAAAAGAAATAAATGGAAAACTCAAGGGGAATTGAGGCTCCTGGAGTAGTCACTTAATAGTTTGAGAAACAGAAACTGAATATGGAGGAGACCTTTCCCTTTTCACTGACTGCAGAGAAAGATGAGCCTGCCTACATTAAAGTTGGTCCAAAAATCTCTTGCTCTGTTCCTCCCTGTATATGCCAATTAATTTGAGCGGCTGCATGGGGCCACTTCCCAGGGAGGTGCCAACCCAGGCAGGGAGCCTATAGGTTCCTTTTGCTATCTGCAGGAAGATCTAGATGCAGTAGGAAAACCGTGACGTGGCACAGTGGTACGAAGACCATCACCTAGTCTGTAGTTTGAGTCATGTTTGACATTAGTGTGCTCCAGTAATTCAATTAGGATAAAAGAATCATGGGTAGAAATGAGCACATCCTCTTCACTGAGAGATAGTCACTGATACCATTACGGATATGAATTGCTGCCAAAGCTACCTACCACTGGAACTGCCAAACCGAAAAAGCAAAGAAATTTAGTATAGCCTCCAGCTATGCACATACAGATAAAGTACCAGAATGCCTGCAGTCAGGGAAACACATGCTGCTCTGCCATCTTTTTCTGATGATAAAGACATAGAGGATCAGGCTATCCAGTACAGCTCATTCAATCTTGCTAACATCACATGCATGGTCCACAAGAGTGGTGGGAATACAGGGTGAAAGAATACTGCAGGAAATTCTGACAAAGCTAATGAGGATGACCCTAAATCATTATTCCTCTTAAAGTCACGATGATTATGGAAGGACATGCCTTATTACTAGGTTGTGACCTTCCCAGGGCAATATTTTTTTTCCTGTTTATTGATTGTGCCCTCACTTCCTCCCTCAATCTGGGTCTCAAGGTAATGAAAACTTATATTTCCGAGCATAAAGGAAAAACCTTTTCTTACAGAAACATTCACCTGTTCATGAATGACAAAAAGCCAACATTCTCAGCACTAAGTAAGACCACCACAAAAAAACATTGCAATGTTTTTAAGAAAACTGAAATCTATTTCACCTACAGTCATCACAACACTGTGCCAATACCTGCTTTACCTGAGTGCCCCTGGAATGACCCACTGCAGCCTAATCCTTACCTTATCTGTTTCATAGTTATCTGCAACCTCTGATGATGCACAGAAAACAAATCTATAAACAGAAAACAGCATCCAGTCTTGGTTTTGTTTGGGTTTTTTTGGGGGGATGGTGGTGATAGGAATAGAAGTTGGAAGAGGTCTGTTGGGCTGGCAGATCACTAAGTAACACAGTTCAAAATACACTTTTCATTCCCATCATAGCCAGAGTGTGATTACACACGTATTCATGTCTGTGTGATCTTCCATATCTCTTATCTAGCTGATGTCCATTTAACTACAGTATTCACTCTACAGCACTATCTTAGTAAATTAACACGCATAGTTATGTTTCCAAGACCCCAGTTCATTATGGTACTAAGATCATGCTTAACTTAAGCGTGAGTATGAATCTACTAAATAAGCTTTGCTACAGGCCTAATAATACTACTATCCTGAGTCAAGACTCATATCTCAGGAATATCAATGCATTTCAAATGGTAGTACAAGAATCCTGTATTCTTATGAGAACTTTAAAACCACCATGAAATACAGTTTAAAGCATGTCAGTGCTTACTATAACTGTAAAAGTGATAAGGGAATTAAAATGACTGAAGTGTTGTTGTGTGGAAGTAATTACAGAAATTCAGTCCAGAAAATATGACTTAAGCTCCACATTTAAGATGGGAGTTATTTATAGGAAGTGTGCTATTTATCTGTTAAAGCGGGTAAATAATTGGCTTTTTAATAGATTTAACTCCATGTTTTAATAGGTGGCAAACGGACATTTTCATCTGGATGCTCCCACACTGAGAGAAGCTCCTGGACAAACTTTTGCCCCTGCCTGAATTCCAATTGCCAAATTTAGATGGCTGGGATGTGGCCTTCTCATCTGCACCAGAGTAGATGTAGCATCACGTTGTTCCTGTTGCTGCCAGCTCTTTGCTAATTTGTACAATGATAAGCACCTATTTCCATCGCTCCTGGTAATCTTGTCATTTTCATGATGTCATCAGCACAAGTCAGAAGAGAAAAGGTCAGTGGTACAATGATGTACTGTATATAAAATGAGATGTTAAAAAAAGAAAAATGGCTAGACAATTAAATGCCCAAGCTTGCCAAGGCACAGTAATAGCTATCCTGGCCATCTCAGGATGTATTTATTATGTGATTCACATCATAAGCAAATAACTTCCCCTGCACTGCATTTTCCCACAGTGGTACAGCGTGTACTGCACAAAAGAGCCTAGCTATGCCCAGACAGACCAGTGGGGGTCTAAGTAAATATACCTTTAATGACAGCCACTATGCATATCTACTGAATCTTTTGAGTGTCCCTTGTTCTGCCTTTTAATTTCTCTAGTGTCTATACTATAGAAATATATATTAAATATGGTGTACAGATTTTTACCACATTCTATATAAAAGAAAGAGTAACCAAAAGCAGCGTAAAAAAACCTTTGGGGGGCCAGAAATGAAACAGGAAATAAAGTCAAAGTCAAGAAAAAATGCAATGTTACCAAAACTTTTGAAATCAAATTACTATGCTTATATGGGTTCGAAGGGTAGAGGTGGGGAATAAAGGAGGGGAGAGAGAAGACAGAGAGACAAGGAGCTGCAGTGAGAGACTCCCACTAGGTAACCAGTGCTGTGTTACTGCTCAGCCTGCAGACAGGCCTCATACATAAGCACTACCTGAGGAACCCTCCATTGCTCATGTGTTGCTCTGTTACCAGTGAAAGCAAAGGCAGAGAAAAAATGATGCCAGGTGCTCATTTCAGGAGGTAACCAGCTGCAGAACTTCTGCTAGAAGTGGAAAGCCAGGGACTGAAGGAGGCAGGCTGAAAGGTTGCTGTGTCTTTGGCTGCAGGGACAAGGTCCGCAACTCAGCAGATCACAAACGTCACATGCAGAGCAAGAGAAACACGTCTTTGTCAGGCCTTACATGTTGTTTAGGAACAGAACACTCAAGAAATTTCTAGTATTACCAGCTACTTCTCCTTATCCTTTTCTCCAATCTCCCCCTTTAGAATTACGATTCACATCCCTTCAGCCACCTTCACGGCACATCACACTGCTCTACTTAGCCGGCCGCTGTTTCCAAAATGACAGGATCAGCAGGATTTGGTATGCTTAGCATATACAGGCATAGTATCAGCATTTTAAATTTGTGATAGTCGCAGTACTTTGTGGATTTCCATCACTACTGCTTACAAAACTAGTGATGAGATAAGAAGAATATGGGATCTAATTGTCCTCAAGTCAATACTAGACTCACTGATTCGTTGCTACATTTCTATGAGATGCTTTTGCTGATATTAGGAGGTGAAAGAATGAAAAGCACAGTGCTGTTCTGCATCAGAACTGAGGGATGACCAGCAATACACTATGGATAAGACTAAACAGATTCCTGCCATCATGGCTAGTGGTGGCACAGTGGCAGCAAATAGTAGTGTCTGAAGACCATATTGTATTGCTTTCCTTATTTATTGGTGATCTTTGACCATAGGTGAGCTCTGATGTAATAAAATGCACAGATTAATTATTCAGCTTGGTAAAGACTAGGGAAGGCTGTGAGGTTGAGAGGAACCTAACTAAACTGAATAAGAGATGCACAACAGCAGCTGAAATTCAGTGTTGAGCAGTGGGAAGTAATGCAAGCTAAAATGGATATCCTGGGCTTCTCACCACTTAACTCCCATCACTTAGAAGGGTTTGGGCAGTATCAGCATGAATGCACTACTGAGAAGCTAATTCAGCATGAGAAAAGGTAAGGGACTTCCTCCACATGGGCTTTTTATCACATGTTCCTCTGAAACTCTGGGTTTTAGTATCTCCTACAAGTCAGGTATCAGCAAATGCAGCAACTGGTTGCTTACAACAACATGGTCCCTATATTCTTCAAGTTAAATATAGCCACTTTCATACCACCATTTGTATTGCACATTTATAATTTACTGCTTTATTTTTAAAACATGGGTAAGTCATATGACTTTTATGAAGACTACACTACCAGTCTATTTGTATTGTATTTTTAGAGACATTCTATTGATTGAAAGAGAATTGGCTAACCTGAGATGTAAACAATGACTGGCATTGGCCTTAACCCATGTGGTTAATATCACTGATTTGTCATGCTGAGTGATGTGAAAAGAGAAACGATTGGTTGCTGATTATTGAACAGCTCAACAGAGGGCACATTTGGCATGTCAGATGAGAGGCTATTCTAATGAGCCAGCACTGCTGCCAATTACTTAAGAGCCAGTGCCTCCTTTACAAGCTATTTTGTACATCTTCAAGATGTTTAACTAAATTCCAGCTCAGTAATAGATTGCAAATAAGATGGTTACATTCGAGAATCTGTGCATATATATTCCTTTAACATCATCTCAAGTGCACCTGCCTGCTAATGGAGCCCTTCATTCTCTAGTGATGACTAATTAACATATAGCACAGCAGTCAGTTTAAGAAGTGATACGTTCTTTGTATAGGCTGACAGACTTGTGTAATTGAAACATCCCCTTGTATTTTTTATTTATTTATTGGATTCAGGAATGAAAATTCTATCAGCCTTGAAAATTGTTAGAAGAATTAACTCTGGCAAGAGACATCTCTAGCTGTGTGTGGCCCATTATAATGACACCGTTTCCTTTCAGGTCAAAGCTGTAGGCATTAGAGAAAGTATGACAACTGGTAACATATAAATATTATAAACCTGATTGTATCTCAGTACTGAGCATAGTGATCATAAAAATCTGTAGTTCAGTATCAGGCAAAACTACCATTTCATATCTTTTTCCTGGATGTGAAATCAAATTCCTCTTTTCCCAGTAGCATAGACTATATCCATGCTCAGATCTTCTGTGAACCTGTCTTGAAACAAAAAAAACTCTGGCCAGACCCATTCAGATACCTAACTCCCTCTGCTCAGAGCATACATGAGGATGTCTGATTCTGGGATACGAACACGTAGTCTGAGACTAACACCATTACCCTCAAATATTTTTAGTTGTTGCTGATCAGGAATTACTTTAACTAGCAATTAACAACTAGCTGGCACATTTCCATTTCAAACATGATTAAGTCATTTAAAGCTGTACACAAGTTAATCTAGACTTTCTAGAGCATCCAGTCAGCTGATACAAACACGGGAACCTTGGTGATAACAACACTATGTGCAGAGGTGATGACAGAGAAAGTGTTTTTCAGTTTCCCATTCATTTTGTTAGGTCAAAACAGTAGCTTATGTTGGTTACTGTGATACATATTAGTAATGTTAAAAAAGCAAAATCACATGATGATAATGTCTTTTTGACAGAAAAGATTAATAAAAAAATACAAAAAGTTAACCTTATATTGATGTAGGGACACATACCTCTTCTAATAATGGGGCTATGAATTTTGTTTAAGATAGATATTTAAGGTTCTGGCTATTTATTTAAAACTGGATTTAACAGAATCAGGATACTTGTCCTGGAAACTCTAGAAGCTTCTTTCTTTGTAGTTTCACTATGCTATTTAGAAAGTAATTTCTAAAAAATAAGTAAATTAATTTGTGGGTTTTTTTTAATCTGAAATTCTTCTTATAGTAGTTACATTGTTTCCACATAAAAGGGTCTTTATAAAATCAGACTGTAAATTGAGCTTTTGTGAGCTTGATGGGTCTGGATAGGCTCTGTGACCATGAAATTAATGGTACTTAAGTATATTTCTGTTCTGGGTGCATGTGTAAAAGGGCATGCTATGTGCCAACTTGCACAAAAATACATATTGACTGCTTCCCTCCTTTGATGAAAGCAAACATGTATTACAACTGAAAACCTATTTGAGTTAAACCTCACTGCAAACGCAAGTTATTTTTAGGTGCACTAACACCATAATTTATGGGTATTAAATAATTTTCTTCTACTTTTCCTCTAGATACATAAGATATGAAAAGCTCTTTTAAAAAAACGTGTTTGTAATCATTTGGTTAGGGTTCTGCAGTTGAAGCACCTTTATATTTTTCCTGGTGAAATATTTGCTGCCTCCAATCACCTGGGGAACATTACCTTGATGAAGCCACTGAAATATGCTCCATCAGTCTCAAAGGGTTTTCCTAACCTACTTTTCACCCTCTTCTTGCCAATTAAGCTGCCACATTATGTATGATAGTGAGGGTCACTTGTTTTTTCCAAGTGTTACTCTGAATTGGTGAAGATGACAGAAGCATACTGGTCTAGTGAATAATTAGAGTGGATCTTAAAGTCCCAAACCCCCATCTTGCACTGCCACATGCTAACTATTTTTAACCTCAGCTCCTGTCTTCTAGCAGACTACATGCATTTTTGCCAGGAAAACCTACTGTGGTATTTTGTGCTGTGTGCCTATATTTTATACTAAAAATCCACCAGATAAAATAACTAGAGAGATGATGTTGAAAAATATAAAACATTTGAAGTAAATAAATATGCAATGTAGGGCTTACTTCCACAGAGTAAAACACAACATTGCTCTAGTACCACATAGCATTAGTTATACTGTATTTGGCAAATATTGATAGGCGGTCCTTCAGGTTTTAAATTTGCATACATCCATTTATAAACATGGTAAAAAAAGCAATTCTTCTCAATCCTTTAAAACCAAGAAGTGCTATTCTAATAATCCTAAAGCAGTAGCTTCCACTCCACAGTTTTATACCTGATGGCAATTATTTTATTTACTATCTTTTAAAAAAACAGCCCAGAATTTCTGTGCAGTTTCGCCACTGCACAATCTCAGAACAAACAGGAAGCACAGAACAGAGCAGGATTTAGTAGTTTCCTGCAGTGACAAACATTTACGAGTCTAAATCAGCCTTTCCAAAAGGGAAACAAGTATCTTAAACGTTCAGGATTAATCCACTCCCCAAGACATTTAGCAAAAAGGCTTAGAGGGAAAATTACTGACACTGGGTGAAATTTTTAGTGAAAGAGCAGAGATACTTCAGCTTGGCTAGCTTCTCTCACATAGCTATTAACAAATTTTACTGCAGCAGTGATCACCAGAAACAAAGGAGAAGATAGTACAGTAATGAAGGGCTGAGTGACCTTTCTCCCTCCTTCCCCTCATCTTTCAAGTTGGGGCAATGATGCATCTTGTGACCAGACTCCTTAAGTGAGCTCTAATGCTATACAGAGTGTGAGAACTAGAAATTTGCAACATAGATCAAATATCTAAAACCAAAATAAATAAGATTAACCTTCAGAAAGCTACTCAGATGGCTTCTAGTCATCTTTCATTCTTTTTTATTATTTTTTTTTAATGTAGCCACACAGTTGTGTAACTTCTCCCAACCTCACCCTATCCTTTGTTACACTCTTTTCCTTACCTCAATCCAAGGTAAGTTGTTTTGGAACTTGATTATTTTGGGGTTTACACAGCTCTGGCATAGTAGGATCGCTTATACCAAGAGAGACACTGGACTCTTATCTGAAATATAAGTAAATATCCATAATTTAATGGAGTTGTTCCTCTGAAGCAGGTGCAGCCTGTGATTTTCAACCAAGAAGCAGACAGCACATGCTAAGGCAGAGGACTATAGGTTCTAGGTGTCTTATGCCTTGGGTCACCTTGATCTTCCAGCTACAAGAAAACACATTCTTCTGAACTCTGCTGGAAACCATGCTATTTGTTACTCGCAAAAGTGGCTGAAAAGTGGAGAACAGGTGTCCCATTTCAAAGACTGAGAGATTCCAGGCAGCAGAATCACAGCTTAGACTGTGGTCTATGCCTGTTTCAAGCTACTGAAGGCTGCACTGACTGGCCCAGCCCCAAATAAGTAGGTGAAAAGATCCTCTTAGCCTTAAGGGTATAGTATACCCTACATTTTGGTGAGTTTTCCCTTTCCCCTAGAACATGAAGATTGTTTGACTCAGCATCCTTCTGATAAGGACATTTCAGTATTGGTTTCTACATGGGAGTTTGCTTTCTCTGCCTAGGATTTCAGCTGGCAATTTTGGCTTTATTTGTTTCTCTCTATCCCCCTCTTTCTTCATACAACTTGAAAAAATAAGCATGGCAACCATACAAAAACTTGAGTGCAAGCAAAAAATCCCAAACCTAACAAACCCACATCAATGTTCATATGCTTGTTTTTTTAAGATATTCCAGAATGGCATAGTAAGGGCAGTAGCAATAAGGTAACTTGTATATAATGTTTATTTCAGAGTTAGTGATAAATCACAGTGAGATAATAATGGGAGCATATGTCTCCAACAGCTTTTCAGAAAAGGTGTTCTATTCTAAATGTAAACTAGTGGACCAAAGAGATAGTGAAGATTTATTTCCTCTTTCCTGGCAGAAACAGATTTCTTTCCTTAGCATATTAACGATGATACATTAAAAATGTTTACAAAATACCATCACTTGAAATTATGAAATGAATGTAATTAAATTGCCTACAAGCCCTTAGGGCTGTGAATACCAGCTTAAGCATTAGTGAGACAGATTGCAAGCCAGGATTCTAGTTGTTTCTCTCATGCTGGGGAGAAATGGAAATAGCACTGCAACTGAGAGCCGTACCAAAATCCTGCCCACGTGAACAGTACTGCCAACTTCTCTGACCAGGGTTATGCAGCATAACATTTACTATCTATTTGCTAAACAGTTTACTTTGTACTTGCTATGGTTAGACTAAAGATGGCCGGGGAGGGGGGGCAGGGCAGACCTAAAAGGGATTTTTGCCTGAAAAATGAGTAAAATAGGTTTTCCCAAGGAATGTCATCGTCTTTTTGGCAAACAGTTGTCCTGAGGACAGAAACAAGCTCTTCCAGCAAGGCATTTGGAGATTCTCAAGTCACCACTCTTTCATGGCTCCTCTGGGTGCTCATTGTCACCAGTATCTGACCCAGCTTCCCTATGGGCTGGTATTCTTCTGGGTGATTGGTTCCCTCAAAGTGACTTTTCTCTGTACTAGAACATAAGGGCACCCTCTATTCACTGCTTGTCAGACATAATTGCTTGTTAGTCATGGCTATAAATAATGGAAACAGCAAGTGGTCCGTCACCAGAAGATTGGAAGGTGGGAAGTCAGCAGATGAGATGGGAATGAATGTTTCCAGAACAGGATTAAACTATTAAGACCTTATTAACAAATCAGCTCTATCGCCTACAAAACAAAACCCTCCCACCTCCTATACTCTACAGCTTTGAGGAAGAGTATGATCATCCATGTTAAAAGCTTTTATTAACTGCGGCAGAGCAGGTCACCTGGTGAGAGAGGACACAGACCTCCAGTGGCCCTCTTGGTTTCCAGCATTTCCAGACATGCCTGGACCCAGACAGCATAAGCCCCTTGTGTGCTATAGACAGTGTTGAGTGGAAAGGGGAGAGCATCCTTCCCGCTTCACAACAGCTTGGCACTCTGGACTGGTAAGTGTTGCAGTCCTTCTGTGATCTAGAGACCTGACTGAGACCACATGCCTCCTGTTCAGTCTGGGTGTCTGTCAATTGTAGGTTCAGAAACTAAAAATCCATGGAAATCAGGAGAGAGAAACTGTTTGCATGTGATTTATCTATTTCTGTACATGTTAGAGAAAGAGTCTCATTGACTGCACTAAATTTTTCTTTGGAATCTTACAATATTTGATGTTTTAATCAGAGAAACATCTGGCACAGACAGTCCCTATGCTGCTTAATTTGTTAGTTAGGATTACTTCTGTCCTTTTTCTTTCAGTTCTCACTTGAACATTCATTAATGGCCACTGTCAGAGACAGATTACTGAATTTGACAGTCATTCATCTGGCAGTTGCTGTATTTTTATTTTCCTCCAGCTGCAACCTACAATGTTTTGGAGAATATCATTACAGACAAAAGCTATGAAACTTCAAGTTCATCTTAAAATGAAGAAAAGAATTTTAAACTTGTATGTATGTATTTGTACAAACATGCCCATTCTAATGTATCTCTGCAGAACCGCACAGTAGACAACATTCAGAGGATGTCTCATTCCCTACAAAGTCTGAATTCAGTTTTCTAAACATACATTTAGGAGAAGGATCTCACAGTTAAGACAGTTGCATATGGCTTATTCCATCTCAGTTTTATGGTTATCTCAGCAACAATGCAAGTGTTCATAACTCACTGCAGAAAAATTTCCACAAGAAAACACAAAGTGCTGATCACAATTTCTCATTTTTTCCAGTTTGGGAACCATGCAGATTCCAAACACATTAGACATACACACAGTTGGAGTCAAAAGATCTGTAAGAAGAAGGGCAGGATGTGCCAAGAACAGGAAGCCACAAGTTTACATTTGAGGTTTGCTTAGAGAAAAGTGCTCCACATTTCCAAAGAACAACATTTTGGAAGTGTCCAAAGTTAATTGAGATTTAATCTCTCTCTTTCAGCTTGCCTATCTGCATGTACAGTATAAAGGCAATTTCCAAACTGAATACATTAACAACAGCAAGCTGTAATTCTGTAAAACCCCTATGGCAATGATTCCTTCATTAAGCACCTGTCCCAGTTCCTGGGAAACATCCCTCCAGTGGGATTAGGGTTCTGTGTAAAAATTATGTAAGATAATGTTATGAAAGATTCTGTTACATAGTGCATGTCCCAAAAGGGTCAGATTTGAATATGAATAAATTATCAGTAATAAGTTCTAACTCTATAAAATCCCTACGGCAATGATTCCTTACTCAGTTCGGTAGGTGAACATCAAGCAGATTGGCATGGACTCACAGTGAACAGAATCAAAACAAGAATACAAGTCACACTGACAAGTTGTCTTGGTTCTTGGGAACCATCCATCCAATGATATTTGGGTTTTGTGTAGAAGGTATGTAAGAAAATGTAGTGAAAGGTAATACAATGGATGATTCTATTACATGGTACAGGCTGAAAAAGACAAACTTGCAGTACATTGTCAACTTCCAATTTCATACACTAACTCCCGGTATATATGAGCAACTAAGTACTGCAGGCAAACTCTCTAAACATGAAGGGTGTAGATACCTGCACAGGAGTTTCATCACATACAATATGCTTTTCTGCGCCCAGTACACATCAAGAAGGAAATGTCTTCCTGCACATTTGAGAAGAGGTTGCAAGTACCTTTTCCTCCCCCAGGCTGCAGGGGCTGTGTCCCTGGGCTGCCTTCTCCCTGATCAGGTATCACCCACAGGCACCAGTGAAATGGGCATCTTGGTGTTTGACATTATGCTTTGTCCAAGCCTGGATTCTAAGCTAGATCTCCTGGGTACTTAACTGTCTCCCACGCGTGGTCTGCCAGTGTCTTCACCAGACATTACCTGATGCCCGTTCACACAGACTAAACTGTAGAACCAGCCAGAGAAGAGCAATCAAAGGAAGGGTGTGCATGTGAAAAACTGAACAGCTATTTCCTCTCAGACAATTAAAAGGTGGGCCTACTCTAATTAAACACTACACCCAAAATCCCACCTGCTCGACACAGAGCCTTCTACTTCTGTAACCAGAGGGGGTTTTTTATAAGTTTGAGAAACCGCTGAGATACAGAAAATGCATGACAGGTTTGACATCCACCTGAAGAACATAGTTCCCTTCTGAAATTGCCCTTGCTACTGCAAAGCAAAGCATCCAAACAGAAAGCATTGAACAATTGTATTCTAAGTCAGTATTACAGTTTCTGTATTAGATGTGCTACTACGGGCAGCCTGAAGACAAAAGCTGAATGTTTCACCAGACCAAGTCCACAGACAAATCAGTGGATCTGAAATGCTATCCCAGGACCTGTGCCACTGGCGTCTTGATTATGCTGCTCCTTTTGGATTCACAAGGAGCACTTTCAGCACGTATCAGAGAGATCATCTAGCTCAGCAGTGAAGTCCAGAACATAGTTGCTTTGAGCTATTTATCACCACCTTCCTGAAACATTTTTACACTTAATTAAAGGCAGCCTCAAAACCTGGAACTCTCCTTTTTTAACTGAGAAAGCCAGTTGTACTGAAAGCAAGTCCCAAAGGGTTCCTTTCAATTAGCATGGACACTGGCTGCAGCACTCAAAAAAAGGAGAGCTTTTGCTTAATAATGAATGCATCTACCTACAGTTAGCGAAAACAGAGCTAGATTAGCACTAGTATTTAAAAGATTTCTCATATAAACAGCAAAACTACAGAGTAAGGGAGTTATTTTGCTGCTTTATCAATTCAGTGTACCCTTTTAATCATTGTTTTAAATCCATCTTACTTTTCTGTACCTTTGTGGATTGCAGGAGTACTGCATTTGTTTTCTATGTTATAGCAATAATGCCTCATCCTCTGATATTCTCTTAAAAGACACATTAGGGTGAGCAAATTGAATTTATTTTATTTATATAGCTAACCTAATTGTGACTGTAAGAAACTAAAAAGAATAGAAAAGAATATCAGATTCCTAAGTGAAGGTGAAAAACAAAAGAACCCCAACCCTTACCAGTCTTAGTCCTTAGTAATCAAAGCATTTTCAGACTCTACCAGACGTATTGGAGGGAGGTGCACATTCTATCTTCTGCAAACTCAGGACAGCAGAATCTGAGCAGGCAAAGATTCAGTATTATACTTCCTAATCAGATCAGCGTTTACTTTAATAGGAAGAACAGTCACCCCAGTAACTTCTTCTATATGACCTTCTCGGGCTACTATTATCCATTTGGCCTTATTTCAAGGAGTAAATCATGGTGCTGGGTCTGAATTCAGGTGTCAGCTCTTAACATGTAATTAAGAGGGTTCCTCCCAAGACCAGGTTTTACCTCCATCTCCATGGAACTAGTACAAAACTTCAGTGCATCACGTTTCAGAGAACAATCTCAAATACCCATGTTTGTCACTTGTACAAAGCCATGTGACATTTAGTACAGGTCCTGAGTCCTAACCACACTAAACCCAGAGATTGATATGCAGGTCTTGGTCTTCCTGCTCTATGCTGATAAGGTGATCTTGTTGACCGGGCCAGGAGAAAGCCATAATGTTACAGCCTCTGGGACAGGGCTGTAGAAACACTTTATCTTAGACTGGGAAAAGATACTAGCTTAGCTGCTCCGACATGGGAAGAGATCCTCTTGTAGCAACACAAATTAAGCCGGTTTAAGATCAAACAGCTTTTTACGTTTGGGTCAGGCTTTTTTGAGGGATGTCAGGGCATCCACTCAGGACACCAGCATCTGACCATGTGCTTTCCTCAGGTGACTGTTTCCTGCAATTTGTGTTTCCCTGACAGCTGTAGAGTTTCAGAACTCAACCCCAAAACCCTATGAAATACCTAGGGTAGCACAATCCAACATAGGCTACCTCTTGTTGGAAGTTACTCCCTTTCCATTTCTGTAGATCATGGCATGTTTGGCCATCTCTTGTTCCCTCCAAGAAAGGCACATGAGCAGGTCTAGCCCAAGGCTTTCTGCATCTTGGCTGCTCTGTGTCTTCTCCGTTGTGCTTGGAAAGTTATGACTGTTTGTGCCTTGGAGTACCAGAAGTTAGGCATAACTTCTAGCAAGCAAGATGTGGAATCACCAGACAATAGTTATCTCCTGCTAAGTATGGAAATATGCCATTTGGAGTAGAATAGTAGCAACAGAAAATACTGAAAGCAGCTCATCTTAGAATAACCTTACTATGGTGGTTAGGTGCTCTCATGGGAAATATTTAATTCCTGCATGCCAACAAGGCGATCTAACTCAATCTCAAGCAAGAAATGTGTATCTACTGATTTATAGGATTAACAAAAAGGGGAGCTCCTCCTTCATTTTGTGAGCTTGAAATGAAAAACGTGGCCAATCAGAAGTATCAGAGTACTTAAATGCAACCTGCAAAATGTTTCAGTTCACCTGGAAAAGCTATTTTAAGAAATAAAATAATTTACAAGAGCATAAAAAGTACCCTATCCTGAGGGAGTGACATAAATTACAGTTATGGCACATCTATATTGAACTTTGAAGACTCCATACAGAGGGTCTCTGTAAAGAGGCGTGTTTATTTTCTGAACCTTTGAATATATTTTTTTGATCAGAGTTGTATCTTTTTTTCGTTTTGTGTTCCAACAGTCCTCTGAGACTACTCATGTACCATACTACCATACTGGCTTGAAGTGGTACATCTGTTCCTTCATTATGCGCTGCTCAGGTCTTTAAATACCTGGAGCAAACCCCAGACTCCAGATTTACCTGCTATTTTAATACAGCTGAACTATCTCTTCTCTACTTGGCAGTCAGTGTTATTGCACAGGCTGTATAGTTGAAGATCATAAATTTTTCTTTGTGCCCAATAAATGCGATCTTTCAATAGGTTAATGCTTGTATCCTGCAATTATTTCAAACAGGTGGGCACTCTGACACTTGCCATTAGCCAGTCCACAACACACAAATGTATTGATCAAGTCAAAGATGCACTTCTGACTTATGCTAATCAATGTATCAGTTCTCCAAGGGTTTTTACGGTGTAATGAACAGGAAATATATATACCACTGCTAAGTTTCTCTCTCTCTTCAGGGAGCAACTGAGTGCACTTATAGAACAGCTGATGTACTGATTCGCAGTAAAGTGAAATGACATCTCCAAATAAAATTTTAATCTTAAGTATGTATGTAAAGTTTTGAGGAAGACTGATGGGCAAACTTGCAAAGTTTGCAGAATTACAGCACTTAATATACAGCTATGGAGCAACTGTGCAATTGTACATTTTATTGTGAGCTTTCCAAAGTTAACTAGAGCTCGACCTGTTTTAGATCCCCCCCAGGGAAGCCAAATGATGCCACAGGAAGTGTTTTTGATGAGGAATTAGTAGTTTCTGATCCCAGTAAGCTGGAGCCAAACACGTTCCTCAGTGTGTTCTTGGGCTTTTTGCTTTTGGAGGTAATATTCACAAACTCTGTATCAGTAGCTCATCTTTGATTTACTGTGCTTCACCTTCAGTCTTAGAGTTGCAACTCTGTGCTAACAGTGTCAATCAACAGTCATGCATTTTCTGTTAGTCCAACATTATTTACAAAAATGAACCTATCGGTTCTCTGCACACAGTCATCAAACCAAAGCTGACTGAAGGCTGGCATTGTAAACATACTGCATTCAAATTTGCAGTTAAGACTGAAGATCACTTTTTCACATGAGATTTGTTGAACCACTCTCCACTGGATCTTTCATTAAATATTAAAAGAATAATACAGCTTATCTCCAGTTGGTGGCATATGCCAACTTGTCCTGGTTTTGGCTAGGATAGAGTTAATTTTCTTTTCAGTAGGTGGTACAATGCTCTTTTGGATTTAGTATGAGAATAATGTTGATAACACCGATGTTTTTAGTTGCTGCTAAACAGTGTTTATACCAAGTAAAGGACCTTTCAGTTTCTCAGGCCCTGCCAGCTGGAGGGGCACAAGAAATTGGGAGGGGACACAACCAGGACAGCTCACCTGAACTAGCCAAAGGGATATTCCATACCATAGAACATTATGCTGAGTGTGTACACTGGGAAGGGTGAGCTGGGATGAGCCGATCACTGCTTGGAGTACTGGCTGGGCATCAGTCAGCGGGTGGTGAGCAGTTGTATTGTGAATCACTTGGTTTTTTTCTTCTCTTCCCTTTGGATTTTAATCCTCTCCCTTTTCTCCCCCCTCTTCATTACAATTGATATTGTTGTTGTTTATTATTTTTTTTTTAGTTTAGTTCAATTATTAAATTGTGCTTATCTCAACCCATGAGTTCTACATTTTTCCCAGTTCTCCTCCCCATCCCACTGGGGCAGAGCCAGTGAGCAGGCAGCTGCATGGTACTTAGTTACCAGCTGGGGTTAAACCATGACACACCTTTGGTAAAGTCTGGTGTGTTTTCTCTGATAAGGCGGCTGATTAGGTGGCAGATAAAGGGCTTTAATAAGCTGCAGTTAAGATTCTGGGTCAGTGTAAACCAGTGTTGACCCCAGGGGAGGTCATGAAGAGTATCAGAGGTTATCTAAGGTTTAGGTAGCACAGCAAAAATGATGTAGAGAAAAAGAAATTACCTAAAAATTTTGTTTACAGTCAACAAGTTTACCTGAAATAGATGACAAAAAGTATACTGTAATTAATCTCTACAATTTTTGCTGTATTCTCATAGTTATATTCTGTTCCTAATGACAGAGTTGGGATTCAACTCTCCTTTTTTTTGTCTGGATCTCAAAATCCATACACCAAATATCTTACCTCTCTGAACCAAAGATAACCGAACCAGAATTTTTATAAAGTCTTTTGATACCTGAACACTTATACAAGTTTTATGTAAAAATATAACTGCACACTGTCACCAGCTGACCCATTTCTCATTGCCTACTCTATTCAGGGGACAAAACTCCTTCTGAAAGGCACAAAAGGAACCTAGGAATTCTTAATCTCTAAATTCAATGTGTAATCCACTGGCACACCATGTGTCATATATTTTAATGGCTAGTGTATATAGATGTAAGTGTACAACTGCAAGCAGCTAATGGGTTTACTCTTTTAATGGAGGAAGTCTTGGCTGCTAATCTGAAGGCCCTGGGTTCAAACACTACTGGATGACCCAACTTAAATTGTTGTTTTATTAAGTAAAGACTTAAATATGATTGATATGATTTAAGCTATTTAATCTTCCATTATAGAATGATTAAGATTCATCCATCTGTTCTATAATCAAATATGTTAATAAAGTTATGAAGCTAATAGTATAACAAGTGATTTTGCTAATCCCAGATTGTTGGGATAGTTCTCATCTGGGAGCAGTGAGGGACACAGCAGGAGGAACAGTTCATCTCTATTAGGAATGATTAGTATAACTTTAAGCTGAAGGGTGACTCATGCATACAAAGTGCTTCAGATGGACAGCAGCTTTTTTTTTTTAGTGGTTGATAATTAAAAAAAAAAAAAAAAAAGGTAGATCATCTTTCTAAGCTTGTTCCTCAAAGGGGATACCCAGCAGTTAAGCAGCATGAGAGTTTTACTAAGTTGAAAGCACTTTGTGCAGCCAACTATCTCTGTAGTCACCCTGGAGAATCAAGAACAACTCTGGCTCTTTGACATTGCCACTTTTTCCAGTGAGCTAGAAAGAAACCAATGGAACTCTCAAGAACTACATTTGTGAGACTGCAAGTCTGCAGAAAGTTAATACCACAGTGTGCAGATGGAAGAATTTTTACAATCTTTTCTGCATATGGAGTTCAGTGGTCAGGTCTGATTTCTAATAGGAGCTGAAGATGCACCCTAGGAAAAGGTGCTACTGCAATTTGGCTAAATGAAGAAAACATTACTGGAGAGGGCTTGGAAGCCAGGCCTTTGATACCACAAATAATCATGTCATTGTAAATGATCCACCGTAAAAACACACGTTCCCCACACTCTCCTCCCTTTGGTGCAATGTTACTTAAAACTCTGGGTTTTGGTGAGTTGGGTGCACCTTTTCTTAATTTTCCGCTTAAATTTTAGATTGGTCTGAAACTGGTCTTTTTCTATTTGGCATCAATTTTTAAATGAAGTCTTCTTTCTTTCTTTTAATTTTTTTTTTTATTATATGCAAAGCCAGTATCATATATCCTCCTCAGCTTTATTATTACTAGGCTAGACAAACCTTGTACACTTGGAGCATACCTATGTTCTGAAGTACCATAATGAGCAGAACCCTAGAGGGAGCCCTGAATGTGTTTACATGTTTACCAGATCTATTGCACTGGTGGTTTGGAGTTGTTTGTGCTGTCTGATTAAAGAATGACTTCCACTTCATCTGACGTTTCTGATGAAATTCCAGCTTACAGCCAGAGTTCTTTTTAATGTTGCTTTTAGTTTTGTTAAATTTCAAACTTTTTTTTCCCTATGTTCTGACTACATAATATTCCAGACCTGTTTCAAACCATCAATGCCTTCCAAATTTGCATCAGCTGCAGAGTTCATTAACACATCTGTTTTGTGTCAAGGTAATCATGAAAACATTTTTTCAACTCTTTAGATTCAATCAGCCTTTGAACCAGTACCTTCTTTCCAATAACTTTCCCATTCAGCTCAGCTAAATAGCTACTCTTTAGCCAGTTATTTGCTCATCTTATTCTTTTGCCAATGCTCTATTAATGAACATTTACATGAAACACTTACCCAAAACTTTAATGGAACTGCTAGTTCAATACATTTTACTCATAGTCCCACATTTGACTTTTCAGGCTTTTTACCTTCAGGATTGTCAGATTTTCTTAAGACTGGATTCTATTTCTTGTGCATTAGCAACTGGTACTGGAAGAAAGTGAAAGGACACCAAAAGCGTGCTCATCTGAAAAACAAAAAAAAAAGAAGAGAAAAAAAAGGAAATATTTATTGTTTTTTAAAATTCTGAAAGTTTTTAGAACTTAACTCAAATACAACTGCTCGAAGTAGAACTGTGGAAATAATGAATAAGGATAACAATAAAGGTAAGAAATGAAGAGATGTAAAATATAAATATTAGAGGCACCTAGAAACTTCTCCAGTTTTTTCGCAAGCTTGCAGTCCTCTGGCAACTTAAAGAGTCTGTTCATGTCCTCATCGTTTTTATTCAGTTTCAACTTTTTTTTCAGTTTTCCTGGGAAAGAACTGAACAGAAACCAACCCAGGACAACAGCTAGTTTTGACATCTTATTTACTAATAGTGAGATACCTTTAAAGATAAAACATCTATTTTAGTTTTTCTTCTGAACAGTAAGCTTTGTGGTTTTTTTCCTGTTTGCAGGCTGCATCCATTACTGCCACAAAGGTTAATCTCATGAGCAAAGAATCAACACTCATGTCTTTACACAAGGAAATAAAGGGGAATTTTTTTGTGTCTTTTTCCACCAACTGTGAAATCAGCAAATGGACCTTATTTTATAACAAAACCAAATATATTTAGAATTCTATACTTACATTAGTTTACATTTTAAGTCACTTACTCTGGTAACTGTTTTTTTATATTTGAAAAACATCTCTAAGTTGCAAAGTTCCTTATACAACTGTTAAAATGAAGCCTCTTTATTTGTAAGCAAGTAAAACCAGGTAATTGCAATATAAGCAAAATGTCAGCCCCACAACAGATAGCAAGTGCTCATATCTGCATATGCATCAAAGAAACAAATATGCATGAGCTGAAGTGAATGCGATATGAAGAGTAATATGACACATAGTTCAGACTAAACAAAGATGCTTCTGTAGTAGTGTTGTCTCTACTACTTTGACTGCTATATACTTGTTTAAGAGGAAAAGGTGCTATATGCCAGAAAACTGCAAAGCCTTCCTACTCCTCCTTTGCAAGCAGGTGGTTAAGTCTATCACTAAATCTATACATAAAAGCTGCCCTAAATTTTCTCTGTAGCTAATGTTGTTGTTTCAGCAAAACTAAGACTTGTACACACTGTATCAGGTGCAACTGAATCACTTTGTCTCCTAGTAGAAACAGCCTGAAATAGGAGCGTACCCTGCATTCTGGATCACCACTACTAAAGCTTTCCTAGTGTCTATTTACCTCATTGTAAAAATCAAGAAATGTCAAGTGTGCTCTGGATCTCTGTCCACTGAGTTACAATCTGGATTAGAGCCTTTATCTAGAAGAAGATAAGTAGTCTCAGTGCTACACTGTTTAGACAGTGTGAGACTGAGGCTTTTTGTTTCAGCCCTCCCATAAAACATGAAAATAAATGAAGCAGTGTAGTCTGCAAAGATCCTTGAACCCCAAGAACTTTCTGCATGATCCTTGGGGTAAACATCACACCCCATCATGATGTTCCAGAACAAGTTGTGCTCTTCAGCCCTAAAGGTGTGGGCTGAGCTGGAACACTTAAGCCTCACAGTCCTTTTCAGTGTTTGTGAGTCAGTCAAGATGGCAACTTAATACCTGCTCTAAAAAGCCAACTGGTCAGCTACAATACCTGTGTACTGACAAACCAGGGTACTGTGGCCTCCTGAAGACCAAATGACACTCTCAACAGTGATAAGGAATATTTGATTAGCTGCAAACTTGAGGTTCACAAAACAGTTAATAGTACATATTGGTAGTACTAAACCTATTTTCATTTCTTCATTTCATCGGTGCATTACAATATGGGAAGTAAAAACAATTCCTCTATCAACACAGCTGCATAAATATGTCAGAGCCACTCTGAACAGGAAAAATTGTGGATTAGCCCATTATAAAACCTGAATGTTAGACCAAAACACCAAGCACTTTGCAGAGTTTTCACTTTATTTCACAAAAGAGATTAACTAGATTCAAGGTGGGCTTGCAGACAGGCTATTGTAAATTGGACCAGAAATCATCAGCCACCTACAGTCTGAATTTGACCCCATTATATTAAACAAAGAGCCTTGAGAAATAATTGAGCTGGGAGCTGCACAACAGCCTAAACCCCTGCTGGCTGACAGTGTCCAGCAGAGAACAAATGAACCCACTACTAATGGTAGTCAACAGCTTCTTCAGAGGACTGAACTTATCAACCTCTAAACAACAAAAAAAAAAAACAGTATTCTGCCTGGTCCTTAAACAATCAACATGATGTAGAAAACTGGCCAAATTCTCAGCTCCTGTAGATTGTTAAAGCTCTTCTGAAATCAAAAGATCAATGGGAGTTTAGGTCAAGATCTTGTCAACTTCTCCTTGCCAAACAGCACATGAAAAGAGTAACAAACAAGCTCCAACATTATTCAACATGTAGGACCCTGCTTACTCATGTAGGCGTTATAGATGGCACAATCTCTCAGCAGTCTGGGTGCAAAGACAGAATCCCCAGAAGCACTGATGCACGATCATCATACATTATCATGCACATGGGTTGACTGAACAGGTGTGCTCCTCCCCAGGTGAATGTGGTAAGTCTCTAATGTGCCAATAGGTCATCAGAAAACACTGTCACAAGCTCTGAATTTGGTCCTTCCCCAGTGATGGCAGCTGTCTGAGCGATGGAGGCAAGATCAGGTTTTTTCACTTTTGCATTTTTAACATAGTGGAGCATTAAGTAGCTCCTGCTCTAGAATAAATTGTGTGGATCCACTGCTATGTGTTTTGCAGACATAATAAGGAGTACTGTGAATCTACAAACATAAAAGTGGTGATGGCTTTCTGGCAGTGGTCACTGCTATCGGCTATGGCTGGTGACATTCATGCTGCAAGTTAATGGAATGAAAACAAGCTTCCTACCTCAATTAGCTGGGATACAATGTCCGGCTGCTATGCAGAGAAAAAAAGATTTAAATAAACCATGCCCCAGTTAAATTCCCCAGCACACCATGATTTCTCTCTGAGCGCAACACCTTTCAAAAAAATGCTTCCATTATTTTGCAGAAGTCAAAAGAGCAGGTAATTAATCCAGAGCCTGAAGGTGCTGCCCCATGCCAGGCCTGACCCTGCCGCTCCTATGGTGCTCGGGCAGCTGCACCTGGGGCAGGACAGATGCAGACCTGTGTGGCACCGCTCTCTGCTGAGCTGTTGGCTTGGGAGGGGGCAAACCCATCTGTATAGTCAGATGCTATGAAGGGGAGAAGGTCCTCCTTTCCCACCTGGAGCAGTTTCAAGCTTCACTCATTCCTCCACAGGGCCATGAGCTGTAGGGATCATCTTGGGTGGGGTTTATACTGGAGAATGGGTGGCCAGCACAGAAATCTTAGCTAATCTGTAATAAAAAGAGCTTGTACATGCTAGAAGTGTCTTGCATTTCATAAGAAACTCTTCTTGTGTTTAAAGTTTAATGGTGAAAATTTTTTTCTTGACAAATTGATCAGTTAAGAACTCCTCAGGCTCTTCCAAATGCCCTTCTGTGTACAGGAACTTGTGGTGTAGGTCTGAATTTCAGCACAGTGTGACACAGAGATTGCTATATCATCTGCAGCATGTGCGTAGGGTACACCAGTAATTCTGGTACCACATAGCAGGTCAGTCTGATTAGGACTCTTTTGCCATACAGTGTTTTGTCTTTTTTATGCAACTGATCAGAGAATCTCAGAATTAATTAAATCTCTTGATGTACTTAGACAGCTTGTGGAATAAGTGGTAAGATATTAGCAGCGCTGAACTTGTTCGTTTGATTTCATCTCTGTAACCTGAGCTCCAATTTAATGCTGTATCTTCTACCCTCTTGAAGATTAATTACTGCACCAGTTAGCAAGTCATCTCACCTTCTTTCATTTGTGAAGAGTGTAAGTCAGTAGAAATGTAACTCAGGTATTACTCTGGCTTTGTACATGACCAGTGAAAATTCATTTAAAGATTTAACAGTTAAATACGTTTAGCACTACTACACTCTTTTCTTAAAACCAACTCTAGGGCCAACTGAAGCATGGTCTTGTTACAGGTAAAGGTATACAACCAACAGTTAAATTCTGCTTTCAGTTGATTCAGTATAGATACAGATATCTCTGTGTAGACACAGATGCTCCCAGTATCAGAGGGGTTTTCTGGATTTACGCTTGTGTTAGGTAGCAGATGTTAATTCTTTAGACTTTTTTATTTATTTATTTTAAACATACCAGGGCTTTGTAGGAATTACAGCCTTAATGCTGGCAGGAGCATCACAGAACTGATTTTGCAGTTATAGCACATGACTCACTCCTGTCCCTGCTGGCTCTGCAGTGGTCTGATGACACAGCGGAGGGTGTGTGAGCAGCTCTGAGCTACAGAGTACCAAGGCATCCTGTTTGCAGATGCTGCTTTGGACACTTTATCTGTCTAAATAAGATGAAGTACACAGAGAACTTAATGAGACTCCATGTTATGTTAGCTCTGCCATAAGGAGGCTCCAGCGCAAGGTGACCAGCTGGCAGCAGGTTCACACTTGTGCCAGAAGTACAATTCTGGCAGTGAAAGAAAGCACAACAACTTGAAAACATAATGAGGTAGAGACATAGTCAGTAGAGAAAAGTCATATAGACACACTTTTCAGCTTAAGAATTTCACACGTTCAAGAGCCTTTAGATTGCTGGAGAGTAACTTCTTTGAAAAGATAGTGGCCAGAAGAATATTAATTTTAGTTTTTCAGACAATTAGCCAAGCATATTTTCCTGCCAAAATGAAACTGATTAATTCCTATCCATTTCAGAAGTCCTTAATAGGTGTAAATCTACCCTTAAATGTAGCTGAGGTTTTACATTGTCTTGCTTAATGTATTTAAGCCCAGCAAACCCAAGCACTAGTCACATTCAGAAAGGTTCAGAAAGATGTTATGTGCTAGCCCAGGCAAACCTAAGTCTGCATCACAGCTTCCCCAATGCTCCTTTCCTTAATTCCAAGAGTATAGCTAGCTTTGTAGACAATGACTCCTTGTAATGTTGATGCATATCACAAGTATACATAATAGTAAAAAAAACCTCCAAAACTGTGCTTCCTTATGTGCCAAAAGTCTGCGCCCAGCACTGACCAGCACTTGTTTTGCCAATGAAAAGCATACACATCCCTACGATCACTTTAGTTCTTAGCATTACTGTTAATATTGTCATTGCTTCTTGCAGTGCCCACTAACCTCGTTGTCCTGCATAATGGCATCAACGTTCCCATCCTCAGTATCTGAAACACAGTGCTTACACAGTCTTTTCACAACACAGACACCAGTGATTCTTTCCTAGAAGGCCTTGCCCCAGAAAGGCCAAAGGTGGCTCCTGGATTTATGCCCTTTAAGGATTTTTCCAGTGGATATTTTCCCCAGGATCCAATCTCTGCATTGCTTCTCCATATAGCTCCTAAAGGACTGCTTACAACAGCTTCAAGAACCCATAGCAGTTGCTTCCAGGAGTACTCTGAAGACTAGCATTTGGTTTCTGAAGTTTCTTTTAGGTTCCTTCAGTTATACACCCTAGAAATGCATCCAAGTGCAAGCATTGCTGTCTGCTTTAGCAGGGCACCAGGTTGCCTGTTACAGACAACATGCAACAAGTCTTGCATTAATTCAGATGTCCATCCCTTATCTTGACATCTGAAAATGGCACCTTCTGGCAGCTTCCCCTTTGGTATTGTCTTTTTTTTAAAGATGAGGTATAGTGGCAATTTTGCTTTATCTGCTAAGACCACTAACAAAGTTGCAATCCTATTTTTTCATTGGCAGTATTTTTGATAAGTGATTTGGGTTTTTTTATTGCACGGTAATATGATGTCTGAAAAACCCAATGCGTGTCTAAAGAAAAAAAGGGACATTTGATTTGTTGCCTGTGTACATTAGTACATATTTGTGAATTTTATATATTGCTGCATAGTGTTGAAATTCTACTTTTTTTTTCATATAGTTGAAACAGGCTTTCTCCAAGTGTTATTTTACATCTAACAGCTTGAGTCTGTGTATTACATTATATATACATGCCAAAAAATGCTGGTTTTGACTTTCAGTTCAGCAAGATCTGTAGCTGTGAATAAATTTTTAATTGTGATGTTGTGGTGGGAAACCTGAAAGGAGCTCCTTCTAAAATTGACAAGAAATTTTTGACAGAAATTCCCTAATCTGAATAACCCGTTGAATGTTACTATTGGTAGAATAATATTTTTCTTCTTTCTATAAAACCTGTTGTCATGGTTTAACCTCAGCTGGCAGCTAAGCCCCACACAGCCACTCACTGACTCCCCCTCAATGGGACGGGGAAGAGAATCGGAAAAGTGAGAAAACGTGTGGGTTGAGATAAAGACAGTTTAACAGGTAAAGCAAAAGCCACACACACAAGCAAAGCAAAACAAGGAATTCATTCACCACTCCCCCTCAGCAGACAGGCATTCAGCCATCCCTAGGAAAGCCGGGCTCCATCACACGTAATGGTTACTTGGGAAGACAAACGCCATAATGCTGAATGTCCCCACTTCTTCCCCCAGCTTTACGTACTGAGCATGATGCCATATGGTATGGAACATCCCTTTGGTCACTGGGCTCTGCTGTCCCGGCTGTGTCCCCTCCCAACTTCTTGTGCCCCCCCCAGCCTGCTCGCTGGTGGGGTGGGGTGAGGAGCAGAAAAGCCCTTGACTCTGGGTAAGCCCTGCTCAGCAATAACTAAAGTATTAACTAAAGCATCTCTGTGTTATCAACACTGTTTCCAGCACAGATCCAAATCATAGCCCCATACCTCAATCAAAGCCAGCACACCTATAGAAAGACACAGTCATGAATCTACTAAGAAGTTTTCATATTTCTCATACCACGATGCATAAGGTTTCCAAAGTGTCTTCAAAAGGCAGACATCTACTACTTAAAGTATTCAATAGCAGTGGTCATCATGATGTTTTAGGCTAGGGAAGAACTTACATATATATTATATAATATAAACTATATTATATAAAAGCTAGGAGTCAGTAAGTAGCAAAAAGTGTTAATTCTGTTCTCAGATTTGAAGGAGCCAGTGACTCAGAGCAGCTGCTTTGCCTGCTTTAGTTTGTCATCTTGAAGAGGAGGAGCTCTCAGCACTTCCCCTCCCTGAGGTAAGTGGTGGAGGCTAATTAGGCAACACTGCTAGTGAATGGCTATACTGGAGTATCTAAGAAAGGTACCTGTAATTGCTTGCCATCTTAATAATGGGCTTTCTTATTTCATCTTTTCTAACATCTGCCCACTACTGTAAATTTATGCTTTCAAATAAAAAAAGAAATCCTGTAACATAAAATCTCATCTAATGATAAAACCGATAAAGCATTTGATTTTCCCAGTGCTCACATCTTTAAAACTGGGGCACAAGGCTTCTCCCTCAGTATCCAGCATCCTGGTGTATTCCTTCACAGTGTTGAGAGATGAGGAGACTGATAGATCTTTTCCTCTGAATGATACAGCCCAGTTTAGGAGCTGGAAACATGGGAATCTGTGTGGAAGACCTGTCTTCTGGTGAGCAAAATAGTTCACAAACACTTCTGGTGTCAACAAGTTAGCAGGGAAAATGCAGGAGGCTGTAGCTTGTTGGAATTCCAGTAGTTTGTAGCTCTTAATCGTGCACCATGTGAGGGTCACTCAGTGCCTTGCTCTGCAGACGCCTGTGTTGTGCTATTACATAAAAAGTGACACTAAATACATGTAGTAGAAGAGTGGGGTTGTACTGTGCTCTGTGAAGCTGTGTGAACACAGCAGTCCTCACAATAAACAGCCTTGTTGGACATGCCTGAAGTGGGTTATGAACACAGGGTGCATAGCGGTAGATGATAAGTTAATTAAACATGTCTGTCTGCACGTGTGCCTCTGGGTTTACTGGGTTGCGTGCCTGGTAACACATGGTGGGAGAGATGCTGCTCTGGCCTGCTGCACAGGGACATGGGTGATTTGGAGCAGATCCACAAATGTGTCCTTGCAGTGCTAAAGCACCTCCTGGCTGATGTGGGATCTGCACTGGGACACCATGGGCTTTCACTGGTGACAACCCACCACACCCTTATTTCTCCTGCCTTCTTCATTGTACTCTTTCCCTGTTGTAAATGCAGGGAAGTCTGGGTACCTTGCCTGTTAGTTGAAGACAACAAGCAAATGACCTTCCTTAATGGAAGAGTGTCAACAAAACCACAAGCAGCTGATAGTCTTACTCAGCCCATGTCTCTTGTTAGTCTGTTTACCCTGTTGCTGATGCAATCAGAACAAAAGCAGTTTTAACACTTAGGGTATGCTGAAAAAGTCACCACAAAAGTGTTACAAAAAAGGTCTTTCCTTGTCAGTCATCAGAGACGACTTTTGGATTTAAAATCTCTAAAGGATGGGAAATTATCTTTCCAAATGTACGTATAATGGTAAATGCTGTTCTAAGAGACAGTGGGAAGTTTAAGCTTTTGGTAAGAGAAGCTCTTACCTTCCATCATCACACATTGTTATGCCACATGACCTCCCTCTGGTCTGCAGTGTCCCCCTTGAGCTGAGGCAGAGAAGGTCATTTTAATTCATTTTCCTAAGGGGAAAAAAAAAAAAAAAGAAAACCACAAAACCGCCACAGTCCAGCACTACAGCCTTGCCCCTCCCCAGCCTGACAGCCCCTTTGCTTCTTGCTTTGGTGCAAGGTTAACTCATGATACTTTCCTCCCCGGGCTAAAAGGATCAATGCAGTTTCTTCCAAGGGTCATTACATCAACACAAAGAGGGAAACAGTAGTTACAAGGGCCAAAGTAGAAATCTGTGTTTAGTCATCATGTTAAGTTTTCCATGTCTCTTTGCCCATGGCTCCATCCTTCAGGCCCATTAGTCCCCAGGGATTTGCAGAGCTTACCTCTCTGAGATTCTTCTATCAGACATCTTCTTACAGTGTCTTTCACTTGAATTTGTGACCCAAAAGACACTACTTACAGTCTTGACTTATTTTTTTGACTAGTAGGAGTGACTCTGACAGAAAAATAATCTTGACAAATATTTTTTTATCTTCCTGGCTTTTCCACTAAAGAATTGAAAAAATCTGAAACGTCTGATTTTTCCACAAAATGAAAATTCTGTCTCCCCATTAATACTCTAAATGAGTGTTGAGACTCACCTTCCTATCAGCAAAGCGGCTTCTGGTTTTTCTGTTTAAATATGTCATTTTGTGTCATTTATAAGCTGATAATAATCAGAAGGTATCTGCATTAGGCATGAGCACACCTGTCTTTTTTGGAAGTTCGTATTTTGATATAGATCCAAATTTGCACCCGAGGTCCATTGCTAGTGGACGTGAGGAGGTTTTGGAAAATAAAGCTGTGCTATGATGACAAACATCAAATTAGATTACCCTGGAAGTTGTAGTAGCAATGACTTCAGCTTGTTCAGAGAAGTGGGGTTCTCAAGTATAGCCAAAGTCATCTAGCCCTACTAGAGCTGAGTAAGGGCAGGGTGCTTGCCGGGGTCCAACCCTGGAGCTGAGGTCATTGGGAAAGACGATTTTACTAACAGTGTCACACCCCTGCCAGCCCGCACATCTGACATAGAGGTGAGGTGGCAGCCAAGCTGCCTAGTACAGTAAAAGCAGAGGTTAGTAGAGATATGCAGAGGGGATGCTGCAAAAGCTGTGAATAGCAGATGATGTGAGCTGGGTGGGAGCCCCATCCCACTCCCACCCCAGCAGACACGTGAGGCACCGCTCTGAAAAGCTGGAACCACGTTAGAGGATACACCCTGCAAATGGGTGGTCCATCCAGTCCTTCAGGCAATAAGCCCATTTTGCCACATGTCTCAGGCTCAAATTCATCTGTATGTGGGAGAAAGTTCTTGCCAGTTATGGTGGAGGTTGTGCCGTCAGGACTGCAGCAAGGCTTGTGTGGGAGTACGGGACTAGTATCGGGGAACAGCTCCAGGACTCCACCTTAGAAGGGCAATACTGTATGTATGTGATCTGTCTTTAGGTGATTATGGTTGAGAACCATTTGTATTTTAATAAGGTAATGACTACACAAGTTGGCACAAGGGAGTTTTGCCTGAAGTAGGAGTGACTGAAGGTCCTTGGAGCATATGGCGTGCTTTGCCCCGATACCAAAGCTCAGGGGAATTAAGCAGCTCGGCACAGTTAACAGGTACAGTTGTGAAGGCTCTCAGGCACCTTTTTTCCTGCAAACAAATATGCCCCCACCTCCTTCCATGCAGTGCATGGTTGTTTTTATTATGGTTCTGTCACTTTGCACAGTCCAGGTTTATTTCAATAATAAAAATATAGAAATATAATTAGCATCTTTGTTTTAAGGCACTGAGTTTTTAAATTACCACATGTGACAACTGTTATGGCAGTGAAATCGTTAAAATCATGTAAATGCTTAAACCATGTAGGCCTGGGAGATTATAGTTTCATTAGAGAAAAGGCTATAAAGTTAGACCTAGGTAATTACCTTTCCCATTAATGCTTGAAAATTCTTTGCTCCACTGAGAAGTGATTGTGGTGCATCATGCCTTCTGTGCTTTTACATTCAAACTGCAGGAGCCTTTATTTCATCAGCACAAACTGCAAGGAAACAGCGGCAGCCTTCCAGGTGTACTTTGCAAATTGGGGTTTAAATGTGGAACACATCAAATTAAAATTCAATATTAATTATTTTGTCTTGCTAGGAGCCTGAGTAGTTTAAAGCAGCAAGGGTAATTGTCTAACTCATTGTATGTGTCTACAGCGAACTTAATCATTATGTCAGCTTCCTAATAAAAGGTTATTATAGAAACAAAGATCCCAATTTTACATATGGTAGGCAAGGGAGAATTCGAAGAGCTAGTCTCCAGGGTAGACTTGAGGTTCTTGACAAATGATGCCCATGCTGTGATCAGATACTTAACAAGAAATCTCGTTATTAACTAGGCCTGTACAGATAATTAGCACTTGAGCTTCAAATTTTAAATCTGGCTTGAGATGTATAATTTATCAAAAGCCCTAGCTCGCTGTCAAAGTCCTATAATAAGACAGTGTTATTGATGAATTGAGATTAAGAGCAGATTGAAGAGAAAATTAGGCCACTGGTTAGTCTGAAAGGTCTGATTTCAATATTTGCAGTACTAATTTGGTATTATTTTGGTAAATGGATGTGGTCCCCAAGTGCTGCACAGTATAAAAGAATAAACTGTACATCATTATTCTAACAAAAAAAGTATTGTTTACTGTATGCCAATTTTTTGCAGCACTAGCAGTCCAGTTAATAAGCTTCTTTACAGGATAAGTGTACCTGTTTTTATTGCATTAATTTATTATAACACATAGAGAACACCGGGCTTTTATTCAGGGTTAGAAAATGTAGCTTCTTTACATTAAAAATTATATTATATTAGACTAATGATGATTGAGTATGCCAATCCCTAATTTAGCTGTTTCGTTTATATCTTTGGATTGTCTTTCAAGCATTCTTTACGTTGGAATGCAGATAAGTACTATTTTCTATATTCAAGCTACATAAAAAAAGCAATCTTTTTTTAATGATTGCCGGTAGCACTTCATTGCAAGTGGTTCCAAGAAAAAAAAAAAAGAAAGAGTGACTGTATGCAATCTATCTACAGTAAAACTGCAGCTGCAAAGGTGTTAGATACACACTCATGACCCTCAGTATGCTAAATCTTTTTGATACAAATAATAAAATGACATTTAGGGAAATATCTGATTTCCAGAATTATGTTAGGTAAAATGTCAGGTTGGGACAAATTCTGTTTGTTTTTTCAGAGTTTAATTCTTAGCCCAAGCACAGAGATCATGCCAAAAAGGTGCCACGTTTTACTATATAGGCTGTCAAATATGTATCAAACACAACCATGTATCATTGTATGTATCTTATATATCACACCAATATCCTCCAGCAAAATAATAACGTCAGTCGTTGCCTGTTTCCAGGAAACTTTGCGCTGACAATTCCTTGTAACCCGTTATTGGCAGCAGCTCCTTTCCTCTCAGTTTCCAGCTGTCCAGTGGGGTATGCCAAGTCACAGCAGGACCTGAGGAGTGTTTGTATTCAACTGTGGCACTGAGCTTTATGGAGATTTGCCTTGTATATTGTGCACTTGCAGACAAGAGGGATTTCCAGGACCCAGCGGGGGCTCCCCGGTGTTTATGCTGAGGTGGTTAGCTAGTTGGCAAATTGCTTTGGGCCAGAAATGTGTGACAGAGGAAAATGTATTGCATTAGCTTTTCTATCAATAACATCTTTACGCTGACTTATAACACAATTGCTTTCATGCTGATCCAGCCTCCTAATTTTAATTTTAGGATTGATTGAGTTTTGCAATCAGGCATCTTTGGCGATACCGGAAAGAAAAGCCTTTTCTTCCTTCCTTAGGAATAACATGCTATTAAAAATATAAGCAACAAAACAGAAACTGCTTCAGCCACTCTAATATACCATTGACTAATACATATTTACACTGATTTGGAAAACATCTAATCTTTTTGATATATACATTGTAATAGTTTTAAGATGACTTAAAATAATTATTCTATTAGCTGCCACTCTGATATATGTACTGGAGTAGCATTTTGCAGGACTGCTCGAGTCTTGCGGGGTTTTTAGTAGATTTGTAAGAGATCCCAAAAAGGATGGTAGTGCAATTCTCAGCAGACAGAAATGCTGATTTATGCTTTTGGGGAGGTGGGGTGGGTGGTGGGTTATTCAGTCACTTCCAAGTATTACTCACATACCTTGGACTGATTCTGGTCTTGTTTAGGCTGAACATATTTCTGCTGTGTGTAAATGCAATTTGAGATCGGGAGGCTCTCCTGGTTGAATTAAGACTTAGATCAGTGTAAGAGGTAAATCTAAGAAGCTTCTAGGTTCATTTAAGATAAAAGCATTCAATAAGCTACAGTTTATCTTAATTTAGAAAAATAATTTAGGAAGTATTTAATATCTTTAAATGACATTTTCAAGTGTAACTCAAAACTACAAGATATTTGGGTATTCCAGCATTTGAGAAAAAAATGAATATGCATATGCCAAACAGAAGCATGGGGCACATCGCAAGGCTCTGTCAGTTTAGGATACTTCGGAACTCCTCAGATAAGGCTGCTTTTTAATAAGCTTAGCTACCCAATCGCCCGCCTTTGAAGTCCTTTCACATGAAACATTCCCAGAGCTTGTAAGGGGAGCTGTGCACACAAAAGGCTGGCAGTAGAACGCATGTTTCTATATTTGGTTATATTTGTATAGCAGATGTAATAATGATCTAACACTTTTCGTGAATTGAGGTAAGAAACAAGAGCTACCAGCAGTCACCGTGCAAAAGAGAAGAATGGAAATGCTCATTCTATAATACCCGGCATCTCACGCTGCCTTATTAAAAACAAATGGGTTTGGTACTCAGGTGGTTTGTACAGTCATTCCTACATTCCTTTTGTAAGTGATTTGGTAGTGCTGGCGTAAATGAGCACATGTGGGCTGTACCTGTACGAATAATAACTCAGAAGAGAATCAGGCTTGAGGATTCCTATTAATATAATTACAAATCGTGACTACTTAGTGTAGCATGGTATGGTAAAACAGGATTTTGCCAAGACTAATTCCTTCAGCTAGCCCAGATCCATTCCAGTGCTATAGCTACCGCTGTCATCTGCGAGATGAGTTACAAAATTCCAGGAGGAGAATTTCCTGCACTTCCACACTGCTAGAAGAAAGGCCAAGTTGTGCCTCTGCTGGGTACGTTCACCCACCAGCTGTAAAAACGCTAACGTGGTGTTACGAGTTCAGAACCGGGGGTACCAGAGTGGAGGCTGGGCTGCTGCACTGCGGAGACGGCAGGCAAGCACAAAATGAACAATATTAAACATTTTTAAAGAGAAAGCTGAGCGCTCCCGGCAGTGTATTTTGGCATGGCCCACGCCTGGGGCTCTCTCCCCGCTGCGACCCGCAGTCCGGCTCCTGCCCGCGGCCGGCACGGAGGCCCCGGCTCCCCCGGCCCCGGCTCCCCCGGCCCCGGCTCCCCCGGCCCCGGCTCCCCCGGCCCCGGCTCCCCCGGCCCCGGCTCCCCCGGCCCCGGCTCCCCCGGCCCCGGCTCCCCCGGCCCCGGCTCCCCCGGCCGCCCTTGCGGGCAGCCGCCGACAGGGGTCTCCAGCGCACCGCGGAACCGCCCGGGCGGCGCGGTCTGGGCCGGGCCGGGGCCGGCAGCCCGGCCTCAGCAGCGGCTGCTGGCAGTGTGCGGCTGGTTCGCAGCGAGCTGTGTGTCTTGTTTACATCAGGCGCCGCTTTCTCCGCTTTTAAAAGGAGCGACGGGATGCCGGGTTTTGTCTTTTTCTGGGAAAAGAGCGAGAGCAGCCGCCTGGGAGTGTGGGGTGGCTTTGGTCGGAGGCAGGGTGGGCACCCAAACTTGGGTAACCCCACCCAGCCCGGGTACAGAGCGCGGTGCCGTGGGGCACGGCTCCCCCTCAGCTCCGGCGGACCGGCATCTTCCAGCGAGCTGCGCTGCCGGTGCGTTAGGGGTCACGAACAGAAGGCAGGAAAACTCGTTTTGGTACAGGTGATGGTAAAGAATTGCATCCTTCTGTCACAGGAACAAGACGTTTGCAATCAGTTAATTTTTAAAACGTGTGTGGAGTTTGAGCGCTCTCTTTTTTTTTTTTTCCTTTTCCTTTTTAAAAACTAAATTATTTGTGAAGACGACTCTCCAGAAAGCTCAGGGCATTTTCCAACTGGAATACAGCTCTATAGTCTGTGACAATGTACAGTGGTTGATGAGTTAGTTCTAGAGGCTTCTGAATTTTAATGATGTTGGAGATGATATTGTGTGTCCTTCAGCTTGTTAGAGTGACACTAGCACTCCATAAATCATAATACCTGCGTATTGTAAAATCAATACAAAAGTGCTATCTCAGCGCTAAACCTTAATAAGTTTTTCAGTGCTCTAACAGCTTAAACTTTGCTGTAATGCCATTGGACCTGTAGGTTAGGATCAGAGCATGCTTAATTTGTTTTGTAATAGAGACTTTTCTTTAATGAAGGACCGATTAGTAAAGCTTTGGTTGCCACTCTGGTGATCAGTTGGCAGAACAGCCTCTGCAATTAAACTCATGTATCTCTGTCCTGAAGCAAAAAAGCAGGCTTAAACAGTCAATAAATGTTAATCCAGTCAGAACCTGTCTGTGCCTTTGAAGGCTGCCCATGAGGGGTTTTTCAAATCACATTTTTTTCATCTTGTTTTAAATATGGAAGTCCCCATAGAGCTGGTACGTAGCATACAAGGCCTCCCACTGCTCTGTAATAAGATCTGGCATACTAACAGCATTTGGTACAATACTGTCATCTTTAGGTTTGTTTGTCCCTCCCCATCCCAGCATACCTATCTGTATAGTAACTTCTTATGAAAAAAAAGCAATCATTGTGTTTTATATTTCCTACACATGAGAGTAAAAAGGCTGCTTCAAAAATCTTTATAGAAAACATGTTACTGTGGATGCACACAAATTTTATCCTTTACAAATATCTCCCCCAAACTTTTCTCTATTATTATTTTGTTTCTTTGTGGGGTGATACTCAGGGGAGAAAGTTTACATTTAATACATAAACTGAAAAGGATACATGGGGAGCATGGAACCGCCAAACAACTGTCCTTAAAGCAAACAAAAATAAAAGTTGAACCTTATCTAGATTGTTATTGTTCTCTAGGATATGCTTCTCATGAAACAGTGCCAGATATTTATTTAATTCTGTTTTTCATTCTTGTCTGCTTGCTTTCTTTTCCTATGAACAGGATAAAAAAAGCAAGTTGATAACTAAAAGCAGAGTGAGGGCTCGCAGAAAGTTGGCTGATAGAGTTGGCTGGGAAACAGGGGTTAAAAAAAAGAGGCAATTCCCAATCTTTAGATGCTTTCCATTTGGGGAAACACAGGCTTTGCTATGAACTTCATTTTCTTCTATTTCCCAGCCTACATAAAGCATTAACATATATCAGAGAATGCATTAAATTAAGCCTAATCATAACCGGCATCCTCTTTATGTTGCTTTGTGGAATTTAGCTTTTGCTCTTCATTGGGAGACTGAGCACTTCAGACAAAAAGGTGAAGGGACTTGTATGAGTCATTGGATTTGAAATGATAATTTCCTGCTGGAGAGAAAGAGAGGGAGAAAAGGGTTATCAGTCTCTTTTTACAAAGGGCCAAATTCATCAGCAGCACAACACACTGACTTCCCCGGAGTCACTCTGTTCCCTGCCGGCATGGCCTGGGAGGGTTTGGAGGACATGAACAAGGGGAACCTGTGATGGCCCTCTGGACAATGCTATTGATACAGCACAATCATGCAACATTTCAGCAAAGGCAGGCAAGAGTGCCAATACTGTGATGGGGTGTTCTCTGCTCTTTCCTGTTGGCTGTCAGAATGGTAAAAACCACCGAGCTGGCTTTAGTTTAAGGTGTGTCGAGGAAGTAATGGCTAAGTAAGTGTAGCACTGCAGGCAGTATTATTAACTACATTCACATAACTTATAGATACAAATATGTATATATCCTCCATATTTGCTTGTTTGAGATGATTAGATTCTGATGAAGAATATGAGATTTTTTTAATACAAATATATACGTTTTAATAACTACCGCTCTTCCTTCTAGTTTGTTGAAGCCCTGCCCTATTGTGACACCAGTCACAGGCAGTGACAGAAGTCACAGTGTGACTATGCAGTGCATGTCAGGTTGGGTCAGGTTCAGTCTGAGGTACACATTTAATGATAATTGGAAGCTGAGATGCAATAAGGAATATATATTTTTTCCCACCATTTACTATGTTTCCCTTTTCATTATACCTGATTGCATTTTTAGTTTTGATCATTTAATTCAGATTAGTCTATGATGCAGGTACTTGCCCTGACTTACCTCTTATGCCACCTCTGATTTCAGCCCTCTGTATGTATTTCCTTTGGTAGCCGGCATTATGCAGCCAAAGTCTAGCTTGCTTTTTGTCTTCCTTCCCCGTCCTGTGACTGGCAACAGATTTTGGGTTCCCAGGCAGAAATCATAGAGGAGATTCTTGCAGAAATACAGAAATCAAAACTGCAGTCTGCAGGTTTTGATCCAGTAAAAACATGCACAGGGACTGGGAAGAGAAAAAAGGAGTCAGACAGTATCTTTCAAAAAAAAAAAAAAACCAGCAAAAAAAGGGATTCCAAACAGGCGAAGAATATCTTTAAATATTGAGAAGTGCTTATTCAGTGCATGAAGCTGTAGAGGCCATGCAGTCCTAGGCAATGACAGCACAATAGCACAAATATTGTTGGCCTGAAAGTCCTACTAATCCACAGAAGATATTTGTAAATTATGTTCCTCTATTATAATATATTAATAGCAGTATTATTATTTTTTTTTCAAGTGGGACATGCTGATAAATTTTTTACATTCCTTTCATTTAATTTTCCAGCATTCTACTGCAAAGAGTTGGGCCATATGTTCCTGAATGCATTTGGTTAATTGTGTAGTTTAGTCAGCACATCCCTAAATTTAAAAGTGGACTTGAGCCTGCAGGCTGTTGCGTACTGCCAAAAGAAATCAAAGGAGGCAAACAAAGCAAAACCATACATGAAATATTTACTATCACAGAAGACCAGCTAAAGCATAAACACACACATACAGCATTTAAAGAGGAAGAATGTCTTCAGGCTCACGAGGTCTCTAAAATGACAGGCAAAAGTGAGCATGAGGATGGACAGAGACTAGCTGTGGCCAAGGGTGTTGACCCATGGCCATCTGTAAAATCCCTCTAGGTCTTCTCCTATGTATCTGCTCACCTAGTCCTACAGCATCTTTAAGTATAAACTAACCTTGTAAAAAAACAAAGCTTGTGTGAGCAGAACCCATGTCGATTTCTTAACTTGGGTCAGTGAAACTGGCTTGTGACCACATGATCACAAAGCTGGCCATGTAGGGTCAGTGGAAGGCAGCAGGGTTAGGGATCAATGTATACCCTCTCGGTTTGAAAAATTCAGTTTATCTTAAAAAGTGTCTGGTTACTCGGCCAGCATTTCATTCTGAAGGATGAGCTGTTTGTGTAAAGGCGAGTGGTCTGTGTAAGCTGGGACTGGTGTGGGAAGGCGGGTTCAGAAGGGAGGAGCAGGGAGACACTAAGCAATAGGTTTTGTTTGCCTTCCACTAGGTGCTAACAAACTGCATAATCACAGCCAGAGTGTGATAATTTTTGCAAGCTGAGAAAGATCAGAAAATTTAAACAGGCCCTCAAGGTGACAAATGGAGATCAGCTTGTGCCTAAAGAAGCCTGTATGTGTCTCCTGTGCCCCCTTCATGTGCTTCCCCACTTGCACACTTAGGTCACCCATGGGTGTAGGTCAAAGTCACACCAGCTGTTACTCAAAGTGGGTGCCACCTCAGCAGCTGGAAGGTGTAAAAAGAAGTTTGGAGTAATCCTCATGTGAGCCACAGTGGTCTGGGCAGCCTCTGTGTGAGACGCTCAAAGACTCTCCCAGAAATTTAGGAGCCTCTGCCTATTGTTTCAGTGGACTCTCAGGGTCAACCTTGGGTGGCTGCAGGAGGTGAAACTTTAAGTAGACTACAGCCTTATAAAATATCAGCAGACACATACTTGAAAGCCTAATGATCAGTCTAGCTTGGCTTAATTGGGTTTATGTGTTCAAGGATATCCTGGCAGCTACTCTCTGAGAAAATTAAAGCTGTAACAAAATTCTGCTGATCTGAAGGAGAGCCTGAGCCTACCTCTGCGTGAGAGGCAGCTCTCAGAGGCCTCAGGGACATGGGCTGAGCCCAAATATCTCACTTGTTCATCAGCTATCAGCTCTCTTTTTGGGGTGGTGACAAAGTTCTGTGCCTGGAAAGCTGGTGAGTTGGCTCAGTGCTGCTTACTCACTCACTTTCTCTCTGTTTCAAATCTCATCCACCCATTGCAAAAATGAGTCCATGATGAATAGATTTTTGAATTGGCTTATAATTGGTTATTCTACTCTATAATATTAATTTTCATCTTCAACTGTTCATTGATTGAAGCATACTGGATGTGGATTGTTAGTTTTCTTTGTGACACTTACATTGAAGAATGATTTGGAGAATATGTTAATGCATATTGATGACTTTTTCCATCTCCTATGTATTTTTAGAGTATTTCTCTTATTCGCTTCCTTGGAAGAAGCAAAGCTAGCTTCCACGTCTTGCATTGTTTACTTACATTTTTTAATAACCAACTATTATTAACTTTTAAAAATGCTAAAAAAAAATAATCAAAACATGCAACAAAATTTAAACCACATTAAAATGAGGAAGATTCCCCTGAAGAAAAATGAGTCAGCTTTGCCCATCTTACCACTTTTTCTGATTCCCTTTCAAATACTTTGTTTGCAGTAACATCAAAAACATGTTGCAGTGTCTCCAGTTGCATGGTAGTGTCCTGACTCCTTGGGTCTTTCTACAGACCACAGTGAAGCTGATACAGAAATATTTGCAGCAAGGTTATTTATGCTACTCAGCTCAATTCAATATTTGTGGATATAGTCGGGCTATGCAAACACTTCTGAAGTAATGCACTGTGCTCATCCATAATACAGAAATTTAACAGACAGTGGTTTACCACCCATGGCTGGAAGAGATCCCCCAGTTTCATCCATGACACAAGCCTAGGAAAGGCTGACATCACCACCACTATGTGCAAAGTGGATGAGGTCACTGATGGCTTCTCCACCTGCACATTTAGTAGCCTGGACACTCCAGCAGCTCAGGGGACACCAATCCTCCCTCTGGCACAGCTGTTCCAGGGGCTTCGGGGACTATTTGAATACTAGTGCCCTTGAGCAAGCTGCTTTTGTGGGGCCTTTCTCTGTCAAAGCTGCTTGATGTCTTTCATGGAGTCAGGATCACACCCTGTGAAATAACTTCATCATGCAAGTGTAACAACCTGCTTTCAAACTTCCCTTGAGATGATTTAATTTAAAATAAAAAAGCGGCACAAGGCGGTATGCTTCCCACCTCAAACCTTCACACTTTTAACAATTAACTTCCTGCAAGACACTGCCAAAGAATGTAACTATGCTTATTTAAAAATTCATTTATTTTATTATTGTCTTCCAAGAAGTGGCAAAACTAATTTTAATGAAAATTTGTATTTAGGAAACAATCAACAAACCACACACATAACCACATGCACAGCTTGACTTGCTGCTGGGGTGAACCATGGCATGCCAAGTTTCAGCCTGAAGCTAATTTTTTACAGCCAAGTTATAAAGCCCTGAAAGGGGGGTTTTATTGTGGAAATGCTGACAGAACCATAGTGGTGCTACTGGCTGCCTCTCTAATTAGTCTAAAGAACGGAAAGTTATATTTTGCAATATGTGGTAAGCACTATTGTCCTGATGTTGCTGGTTTATGCCAGAACTACAGGCTTAATTTGGTGCTACATATTCTATTACAAGTTTGAAAAGGCGAGTTTGACTCTTTCACTGTCATGAAATGTTAGCACTTTCAGGCAGCAACCTGGATTTGTACTTTCAATTATGTAAATATTAAAAGGTGCAGTTTGGATTTGGTTTTGGTGACAGTAGCAGATCCCTGCTGTTCACTCTACTTTGAAGAAGATGTGGAGTCCACATGGTGGTTCTTGCATGTTTTCCAGAGACTACTTTTAAATTCCTTCAATAAAAGTTACTTTTATTCCTGTTTAAGTGTTTTGTGGTAATGTTTACAGAGAAACATCCTGCTAGCAGACTAAAGTAAATAAAAGACAGGACACCAGTAACATAAAACACATCATTTTACTACTGGTCTCCCACCACCTGCAGTCCCCCATCTCTGCCAGAGCTCCCCGACTGTAATTACACCTACCTGGTCTGGCTTCCACTGGTTCCAGCTTTTGCAGAGTATGCTGAAGGTAGCAGAAGCCATTTACCCTGTCACCCTATCATTTTCTACTGCAAGGCTGCTGTAGCATCGCTTGTGATCAAGCAACTTCTGTATTTTACCATCTCTTCAGCAATAATTAGTTATTTTTAAACTAAGGCTCTGTTACTGTGGATCCTGTCATAGTGCTTACCAGCTTTTGGTGCAAGCCTGCACCCCACACACCAACTACCCTACAACCAGTAACAAAAGAGCAGTCCTTTCTCCAGAGGTAGGGCAAACATTAGGGAAATGGATAGCTGCAATTATAAGATTACACAGTCTTGTGACATACCAAGCATATCTTAAAAACATGCATAATTATATGAAAATGAGTCGACCCACTGATTTAAATGAGACAACTATGTGATTAAGTACTGTGCTGTGCTTTCATTTTGCTAATTTGTTTGTTTGGGTTTTTTCTCCTAATACAGTACCTATGGTGTCTTGAAAAATGTTACTCACTTACAGTTGCTATATAATTGCTGTTGCTGCTGTTGTTAGTGTGCTGGGGCTGGGCACAGACCTGTGCATCAGGGGAAGGCTATAGTAAGGTACTAAACACCCCTATATGTTTGTTTTCAATATACTGTTATTCCTTCAAGTTCCTAAAAATCCTTATTAGTTATTATACTATCAGAAAAAAATCTTACATTTACACCTGGAATCAAGCCATTGCAATCCCTCTTTCCTTTTTAAAGAAACCTGTAAATTTGTAACAGTGCCTCCTGTCGTAGTCAACATCGTGCTATTTGGCACTATAGGGATTAATTGAGTGACAATAAGAAATTACTCTATCTTTCTTCCAGTCCCTCCTTTCTACTCCATGTGCAAGGAATGCTTTTGTCTGGTACTTGACAGTACCTGCATGGGCTTCAACACTGAATTTAGTATGTCTGTCGAGATTACACTAAAGACAACAGTGGATTATTTTCTAAGTGCTAATCCTTAATGCAGAGATTTGTGCTTATTCAGCAAAGCAAGGTCTACATTTCCTTCCTTCTTTCTATTTCATTTGCTGCCACCTAGGCGGGAGGCAGCCTCTCAGGAATGACCTAATGGGCTGATGCATCGCTATTTGACTCAACCAGATCTGACCCAACAAGCAGTGCTCAGAATTAGATCACAGTCTCCACATGTATTAAGATCTACAACCTACAGTAACTCCGTTAGTCTGCTGAGCAACCAGACTGGCCCTGATTGAAATTACCATTTTGATACTCTGACCTTCAAATCTCTTAATAAAGCAGAAAACTACCTGTCCGCTTGTCCTTCTGGCTGTGGGGAGGCAGAGTGGCACCAGCTGGCTGAGCCAATACAGGATTTAACCTAACCCATGCTCCCAAATACAGCATCAGAACAAGAAAAAAAAAAAATTGAAGAGCCTGATCCTTATTTACAACAGAGATGGCTCCCACTACCACAAATGGGTCTTTTGCATCCCACAGATGGTCAGTAAGGGTCCTGCCAGTGCGTGGCTGAATGAGCAGTAACAAACTCCTGCATCAGCTCCAGCACCCGGGTGCATTTTAAAATCCACCAAAAATCACATGCTGCAACATTCACTCCAAATACTTTGTACTTAGATAAACATACTGATGTCTGGCCACTGTTGAATTATGAGCTCCTCTTCAGAGCTTGGAGAAGAAGGAATGGAAATGGAAGGAGTTTCTTCAGAGGAGGAGGTAATCGTGGCAAAGGAGAATAACTCTTTTTTGTGTTAATCTGAAGATCACATATAAAGTAGATAGAATCAGTGGTACTCAGTCCTAGGGCAGTTGTACACTATGAAACCTTATGTGGAGGAAAAGGCAACCTAATCTTTGAAAACTAAATTCACCTTTAAGCACGGTATCACCATTTGATATTAAGTAGTAGGTCAAAGCTACTAGTCTAGTATAAGCAAGAGAGAATCCACTGAAATCTATTTGATTATTTTATGTCTGTTTGCATCAAGCTGAAATTTGGGGTTATATTTCCAGAGTAATACCAAGACAACAGCTTCCAAGGACAGTACATCACAAGGTCCTCTTTCAACCAAGAGATATAAAAATAATTATGTCATACTATAGGCAGAAACACACTGAACCAAGCAACACCCATTCACTGCCAGGCTTGCTCACAAAAAGAAGTAACCTTTCTGCATTAAACTACTCATCCTGAAATTCAAAGTAAAAGGTGTAAGACAATGAGCCAAGGTCTATTGTATATAAAAAAAAAAACAAAACCCAAAAAAACCCAAAATGCCAGAGAAATAGTAAAAGCAAATTAAGACTGGTAAAAATAAAGATGAAATACACAGATAAGTGAAAAAAGGTTTTGTGTTGTATTATCCATGAAGCTGATAATTGGATCTTATTTATTAAACATTTTCATTATTAAAACTAAAATATATTGATGTTTTTCATGAGAATCAGCAAGTACTTTTATTGCTTTGTAAAATAGTATTGAATTGTACTCTATAAATCTAATCTGTATATAGATTTTGAGGGTGTTCACTCACACACATTTATAAGCATGCATAATTAATTTGGAACTGTACCTTTTTATTCTTCCAGCAAAAAATAAATCTCACAAATCACAGCCAACCTGGTTTTCTTAATATAAAAATCTGTTAACTGCAACTTAATATATCTAAATAACTTTGATCTGGAAAACTTGTAAGAGCAGAACTTCATGGGAGATTTCCAGTAATTCCTGATTTCAGCCATGTGGAAATACACTATAAACAGCTTTCCCATGCAATTTACTCTTCCAGATGAAAACAGTAAGAAGAATAATTAGCATTTTTACTATAATATATTGTCAAAGCAGATGAAAAGTGAAATTAAATAAAAACTGAAGAACTGTCTGAAACATTTCAGTCTATCAACAAACAGCTAATCAAACTCTTCTGAACATTAAAAGAGGACCTGGTTCCATTGGATTAATTTTCAATAAAGATTCTTGTAACTGACCTCAGATAAACTCATGATGGAGACCTGGTAGGTGCATGTCCACGCTTTCTACGTTTGATGAAATGTTACACACCACCATTTCCACATTAAAGCAGGAACTTCTATGTAGAACAAAAATGACCAGTGAACACAAAATCCCTTTAAGGGGTGCAGCATTTTGTTTGTCCCAGATGCAAAGAGCACCACAGGTACAGATCCCAAAGGTGACATCCAGCTGGAATTTGTGATAGGGTCAGTCACACAACACTGATAATAGCCTCAGGGAAAGGGCTATGTGCCAACGGACTCACCATACCAGAAGGGACAACAGAAAGGAAGCATCCAATTCCTACATGTCTTACAGCCATCACTCTTCTTGCTGCCTGCTACTACCTGGGCATGAACACAATGGCTTTCCGCTTGCTTTGCATGAGCAGGAAGGCCAGCAGTGCTGTAATGATAGTTTGGGCATCTCCCCACCCCTTTGCATCTCCTCTCATGCCTCTCCATCGCCTGGTGCTCCTGCACTGCAGCAGAGCTGTATTTCTGTGCCTCCTGCCACTGGGGCCAAAGCCTGCATCACAGCTGAGCTGCAACATCACCTCATTTCTGGCAACACCTCTAGATAAAGTGTACGTGTTTTGGATGGGAAACTGAAATAGGGGAAAAATGATGTGTGGGGAGAGCACTAGACTCAACTGAGATGAGTAAGGCAGCAGCTGTCCTCCAGAAACGTACCTGAGCAACACTGGGGGGAGGTGGTCAGCGTATCTCCAGCTCCAGCCATCTGCAGCTTTGCCCCTGTCGCCTGCAAGGGACTGAGCCAGCAGCGTGCTGAGGCCAGCACAGAAATAAGCTTCTTTTCAAAATGCTTTGATACTTTCTTCTTGGAGAATTCTTTTCTGTTTTCACTGATACCAATCACACATAGCAAGAGACTTCTGTGGAATTAAAGCAAAGCAGGGCTGTTATGTGCCTTTTTTTTTCCCTTGAAAAACTGTTTTATACCTGAGACTTCTCTCAGGAAGAGAGAGCACCATAAAAATTGTATGTGTATATTAGAATGTTAAAAGCACTATAGTAACAATCCCTGTGTTTTAAATAAAATATAAGTACTGAATCTCATATTAGGAGCAGTGTAGCGGAGCCTCAAAGGCTCACTCTAAAAATTAAGGACCACTAGCTCTAAACCCAGGTAAAATCCAGGGAGCTGGGAATATCAGAGGGATTAATAGCAATAGAGTTGCAGATGCACAGTTCAAGTGATCACAGATGAGAGATTCACCCGAACACAGATGGGGTTTGGAAGCTGCACATAGCTGTGCTTGGGGACCAGCAGAGCAGTAGAGTAGACTTGAGTCAATGGTGTCCTCATTGCTGAGTGAGGCAGAGGAGATGCAGACTTCCCACCCCCTCTGCCAGCTTCCCGCTATCCTTGTCTGGCTCTGCTTATCCCTGCCCCACCACCCACTGGGTACCCTGTTGTCCAGCCCCAAAAGACTGTCCTTACTGACACTAGGACCCCACACAGATGGCAGCCTCTACTCCAGTTCTGCCATCATCTTCACAGCACTTTGTGTCAGATCCCTTCAGGATTGTGCAGCCGTTTCCCTGCAGGGGAAAAGGCAGGAATTAGTGCTACTTGCCACACACACTTCTCATTGGCATGGTATCACTCCAGAGCAAGGAAGTGGGTTCTACTGTTCTTATCCTGGATTTGTACTTGTGTATCTGAGGTCAAAATCTGACATGAGCAAACTTCCAAGCGAGCTATGCATAGAAATATTAAGAATTGCTCTCTAGGTAAGTCTCACCAGTAATGTGTATTAGACCTTTAGATGCACTGTAGCTGGGAACCTAGCCAGCTTATTGCAACCATACTTTATGTCAGGGGTCCTCAAACTTTTTAAACAGGGGGCCGGCGTGCAGATGAAGTGGCAGGGAGTCATCTGTGGCTGCTTGGTTTCCCCCCCAAACCCCCGGCGGGGGGGTGGGGGGGTCTGTAAATACCAGGGGCCGGACTGAGGACCCTGGGGGGCCGTATCCGGCCCGCAGGCCATAGTTTGAGGACCCCTGCTCTATGTTGTCTGCTGTACTGGTACCTACAGCCTGACTCTCCCAGCTTATCCTTCCCCGATTTATTTATCCCTGTGCTAAGCGGATCTTAAGGCACACCATTCTAATCCCATAGGCTTTTATCACGATTTTCTGTTCTCCACAAGCACAAACCACAAAAATTTTAGGGAGTCAGGATTACATAGAATACATACTTTGTGCTACACAGCACCGCTTTTACTGAGCAATACAGTAACTGTTCTAGCCCTTTGTTAATCAACAGGCAAAGAACAGACAAAATATGCTTCAGTAAGCAGAAAATTCATTACCCTAAAAATGAGCAGGAAGAAGAAAATACTTAGTACTATGCTTTCCTTCTGCTCCTTTTGTTAAAATTTTAATGGCACATTCCAAATGTCTAAAACATTTACAAAAAACATGGGAAGCTATAATCTACATACTTTTCTTTTAGGGCTCTTTAACACATCTTCTAAGAAGTCCCAGAGATGTTAGCCAACCCATTATGTGTAATGAATCTTGGCATGAAACAACAGCACAGCAGCAGCTATACATGAAGCAGCCTATACCATAAATTATCTCAAATACAAACCAAATTCCCCTGTTTATCATGTATATAAAGCACCAGCGTTCAAGATTCCCTCCAGAAGTGCTGGACTGTGTGTAATATTACTCATAGCATAACAAGGTCTAGTTCTGTCATTGCAATTGCTTCTTTCCTCAGATGATAAAGTGCAGACATGTAGCAATAGGAAGGCTGTCCCAAGAAATAAAAATATCAACAGGTTTAACAAAAAGTCTGGGACAACTGCATGAGGAGGTGAATAAGTGCCACTGCAGATCTTTTTGAAGTATTTAATTAAGTCACCAAGGCTGACTGAAGTTCTTCACTGGCGCAGCACAGCGTAGCCCTGCTGACCTCAATGCTGAGAATGTGTTGATTAAGAGTAACTCAAGATCAGAATATAGCAGAGAATGTGCAACCCCCACCATTCTGCTTGAAAATATATTTATATCACAAACAATGCCGCTTGGTACCAATATTCAGCTGCCTGTGCTATCTCCAAGAAGGAATCCATACCTGCGTGTCTGGGACACTGCTAAATCTGGCTATGAAAATAGCCCATTTTAGCACAGCCCTATCTGCTTCAGCTATGCAGAAATCATCCCACCAAAGATCTAAGGGACAATCAAAATCTCTAGGAACCAGAATACAGGCCTGGAGGCCATAGAAACGCAGAAGCAGAGAGGCTGCTGGACAGGGAACTCCTGCTTTGAGTCCCACAGGCATCTATTTTTAGACAGACAAAGCTGACAGGGTGCTCTGCCAGAAGTTTAGCTATGGTTTGTGAATGTATTTACTTAGAAATATGGAGGAAACCTCATCCTGTACGAGTTGCATTTGCACATTGGATATTATTGGTTTGGTGGGGTCTTTCTGATTTTATTTCAGCAATCCAGTTTTCTCTGCTTTTTTAAACAGTATAATTAGAGAACTGTAGGTTAGGTGATTTTCCATAATCACCTAAGGTACGAGGTTATGCAGGTGCAATCAAAATTGCATACTGCTCCCAATGTGTTCTGGAGGTAGAGCTCACCCAGCTCAGGAAGGAGACCTCCCTTCCCCAGCATGACCCTGCAGTTATAACCTCTGCTGCCCTGAGGCGGTCAGAGTTTTGGGCTTTGGGTGCACATTACACTTTCAATGACTGAAGAGCCAACCAGAGATACTGGCTGTGAAAGCTGCCACCAGCGTAGGTGGCCCCTCTGCAAGTCAGTTCTGTGGCTCACAAGCAGAGATGTAAAAACAGAATCAGTAGGCACATATTGTTGTGACAGTTGTTTCTCTTTGATACAAGGAAAATGGAAGCATTTCTTTATCAGGTTGCTTGAGAGAGAAAAATGTAATTAATTGAAAGTTCTTGGAGGTTTGCAATGATGGAAACAATTCCTAGAGAGGAAGGTGTCAGTGCCTAGTCAGAAAAAAAGTTACTGAAAGGTATAGGCTATCTATTGAGGGTTTCTGCAATATATATCCAGTAGTAGTACTGTGAAGTGTGTGAATTTGCCTTTTTCCTACATGCAAATACAGTGTATGTTTATATGTACAGAATACCCATCTCCTAGTATCTATCATCTGTTTACACACACATATGACACCCTTTTACAATTTAATCACAAATTTGAGTATCTGCAACATCCTTTGTACTGCTATGTATATTTATTTATTTTTAATAATTGTTTTGTATAATCATTACCAACCATTAAAAATAATCCCTTGTAGCAACAATGTATGAAGCAGAAGCAAAAAAGACCATAGAAAATTTTAAATATTTCCACAGGAACCATGCCACTTGGGTATTATTACCTGTTGTAGCTGAAAGGTTCTGCTGGAATTTGTGTATAAGCCATGTTAGTTTTCTGTGGCAGGATTTGTACATAACAGCAAGTTTCTGGATCTTGTTAGCTCAGGGCAAAAAGTCATGCTTTGGAGCAGTTGCCCCAGCAGGAGGATAAAAGATGATGGTTGGTAATTACATCAGTTTTGCACTGTTGAGCAGATGTTCTTGCAGATAGATTTTGGCTGGCATTTACAGAACATCACTAGTGAATCTCATGATAGTGTTGGAGGAATGCTGCTACAAGTGGATGGAGCTGCATGCTCATAATAAAAAGATTATGAACAGAAGAAATAAATGAAAAGAAGAAACAAATGAAAAGTGTATCAGCTAAACTACTTTAAAAACCATGGGTTTTTTTTAAGAAGAGTTATATTTAATCTTGATTAACCTGAATGGGGCCCAGTGGATTTAGAAATTCGCTTAATAAGCTATACATACATGGTACCAGTTTTGAGAGAGAAATAGAAAGAGATTCAGGGCTGGAGGGGTAGCAAAGTAATAGAAAGCTAAGAATTGCCCTTACCTGCATATGACTGACAGCAGTTTGAAGAAAATTGGACAGCAGCCAAAAGTACAACATAAAATTTGTTAGAACCTATCTCAACTCTTATGTCTGATATTATAGTGATAGATGCAATATAGTAGGAAAAAGGATTGTACCTACATCTTTATAGGCAATACCAAGTGTTTAGAAATATTAACCAAGTATTAACTAGCATTATTCATCCTTGGGATGGAGGGACATTATTCCCTTCACTATAGACAAGACTAGAAAATTACTTACCTAAGCCCACACAGCAACCCAGCTGCAAAAATGTAGTTGTGGCTCAAGATCTCCCACTCTCAGCCCTACGCTCAACCTCTAGATAGGTTTCTGAAAGGTCCTCTTTTAGACGTTGAGCTCAACATAAAAGGCAGAACAGTGAACATATGCCATAGCCTGGGATATTCTCATTATTTCTACCAAAACAAGCTCCTGAAGCCTGAATACATTTTTAAATCAGCCAATTGAGTGTATAACTTTCTCCAAGTTTTTGTACATTGAATGATGGAAATATGATATCACAACTGGAGCTGGACTCCTGATCTGACCATGCTATCGGCTCCCAGAATGTTTGTTGATGGGAGGATTTATTGACAAGTGTTTTAAAAACAGGGCATTTACAATTAGATTAGAATCCATTCCCCTTCATTTTACCTATCTGCAGGAATGCTGACTTTCAAAATCCCCTCTTTCTTGCACTGAGTGAATGATGCTAAAAAAAGCGACAAGCATGTCTCTACTGGCAGCCACTAGCTTGCAGAATTAGATACAGGCGCTCTGCGCACCCCTTTCCTGAACAGGGCATCAGACACTGCACAAAGCGCTAGATGAAGTTTCCCATGCAATATCAAGGGAATCTGGAGTAATAAAAGAGAATTTGTGGTTACCATATGGTTTGCTTTTAGGTCTCAGTTCCAAGGGGTAAAATTAGGTCCAATAGCCAAATTACAATAAACTGGGAGATTTCTTAAGACATTTAGGGCTAGTGCATACCTTGAGTCCAGCTAAGGGTGGTGTTTATTATACTCACTCCAGGACTGCTGCAATACCTCGAAGTGAAGCTACTGCTGTTCCTGTCATGCAAGAGATCTGAATAAGATGATTAGAGCAAGTTTGCTAGGAAAAGACAGTATCCAGAATAAGGAGGGACAAACCAGCATGCGTTTACATACTAAAAATTTGAATTTTAAAAAGTAGGTTAAAAATAAACCCCAAACACTTTTCTCAAATTATCTACATCTATTTTTCCTCCAATTGTGAAGTGAACTAGAAGACAGAATGGTTGAGGAGTGCACTGGGGAGGCTATTGCCCCAGTGCCCTGATGCAGAGGGCTCTGGTCAGTATAGGCTTGTAGAAGGAGAAAGCAAGCAGCCCATGGGAGTCCCACAGCTCATACTGTTGAATCAGATGGACATTGCCACCTACTATGTCCGTCCTATAGTTGGATCTCCCTTCACTTTGACTCTCTTTCTAAAAAATGTGGGTATCTCCTGCAGTTCTCAGCTGTCTAAAGACTTTTTGCATGCATCTCACGTGACCAGGAAGGCTGTGCAGTCTTGCTGTGAAATACTACTTCTCATGGATTTCTAAGCACACCCTTGGAGGAAAGCAATCTGTAGTATCACTGCTCACAATGCATAGTTGGCCAAACAGCTGAAAGAACAGAGAAAGCATTCTTTCAAGTCTACACTTCTGTAATAAACATTTTTTTTTTTTAACGTCTTTGACTCCTCAACCCAGGGCATAATTTGGTCACTCCTAACAGCAAGGAGTACACTTAGCCCTTGCAGATGCAAAACACAAAAAGGAATGCAGCAATTCACGTGGGTACTTCCTAATGCTGCTGTGGTTTTCTCCTGGTTTCTCCTGTCCACTGACAATGTGAGCTCATTCTGCCTTGCTTCCTTTCAACCCTCTTCAAGTGCACTGAAGTGCAACTGGTTTAGTTTACCTGGGAGTCTATAGTGTGAAAAGGAGGAAACGCAGTTCAGGGGTAACACTTAGGATGCCATATGGAAAGGCACCCCAAGGAAAACAAGAGGATGAAGAACCAAAAAGAAAAGAGGAGGATAAGGAGAAGGCTGAAGATACCTTTCTTTGAAAAAATAAAATGAGATCACCTTGGTTACGATGTGATCCACAGAAATACCTTGTGTGTTCATTACCTTTTTTGAAGAAACAGTGCTCGATATACCATACCATCGCCTATATTTGTAATAAATCAAATGACAGAAAAACAAATGTCACTTATTAGAACATTGAGGTTTACTGTTCAAGTGATTAAATGAGAATCATTTGTATGACTAAATGCTGGAAAATAATTTGCTTTCACTGTGAACCTATAGCATAGATCTCATTACACAGAAGTGCTGCATATTAGTTGAAGCAAATTAACATTCAAAGACTTTCTGGAGTGGCTGCTAATCACAGGCTGTTAATTACTGTCATTAGGTTCGACTGCTGAGGAGACTAACCGAGGAATCATTCTCATGATCTTGGTATTTGAAAGTGATCTTCACCAATAAAAACACGTCAGACATACAGAAATTGCAAATTGCTGAATTTGCTGATGCAGTTGAAAATTCCGCTGACTATAAGAACCCATCTGGTGATAGATGCATTCTTGACACAGTTTCAGTGTTTGGACTTAGGAAATAATGAGTATCAATGTCCTAGCTAGGGAATATGCAAAGATGAAGGAGCCCTTTGTATCCTTAATTAAGGAAAGTAGTAGCAGAGCTCGTTCACAGATAAGTGACTGTACATAATAATCATGTATTTATGTGAAGGACTGTTATGCTATATTACTATAGCAGCAATTAGGTTTTCACAAAGTAGTCTTAATAAAAGGCATACTTACACAATAAATAAACAACTAATTTCCATGACAGATTAATTATACACAGCTTAAAATGGTCACCATACTAAGTGAAACCTATAGAGGCAGATTCTCACAAATGCAAATGTACAACTACACACTTACAAGTGAACATTTTCTTTACTCGTGAATCAGGGACACACACACATGAATTTCCAGATGGATGCCTCTGTAGAAAGCAGGCTCACATATGATTTTTGCATGAAAGAAAGATCCGAGTTTACTGCACTTGAGTGACCTCATAGGCCAGCCTAGAAACAGTCTCACCAAGAGAGAAGAGGGCTCTCTTGAAAATGTCAGGTCCCCACTCAGAGATCTGTAACCAGAAGATGTGAGAGATCTTTCCTACAGGGTCTTCTAACAGCCTCTTTTCTTAGCTTGATCTTTCGCTTACTATAAAAACGAACAGGAAGGGGCTAGCCCTGTTTCCCTCTGTAAGGGGATTGGGGGAAAGCATTCATATGCTTTCTCTGGTACAGAATAGGCCTATAGAATTTAGAATTAATATGTTGTTTATGTAATTTTTTCACGTAACTCTATAAATTATATTCAAAACCTCGCAATGACATAGCAAAGCCAGCCGGTGTAATATATTAATTTTTCATAAAAATATGGTTTAACTCTTTTTCAGTTCATGAATTATCTGTAAACAGACAACCGTCTTCTTGAGTATATTCATTATTAGAAATTATTGTACTATAACATAAGGAAATAATTCTTGATTAGTCGCTCGTTCACAAAATAATTTGTTGCAGGTACTCTATATTCTAGTTAATGGCAAGCTGTAAAAGCCAACAGGCTTTTCTGTACAGAAGAAGGGTTACTGCTGTTTTGAGAAGATGATCACCTAGAGACAACATATTGAGAGAGTTTTGCATGCTAGAAATGTTTAGGAATTAAAATGTGCAATTATATTTCAAAGAAATGCAATCTCTTGTTGGGTGTTATCAATAACCTTCACAGGAGGGGGTACATTGGGAATAAAGGCTCATGAAAGTGCATGCCAAAGCAGCATATAAATTTATGTAAGTTCTCCTTCAAAGTAAATTAATGTTCTGTATTATCCATGCCCTACTGATGGACAAATACAGACTGAGATCCAAATCCTGCCTTTGAATTTGCACGTGGAGCTCCTGTTGTGCCCTAGTTAAATAAACACTATTTATTTTATGTAAGTGATTGGCAATTTCTTCAAAGAGATTCATTGAAATCATTCTTACTTTCCTGGCTACAAGGGAAACCCTCTGCTTCACCTACAAATGGTGTTCCAGGTCTTAAGGGGAGCTGAGCTTAGAAGTTGAGATACCTAGCTGTTTTGAGGTGGTGGTGTTTTGGGGTTTCTTTTATTTAGGTCCCCTGCCCGTGCACGCCCTAGATTTGGAGCACAGATAAATAGTAACTTTCAACTCATCTCAGTGAAGAAGGGTTCAGTGATATCGGCATGATTTGATGCTGCACCTGAAGTACTTCATTATCTAGCAAATTAATGAAATTTAGGAATATACATCTTTTATGATAGTTCTAGTAGGAATTGTAAGCCTTGTTGTTGGATATACATAACTAGAACCCATCTTAGCCTGACACAAGGCAGCACAACTTAGTTAAAGCCCATGAGGTAACTTTGAGTCATGTGTCCAGTTTGGGCTGTAGAGACGACACTATCTATATTCTAAAATAAATTTATTGAACTAAAACAAAGGGAGAGAATGAAAGACAGGTATAGACACTTTTTTTCAAATGCTTTATAAGCTGAGCATTATCCGTGACTACTTAGCTCCTCCTAAGGAAGTCTGAATTACCTGTCCCTGGCAGGCTATCCAAGGATGACAATGTCAGTCTGTGGTAATTATTATAGATCTGAACAACAGCTCCAAATTGTCTAACTTTTTGGGCTTGCACCACAGCCGCAGCACTACTTTGATTAAATAATCACAGAAAATGCTCTGCAAAGTAATTTTTTTTTCCTTAGGTTCTTTGGACTACTGTTTTTGAAGTCCACTAAGACATACTAGAGACATTTAAAAAATATTGATTGCATCTTTGGACAAAAAAAGGGATGGTTTTAAACAACATGGTTCCAGTTCTTAGGCAGCTCTAACTGCTAAATTTCTGGATTTGCCTTTGTACGTCACCATTATGTTTCAAATTGGAACACAAAGGTGTAGGTTAAGTATCTGAGGCATGAAGTCATTACATCGCAAACCCTATCCCTTTAGCATTTCACATGAAAATAAAAGCAGCATAAGCAGCCTCTGCCATCCTCTTTTTCCCTTCTGGACACCTCCCAGAAACCTCATCCTGAGAGGTATTGGAAAGGGACAACTTTCTACCTGCTGAGTCTCCTCCCAGTTTACAACACAACCAGCTGTGAGAAACCTCCAAAGCTCCAGTGTGGAGTTTCCCCTCTCCTTAACCTTTCCTGCAGGATTTCCTGTAGCAACAAGCTTTTGGACCACACAAGTTTTTGTGTTGCTGCCACTGCCAGCATTTAGTGCTGCTAAGTAGATGCAACTGAGTTCAGTTATAAAATCACATACTTGGGAGAGGCTTAAAGCATTCCCCTAACCATACTCCCTTTGCAATGGGGCCATACAACATTTAGCTACAACTGTGTCTAAACAGCTTCTGTACTGGTGACCCCTGAGAATCCAGAGACTGTTTAAAGGCCTGCAAGAGGCAGCAAAGACAAGCAAGCAGTTTTATCAGCAAGCTAAATTCACTCCATGAGGGTTCATACCTCTTATCAAGTGATGAAGACTTGTAAAAATTGCAAAATGTTGAATTATCCCCGAGAGATATTTTATCTTTCCTTTTTCAGAAATCTTCTTCTGAGAAAAACTCCTGCACAGCCAAGTCTACTGTTTTCCTGTGTCTGGAGCTGTAATTTTTTTCCCCCTAATATTTAAATTTACTCTGTACAAATGAAATACAAGATCTTTTTCTACTATCTAACCAGTCATTAAACATTCTGTACTTGTGCTTTTAATTTCTTCATTGTAAGAGTAACTATCATTTTTTGAAGAGACAGATACTCCAAAAACTTCATCAAATTTTCCCTGTTCTTAGCGTTTCCCTTCTTTTGGTATTTTGCTGTTTCTGGCAGAAGTAAGATCAAGCTGCATTCATTAATATTTGCTGTGGACTCAAGTAATCTGGAATATCTACTGCGATTTTCTGCTACCTCAGAAGATGATGTTCCAGACACCTAAGCTGTCCCAGCTGTATTGTTCAGCAGGAGGTGCCTGTGGCAGTCACGCTTCCTCTTGAGATGCGATTTATCTTTGGTGCCACTTACTGATGTATTTGCTATCTGCTCTCGAACCTCCAGCTCACGTTTCAGACCAGCCTCTGCACATGGAAACACAAACCAGCCGATCCCTTCACAGCTGCCCTGACTGGAGAATTGTCTGTCTGGGACCACAGGGGTGGCACTGGGGTGTCTGTAGGTAATCAAGACAAGCCGGTCTCATCAAAATGCCCAGTAGTGCCTCAGCTTACTCAAACTGAATCCTAACCGTTTCACAAAACTAAACGACTATCTTGTCTCATACACAGCTCTGCTGCTGGCTGCCTATGCTGTGCAAGGCTTCACCCTTACTAAAGATCTGGCAGGGACAATGACCCTTCTTTCCAAGGTGGTGGAAGTATGCTCAATCAGTCCAATATATGCCTGGTCACCATGACACACGACATCTAAGAGAAACCAACTTTGCTGTCCTTTTGATCCATCCTTTATTTGGATGAAGATTTTGTCCAGTTAACTTACCTTGTATTTTAAATCAAGAAAGTACCCAATAGTGTTTAAAACACAGCAACTTTCTTCTTAAACATCAAATTGTGTATTATTCAAATGCCCAGCAGATTAACTGTAAATTAAAATGGAAAATTTCAAACTGTAGAACATGAAATACATTCACATGTGTTAAATGGCTTCTTGATCACATTGGAGTCTCCACTGGAGTAGTCTCCTCACAGAGTTCAAGCAATTAAACACTATTTCATTCTGCATAACCATTAAGTTATATGTCCTTTTGGTTAAATGTGATTTTTGTGGGATGTAGTTTTCCAGATTGTCCTTATTAATAAATCTTCTCCTGCATAAGTGATTAAATAACTGTTTGCCAGTTCATCCTGTTAAAATACGTTTGTTCATTTTTATGTGTGGATGACCTTGGAGAATGGAAGCCAGGAAAAGGGTAACAACATGACACCAAACACATACAGAAGGGACCTGCCTCGTGTATCCTTGCATTGCAAGCAAAACCTGCCTGGAAAACACAGAGGTGTTGCCCAGGAAAAGCTTTCAGAGGGGACCCTGAGCAGAGTGGTTCCAGGGCCGCAGAGGAGGCGGTCAGCCGCAAACACTCACAAAGCACTTCGGTCAGCTCAGGGCGCTTTCTGAACATACAAATCAATGGCAATTAAAGCAGATTATGAAAAAGCAATAGTAGATAGTTAAGTCTTTATGTGATTTAAGTGAGATAAAGGTGCAAGGCCAGATTCTTCCTGTGTGCTGACGTGTTAGGGGTGGCTGTAACTCTGAGGAGGCACAGCCTCTCACCTCCTGGGGACCTTTGAACCTGGTCCTGATGGGAGGCCACATAATGACTGGGGCAGGTGGTTCTATTATTGTGACTGCTCTTCTGCTGCAGACACAGAAACTCAACTGCCCATGCTCAGACACAGCATATTGCTGTAGCAACTCCTGTAATGTTTTAGGATACGTTGGGTCATATTTAATGTGTCTTTGATCAGCCTTTTTCTGAAAATGATCTTACAAGAATCCAAAGGCCACAAGCATTGCCTGAAAGTATAAACCGGGTTAGGGCGGATGTCCACCTGTATCTGTACTTCTCCAACAGCTCTGGCTCTTTAGGAAGAGTATAAAATACAAGGTACACACAGAGTAATTTTTCCTCAGCTATATTAACCTAGTTTCCAGTAATCAGCTGTTTATGGGCTTGCTATATTGAATGTTTTCTCTGGATCACGTCATTTAATAATTACCAAATTGCTCAAATATCTTTGAATTTGTCTAATCACTTTAAAATTCATTTACAATTTTGACCTCCAGTATATCCTGTGGCAATGAGTTCTGCAGGACCATTACTATTTGTACTTGACAGGGCTCTGCCAGTCCAAAGAGTCTGACCCATTGACTTGAAGTAATCTTGCTAGAAATCAACCACACAAACAGAGAACAGTAACAACCCTAAAGAACCTATCATACGATAGCAGTGTATTTAAGAGAGGTAATTTGCATAAAGAGCTAAAAATAACCAGACAGTTTGCACAGGGTTTCCAGTGGAAGAATTATATGTACACTTAAGGAAGTAAGAGAAGTGAGTTTTCACATTTATGAATGAACACAACTGTGCAAAGCCAGGTATAAAAGCAAATAAAGTTAAAGGTTCCCTGCTGCAACACGGCAAAATTAGTGAAGTGCTTTCAGCACAGAAATAATGAATGTGCTCAGGGCTTTTGGCTGAAGGGAGAATTCTGGTTCTGGAGTTCTGCCCAAGCTGCCAATGCTTGAAGAATATCACAAGGAAAATGAATTGCAATTAACCAGTTAGAGATTATTTTAAAGCAAAAGATGATCTGAACAGTTCCATAAAGATACTGAAAGAATGCTTGAGGATGACAGGGTAGGTGACAATCTGAAGAGATTGCTACTATGAGATGCTAAAAATAATTTCACAATAAATCAAATCCTCAACAGCATCTTTCTAAACATAAACTCAGGAAATTGAAATGCAGAAATAACCTACAAATCAAATAGATATAGTGAGGGGGGGTGCTATTGCTGCCTATTCCAGTCAATAACTACTCCCTCTTATCAGTGATCAAATTATTTAGCAATGCAAATAGTGACATTAAGGAGCCAACACAACTAGAGGAGTGCTGCAAACACTAACAGCTACGTCACTTTCCACTGGCACACAGAAATGCAAACCTGAGAAAGCATCATGCCACAAAAGGAAAACTGCATCTGATTTTTGTGTTTTTGTGTGTGTGTTCAAGTATTTAGCCACTGAGGCAAAAACTTAGGAAAGAGCCAACATTATATCAAAACAGCACGGGCAACACTTCATGGATTACAGCAACTGATGCCAGCAGAACTCAGAAATTGCACAGGAGTACGCGGGCTCAAGTACACTGCTTTATTAAAGTGTGCCTGATTGCCCTGAGTGAGTATCCTCTACAAACAAAGATTTAGAGAAACTGGCAATCTACCACACTCACACGAGTGGTATCACAACAGAGAAATATACCTGTGTATGGAAAGGAGAGGAAGACCTTTGATGCTAAGAAAGGAGCCCAGTTTCCTAAATTACCCAAACTTCAGAGCTAAGTGACAATGGCACTGAACTGCAGTGGCAGCTGGGAATGGTGGGAGAGAAAAAGGCCAAAGCAGGGGACAAAGGCAAATGCAAGTTTAGAGGACGCAGCAACAGTTTGTCAACATCTCTGTCAACTTTTCAAGATGCAATTCTTCATCTTCATAATGAGAAGCAACCTCAATGCATGGCATTTTCTCTGTGGTGGGCTCACTCTTTCTCCCCAAATACTTCAACGACCCTTAGTCTGTCACTGGAAAGCTACCAATCTGTCAGTCACAACCTCTGATGTCTCACCAGTAATTCTTCCTCTTGCTTTCCAAAAGCAATTGCTGCATTCGCACCACTCGCAGCAAATCAATCTCTGCGTTCTGCCAGATCGCTGACTGCTTTCAGCGCCTCCCAGCCCAGCTCCTCCTCCCATGTCATCCCTCCGCTCACTGGCAACAGCCTTCAGGAGTCCTCTCCTCCAGCGCTGCTTTGCTTTTAGACTTTTGGACTCTCAGATGGAGCTTAACAAAGCTTTTCAGTTGCTGCCCTGTGGTCTTAATAGCGTTCTTTCCCATCCGGTCCCATACAGAACACAGAAAGGAAAAACCACAATTTCAATGCCAGCATGAAGAATTTCATTTTGGAGAAGTCCATAGCAGATATTTATGTGACAAATACCCCACAGTTGTTCAGAAATCTTCTTTAATGTATGGTGTAACTCTAGCATTTTATGGAATTATTAGGAGCAATTCCATATAGTTTCACTGCCTGCAGAGTGCAGCAAAACCCACACTGTCTGAATCTGAGTTGGGCTAGTCCTTGCTCACTTCCATAATCTGTGGTCACCTCAAGCAGGGAAGGGAAACTGGCTCACCTCACCCTGCCAGCTGTTTTCCCTTCATCTTTACTCATCCTTGTGAGCCAATGGGCTAGGCAAAGCAGCAATTCCCACCCACCCGCAAAGCAGCGAGAATAACTTAATCCAACAGATAGATGTCAGTGTACTTTGCAAAAAAAAAAAAGAGCTGCCTAATTGGAGGGGGAATCCAAGTCACAGAGCCTGAAGGAAACTTGCCCATAGCCGCACAGGTGACAGTGGCACAGCAAAGCCCCAAACCCACAGCTCCAGCCTTCACCCACAGGTCTTCAGGACATCAAAGTGCAGCACTGGGTTTGTTCTCGTTCAGCTCTCCAATGCAAGTACATGAATAAGGTGACAGCAACAGGGAAGTACAAAGGAATTTTCTAGCTCCTTATTAATCCTGATGCACATTTAGAATGAGTAACAGTTTTACCACATATATGCAAAATCTAGAAAATACAAAGCTAGTAAATTCAGGCTGATGTAAACAGTACAAATACTCTTATTCGAAAGAGGGCACATTGCATTTATCAAGACTACTTCAGCCTTTGGGGTTTCAGTATAACTTTTCCCCTTGCTCTCTTTTTGTCCCAGTAATTCTAACGAATATGTGTGTGCAGGTGTTGGGTATGCTATTTCAGTTGCCTTCGTACTACAGTAGGCAATGTTACAAATGTGTGTCCCTTTGAAAATAAGAGAGATGTGTGTGGTACCTCTTCTGCCTTGAACGACAGGCCTGCAGCATTAAGCAGGTAAATGTTTTCTGGTAGGAGCCATATTTTTCCCGTGGCTGTGTGCTGCCGGAATGTTTATCTTTGCTCCAGTTGCCTGGCTATTGCAAAGCTACTTGAAATGATTCATGGGTCTGACAGATGTCTGGTACAGCTGGATGTGTCCTTGATTATCCCAAAAGTATGGACAATGCTGTCATTCACCATTGCCCAAATTATCTCTGTATTGACTGCAGAAGCCTCTGTGACAGTAGTGTAATGGCTAATTACCCAGGATACCTTTGACACTCACTTTATAGTGGTTTAGAAGAGTTAAAAAAGAGAGAGAAAGAGAGAAAGAATTGGAGCAAAAACATACCAGTGAAAGTTATACTCTTACATGTTCCAAAACTATATATGCTTTAGCCTACACGGAAACATGCTGCATGGGCTAATTAAATCCAGGCTGTCCTTTCAAAATGGACACATTTCCAGCAAAATAGATAAGGAGGAAACGTAAAGAATCCTGACAATGATAAATCATGGACAATAGAAGGAGCTATTAGCCAGGAGAGAACTGTATGTACAATGTTCTTGAAAAAAACAGATGATGAACAGCCATTTGCCTGCTTTATATGTTGCTGGAAAAATAACATGTTCTGCTTAGCAGATAACAAAGAGCAGCATGGGTAGTGATACTAAATATGTATATGGCTATCTCATAAAACTGCCTATAAGGAGGTATGAAAGCAGATATCTCCTTTTCCTGTGTTATCAATTAATGTGCTTTGAAAAACACAGTTTCTGTGAAGTAGAAATATATTAAGAAAAGGGGTGAAATAAGATAGGGTACAAAAATCTCATTTTAGTGAAGATGAGGTCTTAATGACAACTCAGGTGAAAAATTATAGCAAATCTCTGCTTTTAGGGCTGTGTATCTCCTCTTGATTCAGCCCAGGTCCAGCTCGGAAAAGCACGTGTCAGCCTTTCCCCCCAGGTTCCACACAATTCAGAAATTGTCCAAGACCCACAACGGCAAGTTGTTCCTGTGAAGTCAGTGATGACGTTCCCTTTGGCTTCAGTGGAGGAAGGATTTACTTTCCAGAACCAAACCTTCCAGTTCAGACCTAGGGGCCGCCTATTCTGAACTGGAAGTTGCCACCCCAGTGCCTTCTGTGGTGGTGAACAGCTGATTCAGTCCAGACACCAAATTAGAACTAGGCCACCCAAATGCATCTGCCTGATACCACCTCAGTGGTGTTTGCGCAGAGAACAGAAAAAGAAAGATCCCACTTCTGATCTTGTGTCCATCTTGCTTATTATTTAGCCTTGTTACCTCAGTGTAAGCAATGTATTAGAAGGTGACAAATTACAGAACAGAACATTTGGATATCACTCCAATAAAAATAAAGAATCTCTCTGTAACTCAGAACTCAACAGTCAAACCCCAGTGAACAAAATACTTGAAGTTATCTTTTTCCTGTTTTTCAGGTCCTTCAAGTAGCTTACATTTTTTGCAGGTGTATCTGTTATATGAAGTTATTCACTAAAATATATCTATTCATTAAAAAATGACAAATAGAGTGTTTGTTGTTTAAAATACAAAACTTATCCATTCATCTTACTTGTGTAGAACATCACATGCTGTTATTTACATTCATTACAATGGTGGCATAATTTTTACAATTACAGTTCTACTACTGTTACTTAAATTTCAAAATATTTTCTTTTTCTGACTCAAAATTTCCTTACCTTTCATTAGCAGTAGAAGTATGTCTATTTGTGAGTCTGCTACAATACCTGTAAAAATTAAGAAACAAGAATTCAGTATTTGCACTGGAGGAATTAAGCGCGGACAATCATGGTGAAGTTCTGTCTGCCTCTGTGCATGGTTATGGCACTGCAAACGGAAAGACGATATATTACATGTGGAGCAAAACTGAAACATCTTTACTAGTCCCATTGCTTAAACTTCTGGAGGCTCAGATGCAATTGCATGCAGACAAATTACATTTCCAGCTCTTGCAGTATGAACTAAATCCTGACTGCTGCAAAATCTTGCAGAATCTTGCAAAACTAAGTTTGTTACGAGGCAGGACAAATATTTGGTAGCATAGTCCCATGATTCTGTGCAGCAAGGTGTGCGTCAGCTAAGGACAACACATATATGAAACTTATAATAAGCATTAGAAAGGAAAGGTTTGGTTTGAGTAAAACAATCTAATCCAAATAATCACTTGTGTGATTTTAGTTTGAGTTTTGCAGCATGTCAATACCTGGAAGACATACGGGAGTATGAGTGTATAAATGAAAACTGTCAGGGAAATGACAAAAATTGCTTTATTCTGCTAGAAATACAGACTTTTTCCTCACGCTGTCTTTTTGAGCTGATGGTCAGGAACAGACTCGTTTCTGATATTTGCCTTTTGAGCTAACTAAACAGGACTGGGTGATGCTAGTAGTACACAAAACCCCAAGAAAGTTTAACACCAATTATATTTGGCGACAGGTTTTGCAGTGCCTTACATTTCAGCTCTGAGTTTCCCAATGGCTTTTGAACATCCAGATTGCATGGTACAATAACTGTTTACTTAATTTGGAGCCATACATACCTCATGTAATAGCCTGAGCTGAGTCTCAGTCTTGCAAGCTGTCCTTGACCTCAACAGGTAGGAGTGAGACATTTACTAATGGTGTCCTGGTGTGGAAACGCAGAGGCTGTGTTTGAAGATGTGTTTTTTCCAGAAATCTCCTGAAAAGGTAAACATTAAAAAAACCTAAACACTCGTATACTTTGCATCTTATGCAACTCATCAAAGTCATCTACTGCTGGGGCTGGAAGGATGAGCAGGAAAGGGTGGCAGAGAGCCACAGTCTCTTAAGGGCCACCCTCAGCCCTTAAGCCCACTCTTGGTCACATGTGACAGTTGGCTGGTAGACCTGAGATACCTTCATAGCAGGTACTGCCTCTCAGGTTTCAGAACCTCTTTCTTTTGTTTTAAATTATTGTTTATTTTTAAGATACATTTTAAATTCATAAACCATGCCTATGGTATTAGGATGAAGTGCTTGATAGACTCACCAGCCAGGTAACCCAAGGAGTGTGTGTTCCCTGCTTCGGCTGAACTTTTCTGCTGAGTCTTTGTGCCATGATTTTCAAGAAACCATGTATTTTAACTTCCTGTACCTGAAGCACTTCAGATGAGGTTTGGAGAGAAGATCCATAGAATTTTCTAAAATGGCTGTGTATCTGGGTCTCCGAAACTCATCTCTTGCTTTTCCTTCTTCCTAGTCACTTTTGAAAACCTAGACCTCAAGAAAAACAACAGTGCGGTCCAGATTTCAGGTGCCACAACAGACTGTTACTGTCACACTATTTCAGTTAATGACATCCATCCAGCAACTTTTCAGTAGTCTTAATCCTGAACAGAGTTCTCTAAAAAACAATCACTCTCCCAACTAGCTGTCAAAGTTGTATTTTCCTCCCTTCTTGCCTTGTGTCCAATTGCAGGTAATGGAGCTAATTGTTATAGCACAGGCACTGAAGGCTGGGAATTGCAGTCACATTGCCTTTGCTCCTAAAAGGAGTTTCTGCAAGTCTTCCTGGCCGGGTTGGAGACAGTCCACACGTTTATGGTCTTATCCAGATGGGCCATGAATTGGGACTATCCCATTCATGACTATCAAATGAGGATTGGGATGCATAACGGGTTGCATGTGGAACAAAAGTACTTAACATCTCCAGTGACTTTTGTTTTGGGAACATGGAAAATAGATAGGGAAAATGTTTTCTAATGGAGAGGGAGACCGAGCTCTGCAGAGAAAGCCCTGTGCCCTGGTCACATCCCATGGCAATGGCTGCAGGGGAACTGTATGACATTTCTTTTATGTTTTCTGTGGAAAAGAGGCAGAATGTGAACTGCAGAGCTTGAATTCAGTCTACACTAATGCAGGAATTCAGAAATGTTAATTTTAATGAAAACTTCCTTTAGTATGCAGGAAATATGCTATTCAGCTAGGATTTTCACTAAGTTTCACTGCAATTTTGTTTTAATACCTTAAATTAAGTACTTGGCAGGAGATGACAAAATATGCATTTTGCAGAAGGTATGTAATATTTCCTAGGATTTAAATATTGACAAACACAGTTTTTTCTATTCATCATTTTTAAAGACTTTTTTCCCCCCAATATATAAAAGGTCCATTTCAATGAACGCTGTACTGGCTATGCTCACTTGGAGTATTCCTTTTTGTCCCTGTTTGCTTTTGAAAGATCTTGCGGGGAGGGAG